>NW_017731846.1:999405-1008380 GCF_001890085.2 Hipposideros armiger
ACCCACAGGTTGAGAACCACTGGCCTAGAGGTACCCCCCTAGAACATTCATAGTTACCTGTGAATAGTTATTATGTTCCATAGTAACTAGTTTCATAGTTACTATGCCTTAGGTGTTATAGATAAATGCAGGCTGAGCATGAAAGTTCACTGGGATGATTATTTCCCAGCATCTATTTTATAGTGAAGAGTTTAGGGACAAGAACTGACATCTTCACTAAGTAAATCATTTTTTCCTGAATTAAACTCTTCAAGCATTAATAATTAATATTAGCTTATTTGTTATCTGCATGCTTTAAAATTGTCCTACATGCTGGAGAATTTTCCTATGAAATGAACACACTGATTTTATGTGCAGTGAACACTTATGCACTTTTCCAAACTTGGTCAAGAATAGTTCTTTTTTTAAAAGCTTGGCAGACTATTGGAAAAGCCATTCTTTTAAAGCACATACAAAGATTATTTTTGAAAGCTGGAAAGTGAAGGCTTTTATAAGTTTACCAAACAATCTGAAGGAAAGGTAATTGGTTTCCTTGAAAAGAAGTAACTGCTTTATTTCATATCTATCTACAGAAGCAACAAGTATCTAAGTTAAGAAAACAGACTTTTTTTGAGCTAATTTATAAATTATAATTTTGTACTTTCTGGTATATATAATATTTATTTTGTATACTTAAAAATATTTAAATGGTTTTAAATGAATTAAATGTCTTCTAATTTCATTGTGCCTTTAAAAAAAACTTTCTTACAAGAAAAATAATATGAACTCATCTTGTTTTTATTATTTAATATCTTATGAGCTTTCTCATGTCGTTAAACAGTCTTAAAAATCTTTAGGTTTCTTTGACTTTTCAAAAGTACTTTCAGGGCTGGCCAAGTGGCACAGTTGGTTAAGAGTTAGCTTAAGAGTGCAAGCTCTGAGCAACAGGACGGCCAGTTCAATTCCCACATGGGCCAGTGACGCTGTGCCTGAGCTGAGCTGCTGCTGAGCTGCCAACAAGTGGCAGGATGGCTCAGCTGGTGAGAGCATGTGCTCCTAACAAACAAGACTGCCTGTTCAATGATGGGCTATGCCCACCCACAACTAAGACTGAACTTGGCACCTTGAGTTGAGCTGCCACCCGGATGGCTCAGTGGATAGGGCGTGCGCTCTTAACAAGGCTGCCAGGTTCAACTCCCACATGGGATGGTGGCTATACCAACTCGCAACTAAGATTGTAACACAGCACCTTGAACTTAGAGGCCACAAGCTGCTGACTGGCGCCCTCAAAACTAAGATTGAAGAACAACAACTTGGCTGGTCTCCCTCCCCAATTCCTCAACACTGTTCCCCTCCCCCAATTCCCCAATTTTTTTTAAAAAAGTACTTTCAAAAAGATCTCTTTTAATGTCTGCATAATATTCCAATTAATGTACCATATTTTATTTTGCTATGGTGTCTTCAGTTTTGACCATATGAGTAGTACCGTGATGAACATGATTTCACTTTTATTTTTGCCCAAGTTTCTGATTATTCCTTTGAGACAGTGTTCTAGAATTACAGGGTCAAAAGGTATAAATTATCTGACGTGTGGACTGAAGATGGTATTTCTCACCTCCTCCTCCAACCCCATTTAACACGTGGATTATCTGCAATCCTTTTCCTAATGTTCACCTTTAGTACAGAATCAAGCTGTCTCTGATAAGATTTTCCATTTCCCATCAATATTTTTAGACTTTAAGCCTTTCCCCAAGGAGATGTTAAACATCTAAATGAAAATGTTTTTTAGGATTTTCAGGATCAATATGGCCTTCTTCTCCTCTCAGAACTCTTTCCAAAATGAGGAGAAAAAAAAAACAAACAGAAAGGCAAACTCCATATAAAGTCAGAAAATGAATAGTAGAAGGATGAATGACTTAACAGAACAGAGAAAGGTCAAACCTGAAGGCACACAAAAGAAGGTGCCAGTGAAAGAAAATCTAATTCACTCTCAGGAACTCTGGATGAATTCAGGAAATGTTAAGTACCAGGTGGAAGGCAGGGTAAGCCAGAGGCAGCAGGTAAGCCCCAAGATCCCAACCTCCACCTGGCATGTTCAATTCATTCCCCTTTGCACCAGAGACAGAAGATGAAGTCTCAGGAGAAATTGACACAGGAAATCAATTCAGAGGCATTAGGCCTGGGACAGTAGAGGGTTTTCAGTGAGGAGAAGAACTACAAACTGGGAACTAAAGTGCAAGTCTGCGTACTGGGTATGAGAACCTCAGCCGCTCCCACTGCATAGCTACAAAATAATGGCAACCAAGATTCTTCCAACCCCTTGGGTGGGAGATTGGATGATTCTTTCTTGGAGAAACTAAATGGCATCTGAGCAAAGACCTACAGATGCTGACATTTGGGGGTTCCCAACAAAATAGCTAGCCAGCGACCACCCATCTAATTGTCATATTGTTAAGGCCCTCAGACAACAACTTGCACATATACATTCATTCACTTCAAAAATATCTGTGGAGTGACTACTATGTTTTAAGTACAAGTGACTCAGTAGTAAACAAAGCAGAAATCTCTATCTTCATAGAGCTTCCATTCTAGTAGAAAATAACAGACAATGAACATAACAATTAAGTAAATGACATGGTATATATATGGAGGAAAATAAAGCAGTAAAGAAGGATAGAGAGTGCCAGTAGTTCTAAATAAGGTGGTCAAAGAAGGACCCTGAGCAGGTGACACTTGGACACAGACTGGAAGGACGTGAGAGAATGAGCCATGTGGTACATAAAAGAAGAGAGTTCCAGGTAGAGCAGCGGTTCTCAACCTGTGGGTCGCGACCCCTTTGGGGGTTGAACAACCGTTTCACAGGGGTAACCTAAGGCCATCAGAAAACAAAAAGATATTTACATTACGATTCATAACAGTAGCAAAATTACANTTAAAAGTAATAAGGACAACTGTATACAAGTAGAATTGGAAATAATACACAACAAAACCTCTGTACTGAGTCTGTTCTGGTCTACTGTCTCCTATTCCCCAGTCACCCTGCCAAATGCACACATCAAAAATAGCTAAATCAGTTTGGGGTGTTTTTTTTTTTGCCTATCTCTGAGTCTATTTCTGTTTTGTTTGTTCATTTATTCTGCTCTTTAGATTCCTCATATAAGTGAGATCATATGGTATTTGTCTTTCTCCATCTGACTTATTTCACTTAGCATAATATTCTCTAGGTCCATCCACGTCATTGCAAATGGGGATGGGGAAGAAGGTAAAAGGATTAGAAAGTACAAATTAGCAGTCAAAATATAGCCACGGGGTTATGAAATACAGTTTGGAGGGGATAATCAATAATGTTGTAAAGATTATGTAAGGTGCCAGGTGGGCACTGGGCTTATTAGGGAGAACACACCATAGACTGTAGATGCCTGACCACTGCAGTGTACACCTGAAGCTGAAGTTGAATAAAATTGAATGTCAACTATAATTAACATGGGAGGTGGAGTACAACATAGGGAATATAGTCAATGGAATTGTAACACCTATATTCAATGTCAGAGGGTTAGTAGATTGAGGGGATTATCGCTTTGTGAGGGATGTAAATGTCTAACTATTACATTGTTTTGTATACCTGAAACTAAATAAAGAAGTAAGTAAATAAATAGCTAAATCTACTCTCCATGGCTTCTCCTCTGGCCTCCTTACCAACTGTAACTCTGTATCTGCTAACAGGAGAACTGTCACTAGCTCAGTTTAAATAGCTCTAGCTCTTGGTCTAGATAGGACCTTACATTGTTCTTTCCATGTGTGTGTAACATGAGATCTTAGGGCAGTTCCTTGCATACATATTTGAATCCCTAGGATGGGCTCAGCACTGCGCAATGTTGAAGATGCAACTGAGGTGCCAGCTTAGAGAAGATGCCCACAGGGTACACACATAGCTCACACCAAAAGCCATGACCATTACATTGTACTATGTCCCAAGAGGAAGAATGCAAGAGTCTGGGTACCAAGGGGTAAAAGTAGGAGTGTCCCCACTTATTATCATCCCCAGTGGCCTACTAAGAGAATTTTTGCTTTTTCTCCCCGCAGACAAGGGGTCTAGAGGTCGTATTTCACAGGGAGTAACATATCTACCAGGGGAGACACAAGAGTTTCACTAAACTTTAAGCTACGGCTGCCACCTACTCACTTTGAGCGCCTTGTTCCAAAAGGCCATCAGGCAAGGTGAGGGGTCTCCATACTGGCAGAGATAATTGACCTTGCTCATCAGCAGGAGGAGAGCTGCTACTACATAAAAGGGACAGGGAAGAGTGTGCTTGGCACCCAGGTCTCGGTGTCCCCTGCCCTATTTTATGATAAAGGACAAGTACAGCAGACTTGGAGCTCAGATATTTCAGGAATGACCAGGGGTTCAGCCCTTACCACATAAGATAAGCCAGCCGCTGTGCTAGCCAAGGGTGAGGGGAATTTAGAATGAGTACAGAGGAAGGAAACAATGTTCATTTGCAGCCCTGAGACCAGCTGAGGTACAGGTATTGCATCCCACTAACTTTGCTCTTGTAGGTTTCCCCAGGAAAAGAGACCAACCAGAATCCCTGAGAATCTCTTCCCGGATAGGCTGAACAGAAGTACAGCATGTAATGGAGGAAGGGTTTGCTTTGAATCAGAAAGCAGGTTGAATTTTAAACTTGCCTGGACTGCGTTTTCACCACTCAAATTGACTGGAAAGTTATAGGATCTGCCAAACACTCACTAAGAGGTAGGAAATTGGGTGACCAAGGTTGAAAGTAATCAACTGGGGGAAAACAATACAGCTGTCTCAAGTTTACATCCAAATGAACTGAGAATCCTCAAAAACTGTTTATTCTTGTGACTTGTTTATTGTCTGTCTTTCCCACTCTCTTTGCAAGAATCACTGCTCATCTAGCAGGTAGTACAGTGCCTGGCACAAAGCAGTTACCATAGTTACTAGTTGCCATAGTTGTAGCTCTTGTACATATGAATGGAGTCATAAACTGTGTGCAGAGGCTGTAAGATCCAAAAGCCGAGGGAGGGCAATGAGCACCCAAGTGGACAGAGCAGTCTTCAGGGGGTTAAGCTGGGCTCTGGAAAGTATCTAAATGTCCCTCCTTTCTCCGAGTAGAGTAGGGTAGATCCCCCTTTTACTTTCAGCAGTAGCTTTTTGGTCCCATGTAGTTGCACAAACAAGTTGTTCAAAAAGCTCACTGCTTTATATACTATACGAGATTTCTTTAAAAATACAACAGCATTGCTCCCCAAAGATTCATCACGTGAGGAATCACTATGCATTAAACTCCTACTGTGCACTTACTTAGTGCTATGTTAACTGCCTGTCAGTAACTAAATCTCCTTGTGAAAGTCCAAGACAGACTGAGTTAATACTGAATTCATCTCTACAACTAAGAGCATTGCAGTGAGCTTCTAGGATGCTATGTTCTGTTTATAGAGACCTGTGAACAAGATTTCATAATGGAACTATGGAAATGCTACTGTCATCCCAAATCTCTCCTTTAAAGGTAACAAAAAAACCACAACTTCTGCCACATGGATCCAAGAATATTACAGAGAGGTTGGATCCTCCAAAGGCAAGTCAGAGAATTAAAAGGTCTGGACTATAGAAGCGCTTAACGTGACTGGTTCAGATATTTTGCTCTGATCAGTGCAATTTTCTCAACAAAGACACTTCAAGTGTTTGAAATGTATAAAAACTGAGATTCTCAACCTATTTTAATTAGTCCAGCTTCTTTATTTTTAGTTAGAGTACCTCTATCTAACACTTCTACCAAACACATCCTTCCATTCTTTAGAAATGCAGGGCAGGTTCACCTCTCTAAGTTTGCAGCAGTCAGCTTCCAACTTTCCTGGGCAGAGAAGTCTGTTTGCTAAACCCGGGCCAATAGACACAGTTTCATAAGGTATATACAAAAGCACAGCTGTAACAATAAAATTCAAGCTAACAAAAGAGGAAAATGCCCCTAGTCCAAAAAGCTAAATGCCCAGAGCAGAAGCTGGCTTCTATGGTACCTACCCACACAATCTCTCTCCCTGCCTACCCACACCATATAGGGTATATATACTGAACTACCTTGAAACATGAGTTCCAGCATAAGCTCCTTGGGGCCCCGCTTCTCACATAATGTCTTGCATAATAAGTTGCTCGGTAAATGTATATGAGAGATGAAGGACGGCAATAGGTAATTGTGCAGCCTGTGTCGGGTTGTGAGTGTTTGAGAAGCTCCTCTGGAGCTAGAACAACAAATACAAACAGATAGTACTTATCTTCTCCATTTCTAGTGGAGGTAGGGGGCAAGGCTGGGAGAAGAGAAAGACCCAAAAGAATAAGAGAGAAGAAAACAGACAGGGACAAAAAGGATACCCTAATGTAACTTTTGCTTATCATCCTTGCTCTCATTTCCCTCAAGGCCTAGAGCAGNTTAAGAAGTAGTTACTTTTGGGGAACAGATTAGAATATGTAGTTGGCAGGGACTACTGTTTTTATAAGCTTCTCACCACTATTTAACATTTTAATGTGTGTTCATGTATGACTTTGTTAAAAATTAAAAATTTTAAAGAATATCAGAACACACACAAAAGACTTCCTTCTCTCCAATTTTTAATAAAGGAAAACATGGCCCAGCTTCGCATGAATACCACATGTTTCTGGTGCCTACCATGTATAAATCAGTGTGATGTGTTATCACTATGAGATAAAAACATGAATATACATACATGGTTCTAGACTTTGAAACACATGTAATTTGGTGGGGAAAAAATAATATTGAAGTTAAAAAGATAAACAGCAGGCCGGCCGAGTGGCGCGATGGTTAAGGGCTGGCTTGTGACGCCAGAGGACCCCCGTTCGGATCCCACATATGAGGGCCAGTGACACTGCCCTCCACAGCTAAGATGCTGAACAACGGCTCAGCCTGGAGCTGGGCTGCTGTGAGTCGCCCTCGACAGCGTAGGCTGCAGCCACTGTGGCAGTGGGTTACCATGGGCTGCTGTGTGTGGCCGGCAGCCAGTGTGAGCGGCCCTCAAGCCGCAGTGAGCGGCCGTCCAGAAGCCGGCGACTGATCTGCCTCGCCCTGGAAGAGTGCAATGATGGTGCCAACTTGGGCCAGTGAAGCAACGTCCTCCACAACTAGACTGAAGAACAAAGGACAGCAACTTGTCTGTTCCCCTTCCCCAATTCCCCAGCACTGTCCCCATCCCCCCAATTCCCCAATAAAAAAAAAATCTTTAAAAAAAAAAAGATAAACAGCATAGATTACCCTGATTTAATCAGATAAATGGTCTGGATAGCCAGTGCTATAGGAAATCAGCTGACAGCGAGCTCTGAAGATGAGAGAGCCTGGAGAAGGCCTTGTAGAGGAGGATAGGAGGCCCCCATCTTGAGGCTGATGATCAGATCTAGTGTCCTAGTCTCATTCATTAGCACACTCACATTCTTTGGAACCTCAGGTACCTCAGCTCCACATTATTACTCTGCCCACTGTGCAATACTCTCACAGTACCCTTTTCTGTGTTCCAGTGAGCCAGCCAATCTCAGAGCCCCATCACTGGTAATATTAATGGTAAACTCCTGGAAAACCAGCCATAACAGTAATAACAATGACAAAGATGGGTTGCACGTATATAGTACTTTACAGATCACAAAACTTATTTCATCATCACCACTGTGAAGCAGGCAAGAAATTATGATGTCCATTTTAAAGATAAGGAATCAAGGGACTCAGTGAGCCCCTGATATCCCACAGCAAGTAGATGGCAAATTGGGATGGAAATGCGTTTCCTTTGACTCCAAGGTTGGTAGATAAACTCAATCCATCCCAAATATGAACTGGTAGAATTCTATGCATGCTGCCAGGCTTCTCAGTCAAGCTGGAGCCATCGGGTTAGAAATGGAAAGATAAGGGGAAGCCTCTTAAATTTTCACATCATCAAAAGCGTCTGAACTGGAGTAGAGAAGCTGGGTTATAAATAACACACGCTGGAAGAACCACAGTGTCCAGTACTCACTGATATAACTAAATACGAAAGGGATTCTCAATGGAAGCAATGACGGTTAGAAAATAGACTAACAGAGAGGGAAAAAAAAAAAAGGATTGCAGAAAATGGAAGTCAAGTAGTGTGCTCAATTCTGACAATACAAGGGAAAGATTATCGAGGAATGAGCAAGCCGTCTCCTCACAGATCTTGGAGGGAAAACAGAACTCAAGAACACTCCCCGCTGGAGAGGAAATTAAATGAGTTCTGGAACTTAAGAGGCCTCCAGGGAGAGCAGAAGTAAAAAGCCAGAAACATCAACACCACTTCTGGGAGAGATACAGGGAGGAGATCTGACTCGGATCTTTTCAGCCTGGGAACAAGCTTTCAGGAAGAAAGTGTACCAGAAAAAAAAGCTCAATGATTCCATGTGCAAAAACCAAACAAGCAAAAGCAGAAAAAAGCATGAGCACATTCTTAAAACAGTTATGAATTGTGGAGTATTTACCAACAGTCAACGTTAGCAATGCCATCTAACAGTCACATGGCTGTTTCGAGTTTACCAAGCACTTTTATATACATTAATTGTATTCATGCCGCCTTTCTCATGTTTGATGAGGAAACTGAGGCCCAGAAAAGCAAAACAACTCACCAAACAACTCATATGACTATTAAGTGGTAGAACTAGAAATAAAACTCAGATTTTTGGCATCTCAGGCGACTTGAGCTTGAAAAGAGTTTCTGAAAAGAGTTTACTTGTTTTAAATCTCAGAATTCAACTTTTCTAAGCATTGGGACAGGTCCCATTTTAATTTGATGACTAGTTAATCCCTGTGTAAACTGACTCATTTCTAAATACATGGGCCAGAAGAAATAGTTGAAAGAATGATTTAGAATAATACATGGAGAGGAAAATTAGATGGGCATAGAGTTTTCAGGCATTTGAGGAAATGTGAATTTGATAAAGCTGGTGAATTCCTAGAGGAGAGAGAGAA
>NW_017731846.1:1011535-1016171 GCF_001890085.2 Hipposideros armiger
TTTGTTTAAAGAAGGGGTTCCCAGATTGAATGAGCTTTGTACTCCACAATAACTGGATCTGCCCTTGGTAAAGCCTCTACAGACTTAGAATATTATTTTGTTCAGCAATTTTCAAGGGAGGTTATATTCCCTGCCCTGTGGCCCACAAGTATGTCTTAGAAATTGTGGTGGGTGTTTTTGTTTTTCTCCAATAATTTGGAGAGAACCTCCTAGCATTTGGTGGGTGGAGAAGAGTCTCACCCACACAGAATTGTCTCGCTTCCTCTTTGACTTTCCAATATCCAGCCAGTCAACTACAGAGGTGGAAAGGGGTATTTAATTACCTGAACCTAGAACAAGACTCCTTTCTACATATAAGCACCTGATTCGGTTTTCAGTTTTTGCACAGCTTAAATATATACTGATTTTTTTTTTTTTTTAGAAAACAACCAAGAAGGGAAGTTCATACGTACTTTATTTTGTTTGGAACTTTACCAAGAAATGTTCACCATTTTGGAAAATCACATTACTGACAGCAGAGCCACTAGTTGTATTTGATGGCCAATAAAAATGATAAATGAAAACCAATACCACGCACTTATAGTTGTAGCATTTGTAGGTATTACATTTATGGTAATTCTAGTAGCTGCAAACATCCCACTACTTTAATGTCATCTGGTGTAGGTGGCCTAAGCATTCACATATTAAAATACATGTTGTTTTATATAAAATACTTCTTTTTATGTCTCTTTTATATGACAGTTAAGGTACTATATTGATTTTTAAATTATGTATATAAGTAACACATGTTATCTCTGAATTTCACTTCAAAATAGTAAAAGGGGAGCTTAAAATTCAAGGAAAGACATTGATATAGCTAATATGGCTAAAAACTACTGATTAAGTTTAATGGCCTCATTTCATAAACAAAGAAGCTAAGAATCCATTCAATTTGTCCAGGTTATAAAGTCTGTCAATAGCAACAGTGTTCAAACTAGAACCCAGGACCCCCCTCTCTGTCTTCCAGGGCCATGCCACTGGACCAAGCAACTTTCCAACATTCTCAGCTATTACTAAGAATCTGACCGTTATTGAAATATGGTTCAACATTAACACCTCAGTTTGAAGGGTACGATCTTGTTCTTTTCAAGTGGCCCAGAATTTTAGAGATGTTTCCTGCCTGGATCAGACACGGAGAAGAGTGTTAAAGTGGGGAAGGTCATTAGAAAAGAATGCAGAGAGAAACAGTGACCAAAAAAATGCCAAAGACGAACTTCCTCAGCATCACTCTTCTGCCAAATGTGAATCCTGAGAGTAATCCTCCCAGAGGGGACATTCCATGTGCCGTCTGACCTGGCAGCATCATTGCCATGACCAATGCATTCCATCTGTGCAGAGTCTCAGCATGTTTGACCCAGGATACACGGAAGGGAGGTGATATCACTAGTCACAGGCACTGTCCTCAAAGAGTTGCCATTGCCGTGACATTTGAGAGGCCTCTCATGTAAATGGGCTTGACTCTAACGGAATTCCTTGAGTCAGGCTTGAGACATTGATTTCCTGGGCACACAGGATCTTGCCTGGATTGAAGTGCAAAAAGCAGCTGGTTTTCACAAGTAATCTAAAAATCCCCCATGAAAAAGAAAGAGTCCAAGGATTTACAATGAGGATGAAGCAGGGGCAAGACTCATTCAAGCATGAGTAGCTTAATTCTAACATATTTTCACAAATCAGGAAAATTAATCACAAAATTAGCTTTCAGAGATAATATTAAACATGCATATGTCTAAACCCAAAATTTGCCCCCCTACCACTACTACCCCAAACCAGCTTTTTCTCCGGACTTCCCTGTTTCCATTCAGGGGACCACAATTCCTATAAGTTCAAAACCTCAGCATTTAGACTGTTCTTGGTGCCTCACCCTGTACATTCAATCAGTTGCTAGATTTCTTCTAAAATTTTCTTATGTCCCCATTTTGTACTCTTTCTGCTATGAGTTTAAGCCTCATCCTTTTTTTTACCGAGATTGCCATAGGAATCTGCCTAACCTCTCTCTCTTTTCTTCATTCATCTTGCCAGGTAATGTTCCTAAAGTGAATATCAATATATCATTCCATTTATGTATTTATTTGCTCATTTGTTCTTTTCATTCATGCATCAAATACTTACGCCATTATATGCCAAGGAATGGGAATACAGAGGTGAGCATGTCACAGTCCCTCATCAAGGGGCTTACTATCTGGAAATGGATACAGAAAACTCAGCAAGCATTTGAATTCAGAGTAGTGGGTGACATGACAGGGTAACCATGGTGATATGACAATGGATATGGAAAACTCAGCAAGCATTTGAATTCAGAGTAATGGGAGACATGACAGGGTGACCACAGGACCAGTGTCCAACTCAGTTATTAGGGGACAGGGAAGACTTCTGCAAGAAATGATATGTGAAACCTCAGGAATAACTTACAGCTCATAATAAATAAAGGGATGGGACAGAAGGTGAAGACACAAAGGCAATAGAACAGGGGTGCTTAGTAAATTGCAAGTAGCTCATCATTTCAGTTGGTGTGTTCCTGTAATTGGGGATGTAGAATGAATGAGCATAGAAGGACCGGTACAGAGTAGATCAAGGGTATGATAAATTCTGCTAAAATCCTTCAAAGACTTACTAAATTAAATGCCATTTCCTCATTCTGGCACTGAAGGCTCTAGCCAGTGTGACTCAGTCTACCTCCTAGGCCTCTCTCTCTCTCTCTCTCTCTCTCTCTCTCTCTCTCTCTCTCTCGTGCGCGCGCTAGCCTTTTATGCAGACAGTGACTGTTCTATGATATGGCTTATACTTCTTCCATCTTCTTCATTCCTGGGCCACTCTACCCTTGGCTTTGGTTCTTAACACACACACACACACACACACACACACACACACACACACTCACATACACACACACCCAATTTGGGCCTCACTTTAAGAAAATTCAATATGTGAAATCCAGGAGTGGTAAATAGATATATAATCAGTTGAGGAAAGAGCCAGGATAAATTATTCTTCAACAAACAAAAATTTAATCACAGTGATTTTAAATAGTAGTTCCTTTTGGATAGTGTAGTGTTAGTTTATATGCTACGAACTGCCTTGGCAAGTCCCTAAGCTGGGAATCAAAGGCAAATTTGAAATAAAAGTAGTCACCTCCCTTCTCTGAATGAGACTCAAGAAGTCACATTCAATTCACTGAAATTCATTTTACACATTACTTTTTAGAAATGTACTTCTTGCAAAAATGAGATGCACTTAAATGATTCACTAATACCTTCATTTAACCAACATTTACCAGATATGTCCATGTGCCAGGATGTACAGTACACAGTGGGGATAGAGCCTTGAATAAAATGGGCTTTCAGAGAATACTATCTGGTGGGAAAACAGTACTACATCAGAGAATACAGTAGGTTCTAACACTGGCATTGGCAGCCTGTAAGGGTCAGCAGGAGCCATTTCAGATTAGATGATGAAATCATAGCAAGGTAGGGGGCAAAAAAAAAAAGTATCCGAAGTCCAAGTTCTAGCCCTGATTATGCCAATACATCATGTATGGTTGTAGGGCATGACATATACACATTCTGAGTCTCAGTTCCCCACTTATAATGTGAGGGAGTGGATCAGGTGATTCTACAGTCCTTTTAATCCAATATGAATCAAATCTGAGAATAATTATCAAAGGCTTGGTTTTGATCAACTCGTAGACCAGTGCATTATTCATGTAACTAAGTATGATCTCTGGAGTGTGGAAGTGGATAATGACATTCTTTTTGGTGTGATTATGTACACATTATGAAACATGAGTATTACGGTTATCTGGAAGAATCAGCACAGCCTCTAGACGTGAACTGGTTCAGCTTCCCAAAAGCTGGGTTGTTGGTTTGGGAGAAAGTAATGTGACAGACATTTTAGAGATGAAGAAACTGAAGCATTGCAAAGTTAAATGCCCAAGATGATACCATAGATACAGTATAAAGTGGCGAATAATTGTTTACTATGAGATTTTTTTACTATGAGATTGTTTATTCTGTTATTGTCTAATTGGTCCCTACTTGTCCACCAAATAAGTGATTTATTAAGAATTTACATGTATTCAAGACTATACTCATCACTTACCACTATCTGGTATTATTATAGAACACCTATTGGTTTGCTCTGTTTATTGTCTGCCTCCCCCAGTAAAGCGTAAGATCCAGGTAATCAAAAATTTTTGTCTCGGGCTGGCCGAGTGGCGCGTTAGTTAAGAACTGGCTTGGGACGCCAGAGGGCCCCTGTTTGGATCCTACATATGAGGGCCATTAACACTGCCCTCTACAGCTAAGATGTTGAACAACAGCTCGACCTGGAGCTGGGCTGCCCTGAGTCACCTGCGTCGGGGTAGGCTGCAGCCCCTGCTACAGTGGGTTGCCATGGGCTACCATGTGTAGCCAGCAGCCAGCGTGAGCAGCCAGCAGCCTCTGTGAGAGGCCGTCCAGAAGCCGGCGACTGATCTGCCTCACCTGGGAAGAGCGCAATGATGGTGGCAACTTGGGCCAGTGAAAGCAACGTCCTCCACAACTAGATTGAAGAACAAAAGGACAGCAACTTGTCTGTTCCCCTCCCCCCAATTCCCCAGCGC
>NW_017731846.1:1019682-1022350 GCF_001890085.2 Hipposideros armiger
GAGAGCAAGGAATTGAAATCCTACTTGAAGAAATAGACAGAAAACTTTCCTAACCTGGCAAAGGAAATAAATATACAAGCCCAGGAAGCACAGAGAGTCCAAAACAAGATGAACCCAAACAGGCCCACACCAAGACACATCACAATTAAAATGCAAAGGTTAAAGACAAAGTGACAATTTGAAAAGCAGCAAGAGAAAAAGCAGTTAGTTGCCTACAAGAGAGCTCCCAAAAGACTGTCAGCTGATTTCTCAACAGAAACTTTGCAGGCCAGAAGGGATCAGCACAAAATATTCAAAGTGATAAAAAGAAAGGACCTACAACCAAGATTATTCTTCCCAGCAAAGCTATCAATTATAATTGAAGGGGAGATAAAGCGTTTCCCAGACAAAAATGCTAAAGGAGTTCATAACCACCAAACCAATATTACAAGAAATGTTAAAGAGGCTCTTTAAGGAGAAAAAAAATAAAAAATATGAATAATAAAATCACAATAATTACATACCTATCAACAATCACTTCAAATATAAATGGATTAAATGCTCCAATCAAAAGACTGTGTGGCTGAATGGGTAGGAAAACAAGATCCTTACATATGCTGCCTCCAAGAGACTCACTTTAGATCAAAAGACACATGCAAACTGAAAGTAAAGGGATCAAAAAGATATTTCATGACAATGGAAGTGGGGGGAAAAAAAAGCTGGAGTAGCAGTATTTATACCAGACAAAATAGACTTTAAAACAAAGGTTATAACAAGAAACAAGAAGGACCCAGTAATCCCATTTTTGGGTATTTATTCAACAAAACCCAAAACACTACTTCAAGGGGACGTGTGCATCTATATGCTCATTGTAGCATTGTTTACAATGCTCAACATGTGGAGGAAGCCTGGGTGTCTATTAATGGATGAATGGATAAAGACGAGGTGGCATATATATACAACAGAATATTACTCAGCCATAACCAAGAAGAAATCTTGCTATCTGTAACAACATGGATGGACCTACAGGGTATTGTGCAAAGCAGAGTAAGTCAGACAGAGAAAGACAGATGCCACATGATATCATATGTGGAATCTAAAAAACAAAATAAATGAACAAACAAAACAGAAACAGACATAGATACAGAGGACATTTTGATGGTTGCCAGATGGGAGGGGGGTTAGAGAGTGGGTGAAAAAGGGGAAGAGATTAAGAAGTACACATTGATAGTTATGAAATAGTCATAGGGATGTAAAGTATAGCATAAGAAACACAGTCAATAATATTGTAATAACTCCATATGGTGTCAGATGGGTACTGGATTTATTGGGGTGATCACTTTGTAAGTTATATAGATGTCTAATCACTATGTTGTACATCTGAAACTAATATAATATTATATGTCAACTGTAATTAAAAAATAAAATAATTATTCTAAAAAATAAGAGTAATAATTAAAAGATTAAACATAGAGTTACCCTCTGACCCAGCAACCCACTCTTATACCCAAGAGAGCTGAAAACATACATTCAAACAATAACGTGTACACGAATATTCAGAGCAACATTATTCATTATTGCCAAAAAGTAGAAACAACCCATATGTCCATCAACTGGTAAATAGATAAACCAAATGTGGAATATCCACACAATGGAATATTATTTAACCATAAAGCGGAATGAAGTACTAATACATACTGTAACATGGATGATGCTTAAAAATATTATGCTCAGTGAAAGTAGCTAGACACAAAAGGCCATACGTTGTATGATTCCATTTATATAAAATATCCAGAATAGGCAAGTCCATGGAAACAGAAAATAGATTAGTGGTTGCCAAGAACAAGATGGGAGGTAAGAGTAGGAAGTCATTGCTAATTGATATGGGTTTCTTTTGTGGTGATAAAAATGTTCTGAAATTATATAGTGATGATGCTTGTAGAACTTTGTGACTATAGTAAAAACCACTGAATTGTATACTTTAGGAGGTAAGTTTTATGCTATGTGAATTATATGTCAATTTTTTATGTCAATTTTTTAAAATGTTGAACACATGAAAGGATTAGTGTTTAAAAGTGAAGTTTCCAGAAATATTTTAAGAAAAAAAAAATAGTGACTTTGGTGCAATTGTTCCTTCCTGTTACCATGTAATGAGCTAGAGGCCTTCTCTACTCCTGGATGCCTCCCTGACAGAGGGTGTGAAGCAGCAGCCAGAAAAATACTGCTCAGGTCCCCTGCTGCAGAGAGCATAACTGACTGGTGGCCACAGCTGCTCCTCCTCTAGATTTGCCACCACATTTGTGCCAAGCTTCCACTGACTGCTCCCAACCAATGACCGACAACAGACAGCAAGGTTACTAAGACAGGCTCAGTCCAGCAAGACACAGACTTTAGACAACTTTGGCTCAAGGGATCCCTACCCACCTGGCATCACTAACAAGTTGAGTGGTGGTTCTCCTCTGCAGGCCAGAGCTCATAACAGGAAAGGCAATCACAGAGCTAGGCTTGTTAATATGTATGGGGGTGAGGGTACCCAAAATAATAGAAGTGAGGGGACTGTCAAGGGTGGTTGCCTTGACACACAGAGTGTGTAGAGATGTGTAATAGAGCATAGCATTCCTAGGGGTAAAATAGATAGGTAGCCATCAGGAGTGCTACTTAATTTAACATTTGTAAGCCAAAAAAAGGG
>NW_017731846.1:1028590-1031843 GCF_001890085.2 Hipposideros armiger
TTTAATAAAATTTCCTGATTAATAGAATTTCAATCAAAAACCTGGGTCTTTCATCAATCCTTTATTATTCACAGAACTCACTGGAAAGGGACAATTGAGTAAATTTTATTTCCCATCCATCTTTTGTGCCTTTTCTCATGTCTGTGGCTGTTTACAGTCCAGAGAAAAACATATTACCAACTAAGTCATTGCCTCGTTAGGAAGCAGGGTCTGATGAAACCAATTTTTCAGAACAATGACTTGTTAAGTGCTGAAAAATGCAGTGTTTAGTCATGGAGAAAATAAAGATAGAGTCACCATGCAATTTAGATTTTTTTTTTTATACTAAGGGATGAGAATTTTAACAAGTGGAGGAAACCGGTCCATTATCAAGTCTGCTCTTTCAAAAAGGGAAATAGGACACGCTCCTTCGTGCACAAACAGAAAAAGCTTCCTTCGCCCCCACTCCCCATATTTTCTTATTTAAAATTCAGTATGAATGCTGGCCTTGTAAGAAGATGAAAAAGTTCAGAAAGGAAGGTATGTAAAACTCAAAACAAATCTCTTCCTGAAGGACAAGCTGTGAGTAATTTCAGGTGAGGGTGCGACGTGAGCACAGTCCTCCAAGGCTGCCAGTGGGTGCTGATTTCTCCAAGGAGGACCACGAGGTCCAGACACTGACAGGAGGGGTTATGAAATTCCGAGAGTGGAAAATCACCTGCAAACATCAAAGTGAAATGGACTAAAGGTGATGCCAGTTTTACTTAACAAGTATCTCAGAATAATTCAGTGGGAATAATTTCCATTCTACCACTTACATGGTCTCTGAAAGATAGATGGATAAAAAATAGAAAGTATTTGACTCCATCCATTAAGAAGACCACCAGAGGAAGAACAGTGCCAGAATACTAATGCTACAATGTTGTTTTAGCATGAAATAGAAAATACCCCAAGATATTTCTTTCCATGGGCCTGTTCAGGATTCATTTTCAAGAGTACGTAGTTTCAGATTCATTTTCTCTGTGAACTAGCTGCTTTCCCTGTGCTCCAGGCCACAGATTTTAACTATAAGTCCTACAAGTCATCAGCGAATTTGTATCATATGTCACAATGGAGACCAGATCAGAGAATGGGAACTGCTCTACCCAAGTTTATGTTCACTTTTGGAGAAAATATGTAAAACATAGGTTCAAACTATGGCCATCATGTCAGATTCTTATATTAAAATATAATATAAAATGAAGAGAGCAGAATACATCCCTGACATAGGGCAGGCTTTCCAGAGTTTTAAGAAATTGCTACTTCTTTGTCTCAAATAGTCTCATCCTAGTCATAATGAAGAGGATTGTGAAAATGCAGGCTTTGAGGAGGATGGCCCTGTCTATTTAATGTGCAGTCATCATTCCCTCCTCTTCTCTCCCCTTCCAGCTCTAAGAGTGTTAGGCTGTAGACTCACTTTTAATTTAGAGTTAACATGGTTTGGCTTTTAATTATAAGCTACATTATAAATATACTTTTATGTAGGCATGTTAATCTCATCTCCCCATCTACTGTAAATTATAAGCTATTTGGAATGAGAGATTATCTTCACTTTTGTGTCTTTTAAATGCCAATATAAAATGTTGGGCACACACTTTGGAGAACAGTTCAGCTGTTCTTCTAAAAGTTAAACAGAGTTTTTCCAGTCAAGATGGCAGGGTGGGTAAACTATGCTTGCATCCTCTCACCACCACATCAAAATTACAACTAAACTACAAAACAACTATCGCTGAGAATTGCCTGAAGCCTAGCTGAACAGAAGGCCTACAACTAAGGAAATACAAAAGAAGCCACATTGAGACTGGTAGGAGACGCAAAGATGCAGAATGGCCTGGTTCCCAGACCCATGGATGGTGGTTTAAAATTGGGAGGGTTATCTCAGCTGTGGATATCCCCCCTGAGGAGTGAGGGATCCCAGCCCCACACCAGGCTCCTCAACCTTGTGTTCCAGTGCCAGGAAAAGAAGCCCTTCTAACTTCTATCTGTGAAAACCAGTGGAAATTGTGGCTGAGTGAGACAGAAGGTTGCTGGAGTCCTAGACGTTCCTCTTAAAGGGCCCACACATGGACTTATTCACTGACAAACTCACTCGCTCTGAGCTCCAGCACTGGGGCAGCAGCTCAAAAGGCACCAGGGACTTTATATAGGAAAGAACTGAATTGTCTAGCTTCAGGGCAAGGGCTAGAGATGCAGCTTTCTTCCAGACAGAAGTGCTAGCAAAAGGCATTGTTCCATTGTTGAGCCCTCCTGTGACCCAGCCTGCAGATGCAGGTGGGCACCATATCTGAGTCTCCATCAACCTGACTAACACCTTTTGTTTGCCCCTTCCTGGTGATTCCCTGAGATTCCACCTCACCCAACTTGTGGGCCCACCCAAGCCACTTAAATTGGCTTTTCCACAGAAATAGCCTGTCTTGCCTCAAGCTGCAGACTTTCTTAAAATCTCTCAAATATTTGCAAACACAAAACAAGTAGCATCTGGCCTTGACATGCCCCATACCTCTTGCTAATCAGTCCCAAGTCTGGCATTGGTGGCAGCTGGTCAGGGTTCATAGCTTAGCCTCTCCCAGGCACCTCCAAGCCCAGCATGGGTGGAAGACATCTGTGGATCATGCCAGGTGGCACCAGGCAGGGCACAGGCGAAGGTTGAACTTGGCTTGTGGTAGGGCCCCTCCCAGGTGGCCCAGGAGCCGGCATACCTCATGGTCAGCCTCAGAACATGCCGGAGAACCACAAGACCACCTTCACAGATCACAGCATCAGAGCCCTGCTAAAGCGAATACTGCTCCTTAGGGTCAGCCCCTGCACAAAAGCTCCTCCACTGTAGTCACAGCTGGTCCTCACAACAAATCAGTCTACAGGTCCATCTCTCCCATTGATATGCAAACAGCAACCAAGACTCAACTACAACAGGAGAGCAAATACAACCCACACAAGGGACATACCTGCAGCACCCAACTTAGGTGACCAGGGAGACTGTGCCACTGGACCACATAGGATCCTACTACATAAGTCCACTCTACAAATACCAGGGGACATCACAGCTTGACCTAATATATAGAAACAAACACAGGGATGCAGCCAAAATGGAGAGACAAAGAAACATGTCCCAAATAAAAGAACAGAACAAAGTTCCAGAAAAAGAACTACACAAAATGGAAACAAGCAATCAGATGCAGAGTTCCAAACACTGGTTATAAAGATGCTCAATAATCTCAGGGAGAATTTCAACAAA
>NW_017731846.1:1035328-1051583 GCF_001890085.2 Hipposideros armiger
ATTCCCCAACTTAAAAAAAAATAGAATAAAATAAAATGTCATTTTCTCTTCTTAGTTCCTAGACTCAAGGCAATTTTTAGATCTGGAATCCACTGCCTAAAAGAGGTGAAGTGGCCAGGTCCCTTTGACCCACAATAGCACAGCAAGTATAGACCACAATAATTCCCCCAGTTCTTCTCCAAAGGACCTAGAGTCATTTATTCATTGATTATATAGTGAGGTATAGAAATTTCCAGAGAACTACTGGACATAGAATCTGAGTTCACATTGATACCTAGAGACCCAAAGCATCATCATGGCCTCCCTGTTATTATTTTAGGTGGGGCCATGTAATAGCGTTCTGACTGGAGTCTGTCTCACAGTGGGCCCACTGGGTCTATGGATCTACCCAGTGATCATTCCCCCAGTCTTTGAATGTATAATTGGAATTGGTATACTTGGCAGTTAGAACAGCCCCCACACTGGGTCCTTGGCCTGTTAGGTAAGAGCTATCACAGTGGAGAAGGCCAAAAAGAAACTCTGAAACTGAGCCCTGACAAGCCAAGGTAGTAAATAAAAAACGGTTATCACTGGGAGGCTGAAGATTAGTGCCATCATTAAATACCTACAGGATGCAAGGCCTATCATATTTCCACTAGACTCAGCAGTCTGACCCCTGCAGAAACTGCTTGGATCCAGAGGATGCCTCTAGATTAAAGCTCAAGCAAATGGTAGTCCCAATTGTAGCTGCTGTGCTGGGCATAGTATTAATGCGAGAGCAGACTAATAAGGCCACGAGTACAGGATATGTGATCAATGACTTGGTCAAAGCATTATTTTCCATTCTGCATTCACATAAGACTGATGACAATCAATACTCATCTATAAATTGTGTCAGGGTTATGTTAATTCTCCTGCCTTCTGTCATGATACAGTCTGAAGAGATCTAGCCACCTGGACCTCCCACAGAACATCACACTGATCCATTCCATCAATGACAGAATGAGGAAACAGTAGCTAGTATGCTGTGGGCCTTGGTAAAACACATGTGCTGCAGAGGGTGGAAGATAAACCCTGTGAAGTGTCAGGGACCTGCCACTTCAGTGATTTTTGGGGGTCTGGTGGTGAGGGACATACCAGACTATCCCTTCCAAAGTAAAAGACAAATTGCTGCCACAAAGGATACACGGTGCCCTGGGTTCTGGAGGCAACACATTCCATACCTAGGAATACTGTTTCAATCTGTACCAGGTGACATGGAATGTTGCCAGCTTTGGGTAGAGCCCATAGCAGGAAAGGGCTATGTGGCAGGTACAGCAGACCTTTCTGCTACTTGGGCCATACAATCCATCAGACTCTATCATGGAGAGGTATTAGTGGTGGGGAAAGATGCATTGTGGGGCCTATGGCAAGCCCCAGTGCAAGCATCCCAATGCAGGCCCCTGGAATTCTGCAGCAAGGCCATGCCATCTGCAGTGGAGGAATGTATGCCTTTCTGAAAACAGTTGCTGATGTCCTACTAGGCCCTGATAGAGACAGAATGCTTGACCCTGGGGTAACCGAGTGACCATGCATCTGTCCACTAAGAGCTGCATTCTCTTGGACCTGCAAGTCATAAAGTGGGACAAGCGCATAAGATGGAAATGGTACATCTGCCATTGAGCCTGAGCAGGGACAGAGGGCATAAGAAAGCTGCATAAGCAGGTAGCCCAGACCCAGATCACCTACCACAGCTGCACTAATGCCTCTCTCCCAGCTTGCACCTATGGCCCTACAGGGGTCCTACACAACCAGCTGAAAGGGTAGGAAAACGCCCAAGTCTGGCTTACAAATCCATATGGTAGGTGAATTATATCTCAATTTTTTAAATGTTGGGCACAAGCAGTATATGGATATAAGCTGAAAATGGACAATAGCTGCATTACAGCCACTTTTCAGAGTTAGCCTTGAAAGACAGCAGAGAACAAATATCTTCCCAGTGGGTGGAGTTATGCTCTTGGCCAATCACATGTGTAGAAGTGGCCTGAAGTGGGAACATGTAAATATTTTGGACCTGTGGCCAGTGGTGGCTCTTTACTCAGAGGCCTGGAAGCATAGTGGGGGAGTGCCTGCTGGTACTCCTTTGGCTTGTAACTTAAACAGGTATGTGTAGCAATACCAGCCTGAGAAGGGTGATTACCAAGGCTCAGACCCCTTGTGAAGATTTGGGTCACAATACCAGCAAGCTGCCGTGACCTGCCAAGGTGATGGCCAAGGGTGAGAGGGATTTAGAATAAATGGTAGAGGAGGGAAAGGACAAATACCTGTTGTGGTCCTGATACCAACCACAACAATAGGCCATTGTTTATTCCATTAACCTTCAGGAAGAGAGGCTGATGCAAACTATGGAGAAGCAGCTCCCTGAACTGTGTAGAGAAGATTTGGGTTCAGTGCAAGAGGTGAACACTGACAGCCATGAAAATACACAAGTCAGCTTTCCTGCTGTGGGGTGTGCAATAGACCAACAGCCCCAGCCAACAACTAAGCCCAGTGGAGAGATTAAGTTAGGCTCATTCCAGCAAGACCTAGGACTCCTCCAATGTGTAACCAGTTTGAGGACTCCCCATTGGCCTGGCTGAACCCGTTTTGGAACTGTGCTGCAATCCAAGACTCTTCTTACCAAATCCTGCTTCCTTCCCTTCCTCCTTCCTCAGCTGTCAGACCTGCATTGCAGTATCTGCTTCTCCTGCTCCCTGCCCCAAAACATCCCTTGCATGTCTAATGCCATCTTGGAGTCTGCTTCTCCATGGACTCGAACTAGGCTGCCTTTTGTTGGGCTCTGTGAGCAGAGAGTAACATTGAGAACAGGAGCTTTGTGGATGCAGAATTTTTATCATTATCCACTCTGCCAAAAATAGGTGTCATTATTACCTCCTGCCAGGAGTTGAGGGGTGATTGAGTGGAGCATAGTAGCTATAATCTAAAACACTAGAAATGATGAATGAGGTAAATTCCGGAACTGCATTTTATCAGTTCTCTTTATCCACTCAATTTCTACTGAATATACAGTGAACAGTGCTAATCCTGGTAGTATTAGGATTTTGAAACCACAGAGGGGCTCTGGGTTTCTGTGGAATTCAGTAGACTTGAACACAAACATAGGTGATTTGGAATCTAATGAGAAAAATGGGCAAGCCCCTTTATTGCTGTAGAAGTGCTCCAAGCCTCCCATTAGAACAAACCAGTGAGTAACAGCCCACTCATCCTAGCTAACCTAGCCAGTGATGCAAGTGTCAACGTAGCGCCAGGGCTGGTGAGCATATTTTCAACACTCTCACATATAGTAGTCTGCGTAGTCTGCCCTTATCCATGGGGGATATACTCCAAGACCCCCAGTAGATGCCTGAAACCGCAGATAGTACCGAACCCTATATATACTATGTTTTTTCCAATACTTACATACCTAGGATAAAGTTTAATTTATAAATTAGACACAGTAAGAGATTAACAACAATAATTAATAGTAAAATAGAACAATTATAACAATATACTATGATAAAAGTTATGTTAATGTTGTCTCTTCCTCTGTCTCCCTCTGAGAACGATCTGATAACCCAGATGGCTACTGAGTGACCAATGCGTATGTTGCATATACAAAATGAATACACTGGACAATGGGATGATTCCCATCCTGGGCAGGACTGCATGGGACAGCATGAGATTTCATCCTGCTACTTAAAATGGCATGCAATTTAAGACTTACAGATTGTTAATTTCTGGAATTTTCCATTTAATATTTTTGGACTGTGGTTGACTGTGGGTAAATGAAACTACAGAATGTGAAACTGTGGATACAGGGGACTACTGTATCTCTTTCCTGAGACCCCTTTCTTCACATCTGGGTGTAAATAAGTGATAGCAACTTACTATGCTTTCTTTCTCAAGGGTTTAACACTCTGAAAGGACTTCCAGTGAAATGAAGTTTTTAAGTGTAGGAAAACTCTAGGAAAAGGGGGATCCTTCTACCACCTATCACTTGTAACAGGTCCTACTGTGCACAGGAAACCATGCTAGGTCGGTTGAAGCTTTAAAACCAAAGATCACTTTCAAGTACATTGCCTAACGGCTGAGACCCTCAATCAACAGAAGGCAACAGGGCAGGGACTGGCATTCTAGTTTGCAGAGAAGGAGAGGTTTGTTTCCTCAAAAAACAGGGTCAGATCCTGCTCTTCTCACTTAGCTTGCCTAACCTTAAAGAGCACTTAGTCTTCAAGTTTACTATTTACTCTTTACTTTTAAGAAAATCATATCTAGGTCATTAACAAAAGGCAGATGAGGTCAGGAAATGTCACAATCAAGATTTTAGAAATCCTAACAAATGATTATTGGATGCTGTGACTCCACCCTGCTACTCCCAGGGATGAAAGTAACTTCCAGCACCTAGGATTGCTGCCAGCAAAAAGCTCTCAGCTGTCACCCCTATACAAATCACCCCTACATGCAGAAGACAGTGCACTGCCAAAGTCATGACCCCTTACCAGGGCATCCTGCACCCAATAACCCTTTGACATGGAGTTTTAAAGACTACATCCTCCTGTCCCAACTCGGGACAATCCTGGAGGATCATGACTTCTCAGCTTCTGAACTCCCTCTGAAGTCAGCTGGATCTTTCACTGAGACGGCATCACAGTTCAACTTGCCCTCTCTTCCACAGGTTTTTATTTTAAGAGCAATTCCTAATAAGCCTCTTGCATGCTAATCTTCAGTTGGTATACCAGGCATAGTCTGAGAACATGAGGCTGGGTAATTTAGAGCTGGATTACACAGTTGGCAATAAGGATTCCATCACTGGTGGGACTATATGACATTAGGCAGCACCAGATAGCGGTACAATTGCTAAAATTTTTACCTACGGTGAACGGGGATGATATACTGGGGGAAAGAAAGGCATTGGCTGGCATGATGTATCAGGCATTGAAGAAATATATAGGCGAAATAGTAACAATGAGGATAATGAAATTAGGCGACTATTGCTAAACACAACTGACACTGTGGGAAAAGATAATGAAAATCTGAGAGTGATTAACCATCAATTAAAAACTAAGTGTGAAAGGCAGATGGCCTCTTTCATGGCATCTGAAGAGGCTCTCATCAGCTGTAGTGGGAGGGCAGAAAAGGATGATCAGTCCTAGGACTTAATAATAAGAGCATCTCAGCTCCAAAGTAGATTAAACACCCCACCAACACGGATTTGCTAAGCCAACGACAGAGGCCCAGTTAGGGAAAAATGGGGCCATGACACATGGGATGGAGGCATCTGGGTTCACCCACCTGAAAATGTTAAATCTCTATATTTCCCCCAAAACTTCTGAGCCCGCAGAAGTGGCCCACGCCTCCCTGTTAGAGGCTAGCACTCCCCTCTTGCTTGGAGAAGATGCAGAGGCCTCTCCCCAGCAAAACAATACATGCCCCCTTCGGGATTCACCCTCACCTCCCCTTCCAGCCAATAATAAGGTTGCAGTCACACATAACCCATCTGTGTAATCATAAATAATAAATGCTCTTTACAGTCAGGCAAGCTGGTAGATAAGTGAGAAAGGATCTGGCCCTCTTTCCTGGTAGGGAGGAAGGAGACCACACCACAGAGGAGCTTCAGGACCAGGCCAGCATGCAGCAGCACAAGTGAAGAGGGCACACGGCGTGATCCTGAGGGTGGTCCATCAAGGAGGGCAGGGCATAAGGTTGAGTAGTGGAGAACTGATCGTTTGGAGAGCATTCTCCTAGGACACATGATATTACACCCTGGCAAGGATCCCAGGAGATGGTGCAAACACCTTACTAGGATGACTCCTAGGAACATAGAAAAGACAACGGACCACACTAAGTGGAAATACCAGACCTGCTGTGGCAGATGATGGAAAAAGGATTAAAACGCTGGGATAGGAGGTATTAGCATGGATATATCATGCAAGGCTAGAGAACCCCCCAGAGGATGCACCACTTACCAAAGCTAAGAAGTTCAATGGTGGCTGCCCTCTGTGGGCCTGGGCTGATGGTAGAGCTGCCATTATAAAAGTGAACTAACTATAGCAATGAGGATGAAGGTGATGGGACCTACCCTCACAGTCCTATGCTGCCCCCACCCAAGAGAGGCCAGGTGGCAATGCTTAACTGTCAGAAGGCAGGAGGATGTAACTATCACAGTGAGTAGCAAGGTCAGAGGGGCAGCCAGGAGGCCCGAGATACAAAGTTATGGAGACAATTAATAGAACACAGGATTCCTAGAGAGAAAATAAGTGGGAAGCCAACAGGGTATTACTCTAACTATAAAAATCAAAAGAAATCAAGGATGGACATTCAGGAAGTTAGGGGCATTGCCCTAGGTCCCCTGCCCAGTTTCTGAACCTTAGCCAGCTTTTAAACACAGAAATAATTGGCTGAAGCAGAAGCCAGACTCCCAAATGGAAGGATACTGTAACATCACAGCAAATGTACATGGCAGTGTTTCCCCGTGTTTCCTCCCCAAATGGACCTATAGCCATTACTCAGGTAACTACACATGAGGGAAGGGGACTGACTACCCAAAAGGACTGTTGGGCATAAGGTCAAGATTGACATTAATTTCCAGAGACCTAAAACAGCACCAAGTCCGTCCACGCCCCCCACCCCCCACTACAGTGGAGTCATATGGGTCCTATTCACAGAAAGTCCACTGGGTCTGCAACCCACATAGCAGTCATTTCTCTGATCCTCACATGTGTAACTGGAAGGACATAACTTAGTACTTGGTAGAACTTCCATATCGGTTTCCTGGCCTGTAGGGTAAGAGCTCTCATAACAGGGAAGGCCCAGTGAAAACATCTGAAACTGACCCTCTCCCCTTGGCTTACAAACAAGCCAAGATAGTAAATCCAAATCAGTATTGCATCCGGGGGAAATGGCAAAAATGACCTAAAGTATACAGAGAGGATGGTCCCCATCATGTCTTCATTTAATTCACCAGTCTGGATCCTACAAAAAATAAGACAAATCCTGGAGGAAGAAAGTAGGCTACTGCGAATTCAACCAAGTGTATCCCCAATTGCAGCTGCCATGCCAGATGTGCTGTCTTTGGCAGAGCAGATTAAGATGGCCTCAGGTATGTGGTATGATCTTGAAACTGCATTCGTTTCTGTCTCTCTGAGAAAAGATGATTTAAAACAGTTCACATTCATTCACAACAAACACCAGTATGCATTTGTAGTCTTATCTACAGTATACACGTACAGTCTTGCCCCAGAGCCATATTAACCTGCTGGCCTGGCTGGAAACCCCACAGACTCTCACACTGATTCTCTATATCAACGGTAATTATGCTAATAGCACCAGATGGACAAATACACTGGAGGACTTGTTGAGACATCTGCTCTCCAGAGGGTGGGAGATAAAGCCTGCAAAGATTTACTCTACATCAGTAAAATCAGTTTGCTCAGGAGGACAGGCCAATGGCAATCCTGGAGGAGTTTCTCCCAGAACACAAAAAAAGTGAATCTGAGCACCATAGGGCTAGACTCTTGTGAACCTGGAAAGGGAAGAAATTATTCTGCTGGGCAGACTCCCAGCAGAATGCCCTCAGCTGTCAGTCCTGCCCCTGAGACTGCCTTAGATGAAGACAGCCACCTCACTGAAGGTAACACTTTCTTCCTGGGACAGTCTGCATCCAATGACTGACTGTTCAATATGAAATGTAAAGGCCAAGCTCCTCCCCCCAGCTCAGAACACCAGCTTCAGAATTCCCTGTGTGATCAGCTTTGGCATTCTCTGAGTTGGCCTCAAACCTCAGCCTCTCCCTCTGTCCAATCCTGCTTTCTTCCCTTCCCTTTTAAGAATGTTAAACCCAAAAAGCACTCCCTCATAAATTTCCTGAAACAGTGAAACCTGGAACAAGCCTTGAGTTGTGATTCTAAATCTTGACCATGACATCATTATTTGAGAAGGAAAAGAGCCTACCTCCGCCATAGTCCTGGGGCCTATAAGCAGACAGAATAGAGAACACTTGCCAGTAATTTTTAAACTTTGCAGGTTGGGGTGGGACTACAGGCTCCTTTGAGATTTTAATGAATGGTCTGGACCCTTCCCTCTCCCCTCCAAAAAAATATATATATATGTACACACACACACGCGCACACACACACACACCACATATATATCTAATACTGCATAAATTTCAGTAGTTCGTGGAATACCTACAGACCCCTAATTAAGAATTCCCAATTTACATCATCTCTAATAGATCCTAAATTTCTTGATATTAAATAATGTTTCCCATAGTGAGGTATTATAGGCATTCAGTCAAAGTTTGCTGATTTGCATTTTGTAGGAACTCAATAAATGCTTGCTGGTTTGGTGTGATTTCAGATATAAGGTGATGGACTAAAACTAAAATGTTCTTTCTCTGACTGTGCCCCCATCTCCCACCCAACAGTGGTGGCTGCCACGAAGGCCACCACTGCTCACCTTTATCTCATCGGCTTAAAGCTTTGCTTCAATTAAATAACGATGTTCCTGAAAGATATCAAAATAACTTACCATAAATCAGTTTATCCTGGCTTGAATCGGTTTACATTCGATATTGAACACTGATGTTACTTAGAAGTGAGGGAGTCATCAAGAGGGCACTGGACACCAGATGGACTGAACAATTGAAGGGCAGGGGAGAGAGGAAGAAAGGGAAATTGCGGGAAATGAGTATCAACTTTATCAGCTTCAGCTGTCTTGCACTGGAGGCCTAGTTCTGCACTCAAAACGACACTGTGCCAAATGTAAGCTCAGAGCAAATCATGATAACTCTAAATTTTGCCTGATAAAAATATATAATTACTTCGTGACATTTTTTTTCGGGAAAAACAACAAGCCTGTTATAATAGAGCTACTGTATGAACACAGCTGATTCTTTATTAAATTTAATTTCCTAAGAGGTATGCAAGATCTTTTTGAGACCATGTGATTCTTATCTGCCCCTTTCATTGTGTTTGTGCCTCCTAATCTCCTCGTCAGGCCCGGTAGCTGAGTGATCCTGGAGGCTAAAAACATTACCCAGGGCCTCAGATCAAGCAGTTTGTCCTGGTTTCTGACCTGCTCTGGTAAGTGGGAGGCATGTGCAGAACACAGACTTCAGCTCCAGGCCTCCTGGCTTTCGTCAGAAGCCATCCTTACGTATGGCGAGATAAGGGGCTGCAATCGAGAGAATTCTGGACTAGAATCAGAAGACCTGCTTTGAAGTTCCAGCCTAGCACTTACAAACGGGATTCTTAGGCAAATCACTTTACCCGTGTCATCTAAAATAAGAATATTACCTGTCCTACCCAGTAGCATTCTTTGCAGACCAAATGTGATCATGTATGTGGAAACTGGATGCATTAACACTTAGGGAAGTTTTATTAGTATCACCTCTGAGCCTACCTCTCCTCTTCCTCCTTCTCTTCATCTCACCCTTCAAAGTCTACCACCCTTTCTGAGATCTCTCTGATTTCTTCTACCTTCTTTACCCAACGCTCTTCTGGGCTTCTTCTATATGTCTAATATAGTCCACACACTTCTGCACTTTACATACCATCTTATGCAATTCACTGGTCATGTCTGTGAGTCCTTTCTGCTATTTGAATGTAAGCTCATTATAAACAAACACCATGTCACACATAATATTCGAAACTACTCTTCTTTAGCTTGAAAACATGATAGGTCCCTAATAAATAGGAATTTGACAAGCTGGTTCTAAAATACTTATGGGAGAGCAAAGGTCAAAGGACAGCCAAAACACTCCTGAAAGAGAGCAACAATATGAGCAGACTTTCTCACCAGATATCAAGACTTAGAAAATTATAGTCATTAAGGTAATGTTTCTTGGCATGCAGATTAACGAAGTAACCAGGGGAGCAGAAAAAGACAACTGAAAACACTGGCATGCATGTGCAGAAATGTAATATATCTCAAAGTGACATTGTATATCACCTGGGGAAAAGGTGGACTATGAATAGTGCTGAGACAACTGACGATCCACATGGAAAACTTAAATTGGATTCCTACCTCACACCAGGTATAAAAGTCAATTCCAGATGCTTTGAATGCTTAGCTGGGAAAGCCAAACTGAAATTTTTAGAAGAGATTATCTTTATGGCCTTGGGACAGGAAATAATGTCCTAAAGTATATGGGAAAAGTGCTAACCTTCAAAAAAATTGAAAAATTTTACTACATTAAAATTAATCATTTCTATCCACAAAGGTATCATAAAGAAAATGAAAAGGCAAGCCATAATCTGAGAGGATGTATTTGCAACACATCTGAGGAACAAAGGATTTGTATCTAGACTATATAAACAATAATAAGAAAAAGGTGGCTCAGCAGCCTTGACAAGATCTGTGGGGGAAGACATACCGGGGGTGCCAAAAAGATGTATACAAGTGGACACTTCGGTCAACGTTGGTCAAGCAGCAGTTCGCTGTAACCAGAAGTGTCTGGACGCTGATGCCACTTTGAGCACCTCTTATAATCGCAGGAGTCAAACATGACTTGTATTCATCTTTTGTTATTGGTATATATTGAGAATTACAATTTTAATAGTTTTTTCCTTTCTTAAAATGTGTATACATGGTTTTGGCACTCTCTGTAGTTTTGGAATTTGAGTCCTGCCAAGTTCGAGGGGTTGGGAGTGGGCTTGCCATGATATGGGCTTTGCCCAGATCTATCCGAACAAAGCATAAAACTAATTTTGTATAAATTCAAGGTGACCCACCAGTAATTGAACTACCTGCTAGAACAAAAATCATCACTCTTCAGATGACAATAACAAAATCCAGTATCAGCAACAATTTCCAGTATGCAATTCAAAAGTATTAGCCATGCAAAGAAACTGGAAAATGTGACCCTGAGATGGCACAGATGTTGGATTTAGCAGACAAGGTTAAGCAGCTATAAGAATGTTTCAGGATGGTCTTACTGAGTGAACAGATAGGGAATGTCAGCAATAAAACAAAATTGTTTTAAAGATCCAAATGGAAATTGTAGAATTGAAGAGAACAGTAACTGAAATGAAAAGTTCACTGGATAGGCCTAATAGAAGAAGAAAATGTTAGCAAATGTGAAGACAGATCAATAAAAATTATCCAAGTTTACAAGCAGAAAAGAACAGAACTCAAGAAAAGGAAACAGCCTCAGGAATTTGTAGAACAGTTGTCAGTCTCATATACTTGCTTCCCAGCTTTTGGAAATAAAGTCTTATTGGAACACAGCTACACCATTCACAGGGCTGAATAATACCAACAGAGACTGTGTGGCCTGCAAAGCCTAAAATATTTACTATCTTGTCCTTTACAGGAAAAGCTTGATGACTCCAAAGCAAGAGGGATAAAAGGAGGAAGCGATGTCATAGAAACACGTGGACAGCACTCGCCTGGCAGGAGCTAGACCCGCAGTAGTCTGTCCAGAACCTAGAGCCGAGAGGAGGCTCAGTCACTGTCATTTCCAGAAACACTGCTCAAGACAGAAAAGGGGGAGAAATACCTGGCTTCTCTCTTCCTTGGGACCATCAATCGCCCTACAGTGCCTTCTACTCACTAAGCCCAGCTGATGGAAAAGCCTGAGACACAGCCTGCAGGAGTCAGCCTTCTCCAATACAAAGCAGACCAGCAGAAAGCCAAGAACTAGATGTGAGAGTAAATCAAACCAAGAATGCCAAATACCTTAGAGAAACTCTTGCTCACCTGCACCAAGAGACATGGACAAAAATGTTCTGGCAGCACTGTTAGTAAAGACTGGAAACAACAGAAGTGTCCCTCAACAAGAGAATGGTTAAGTTAAAAACACTGCAGAATACTCACACAGTGGAATCTGACACAGCAGTGACAGTAAATGAATTACAGTACAGCTACCCACAACATTTAAATCTAAAAAATATAATGCTAAGTAAAAAGAAATTAAGATAACTCCCCCCAAAAATACTGTATAATTTATCTCAAGTCCAAAAATGTAAAACTCAACAATACATTGTTTTGTGATATACCTATGTATTAAAATTATAAAGCAGAGTAAGGAAACGATAAACACAAAATTCAGGATAGTGGTTCTCTGAAGTGGAGATTGGGAAGCACAGGAATAAAATTAAGGAGAAATTCAAAGGTAGTTTCAACAGTATTGGTTATGTTTTATTATTAAGTTGTGTATAGGCTTCCTTGGTATTCATTTTATTATAAAACTTCATAATTTACGTACATGCTTGTGTGTATATGTATACATATACACATATTTAGGTATGTATTAGATTTTTATAATAACCATGTTTTGTAGCTAGACATTAATTCTCTGTCTTTCCTTTAGGTGTTTCAAGGCCTCTACAAAAGAATTGCTTCTTTAGGTTATAGGACACAAACAGGAGGCTTTGTCCCAAGAACAGCCAATCCTACTCGTAATATAAACAAAATGTATTTTGGAAAAGTCACTCTCCCTCGCGAGATGAGACATAGAAAAGCACAGATACATTTTGGAAGGGGAAGGAGAGAAACTCAGTACAAAAACATTGCCAAAGAAGGCCACTATGTGTTACATTCGGTTTGAAAGACTCACGGAGCCACATCCTGTTGTCTAAATGAGACAATACAAACCAGTGTGATGTGAGAGCCTGGGAGTGGGTTCTGTAGGAAAGAGGCAGGAGAGAGCAGGGGTGACTGGGAAGATGAAGGAAGGCTTCTCACATAAGAGGAAACTGTCAGGTCCTTGAAGGGTGAATGAGATGTCTCTTCTTGGCACCTAGGATCCCCAATTCTGTCCATAATTTGAGCAAGCCAATTCATACCTATATCTCAGGTTCCACTCTATGGCAGAAGATAAAGCCCATCTACTTTCAAGGGATGTTTAACAAAAAATGTTTGGTGATGTGGAAAATTATTAAAACCCTTTACTGATATGATTAAAAGAAAAAAGAACAGCAAATACCAAACACCAATATCTTGTCACCTTGTCCTCCAAATTCCTGGGAAGTCAGTAAAGCAATCTTAGGTTCTGCTAGAGAACAGCAGATTTTGTGCAGTGTGAGGCATCCTGCCAAGGCCTCCCAGGTTAGTCCCCTGCTCCTGGCATATTGATAGCAGTAAGGATGATAGGGAGAGTACTTTTAGATCTGCATTCAAGGCAAAGCAGAGAACCTTGCACATACTGACTGATTAAATGCTTAACGAATGAATGAATGATCTCTTAGCTAGCAAAGCACAGTATTACATGCTTCCTTTGATACAAATTGCATGGGATTCAACACACCCGGATATACTAAAACCATATGTAATGTCTAAGAACATAACTAACATTTAATAGTTCAATGTAAATATGTGCATAATGTGCAATAAATGTTTACATAAAAAATGTTGTTCTTGAGAATGGTATATTTGATGCCTCACAAGGTATAGTAATGTTCTCCTGTTTTTTTATTTGGCTAAGGTCAAATTAATCTTTCACCAGTCAAACTTCAGGGATAACTCAGCCAAAACCCCATCAAAATAGCCTTCTTGGTGCAACCTAAGGGGCTCTGGGAATCAGGCCTGGGTGAAGGAGTGCACCTCCTGTGTTAGACCACTTCTCCAGTGTCCCCAGTCACCTAGGGTTTGACACTGACCCCCTGGTGAAGACAAGCCTGAGCAATTCACTTTCCTGAGATGGTAGGTGACTCAAGGACATAGATTTAATAAATGAATGAGCACAAAGGGGTTGGAGTCAGATAAGGTCAACATGAGGGTTTCCAGTAGCCCTGGCTGAAAACATTGAGCTCTTTCTCTCTTCTCTGCATCAGTACATCTGCTTTATCACTCCACAGCTGATAATCAGATTTGTATGTGGAAAACACAGGAGGGAAAACAAGTGATGCAGAGCTCTCCCCACTGCCCTGCTTACACCAAGTTCAGCCGAGTTGTGGCTGAGAACTGAAGTTCTACTTAAAAATCCGCAAGTCTGACAGTTCAGAAGGTAGCTTTTCTTTCCCTGCCTTTTCTTAATTGCTTAAGGTCCCATTAAACACAGGCTGCTCGGGAGACCTACCTTGAGTACAGATCCTCGACTATAGGCCGGTAAAAGATGGTAGTAGTAATCTGTTTCTTCCCCTTACCAACCTTTGCCAGTGGGCTGTAATATTCTAACTGCATTCTTTTTATTGTAAATTTGCCATTTTTATCATTTTAAGTGTATAATTCAGAGGCATTAATATTAACTACATTCACTATCTCACACAGCCATCACCACTATTTCCAAAATCCTTTCATCGTGCCAAAAAAAAAACCTCTGTAACTGTTAAGCAATAGCCTCCAATTTTCCCCCCTCCCCAAACCCCTGGTAGGCACTGTTCTACTTTCTATCCCTGTGAATTTGACTGGTCTATGTACCTCATATAAGTAGAATCATACAATACTTGTTCTTGTATGTCTGACTTATTTCACTTAGCATAAAGTCTTCAAGTTTCATCCATGTCATAGTATGTGTCAGAATGTCCTTCCTTTTTTAAGGCTGAATAATACTCCATTGTATGCAGATACCACATTTGTTTATCCATGCAGTCACTGATGGACACTTGGGATGTTCTCATCTTTGGCTATTGTGAATACTGCTGCTGTGAACATGGGTGTACAAATATCTGTTTGAGTCCCTGCTTTCAATTCTTTTGGACATGTATTTTAGAGTTCCATTTTTATTTGTTTATAATGTTTTTAGTATATCAATTTATAGTTTTTTGTTGGTTGCTTTAGGTATTACTACACACACATACACACACACAACTTACCACAGCCTCCTGGTGTTAACATTTTCAAGTCAAGTGACGTGTACAAAACTTACTTTCATTTAGGTTGCTTTACTCTCCCCATTTCTAAATATTAAGTATTTCCTCTACATATATTGAGCACCACATCAGGTGGTGTTATAGCATATTTCATTTACACATATTTTTACCCATTTCATTGTTTTTTCTGTCCTTTCTGAAGGTCCCAGCCTCCTTCTGTTACCATTTGTTGTGTGTGTTTGTAGAGCGTTTTTTAAAGGTAGGTTGGCTGGCAACAAACTCTTTTTAATTTTCCTTGGTTTGAGAATGCCATTATTTCCCCTTCATTCCTGAAGGATAAACTGTCAGAATATAGAATTTGGGGCTGGCAATTCTTTTCTCTCAGCACCTGAAAAATGCTGTGCCACTTCACCCAGGACCCCACGGTTTCAGAGGAGAAATCTGCTGTCATTTAAATTGGTGTTCTTCTAGAGGTAATGTGTTACTTCTCTTGGGATATTTTAAAGATTTTTTTCTTTTTTAGTTTCCAGAGACTGGTAGATTTCATCTTCATTGGCGACAATATGGATGGTGCTAAAGGGTATTATACTAAGTGAAATAAGTCAGACAGCGAAAGACAAATACCATGTGATTTCACTTATATGTGGAATCTGAAAAAGCAAAACAAACAAGCAAATAAAACAGAATAGAAACAGATTCACAGGTACATAAAACAAACTGATTGTTGCCAGAGGGGAGGGAGTAGAGGAATGGGTGAAAGGGTGAAGGAAAATAAGAGGTACAAACCTTGAGAAATAATAATAATAATAATAATAATAAATAAAATCATGGGGATGTAATGTATGGCATAGGGCAAATAGTCAATATTATCATAATAACTTTGTAGGGTGACAGATGGTTACTAGACTTATTGTGGTGATTATAAATATTATTATAAATCATTGTGTTGTGCATCTGAAAATAATATATTGTATATCAACTATACATAAATAATTTTTTTAAGTTGGTAGATTTCAGAAGCTGGTATAGATTTCTTTGTTTATCCTATTTGGGGTTAATTCATTTCTTGAATATGTAAGTTTAAGTCTTTTACCAAATTTAGGAAGTTTTCAGCCATTTTTTCTTCTAATACTCTTTCAGCACCATTGAGTTCCTTCTCTCCTTCTAGGACTCTGATAATACAAATGTTAGCGCTTCTGTTAGTGTCCCACAGATCTCTGAGGCTCTGTTCATTTCTTTTCAGTCTATTTTCTTTCTGTTATTCAGATTAAGTAAATTCTATTGCTCTGTCTTCAAGTTCACTGATTCCATCTTTGGTTATTTCCATTCTATTATTGAGTATATTCCATGAGTTATTTTAATTATTGGATTTTTCAATTCTATAATGTCCATTTAGTTCTTTTTTTGTAGCTTTTCTTTCTCTGCTGACATTTTCTTTCTTTTTTTTAAAGATTTTTATTGGGGAATTGGGAGGATGGGAACAGTACTGGGGAATTGGGGGAAGG
>NW_017731846.1:1053258-1084868 GCF_001890085.2 Hipposideros armiger
TTTAAAAATACTTGTCACTGTAATCTCTTCTGACCTGAAGAAAGTGGCACAATTCTCTCCAGAACCATGGACTTTTGAGTAGCAATATAATTGATTTTGGTGCCCAAAGGTAAGGTTTCAGTCATGACTTGAAGGGAAACTGGGAAACAGAGAGATACCTAAACTCCTCTGTCCAAGAAATAAAGAGAAACTTGGTGATAAGATTGGGTGGAAAAGTAAGAAAACAGAAGCGCCAGAGATAAGAGCAGAGCAATGTGATAGGAGGGAGGGGACCCCATGGAGAAATGTGGGTGAATGACAGGAGTCTCTGATAACTACTTTTTAAAAATGTTTACCATGTAGTTCTAAATCTGTTACATGCAATGCTTTTTGTGTATGGCATTTTGAGATGTACAAAGCAAAGGTGTTGTATTCCATCAAGGAGAGAGAGAAGAACATCTGATAAGTGAAATTCCAGCTGAAATATAGAGTTCCAAGGAACAGTAAGTTAGATCTAGAGGTGACAATGAGAACACAAACACCCAGAAATTCACACACCAGATGGGAGATAGGGGGTAAGGTTAGTTTTCTGCACATCTCTAAGGATAAGATACTCTTGCCTGTAAGAAACATACATGTCTGTGGTGTGTGAGCTCATGCAAGTGGAAGACAAAGAGGCATAACTGACAATCTAGCTGCTTTTTTCTTGTATAGCTGGTCAGCCATGAGAATATAACCTGGAGTGTCTCATGGGTATAGACAATAATAAGGTGCACAGCAGAGACAAAGGGCAGACTATTGGGAGAGAAACAACAGAAAGGGAGAGAAAAGTGTAACCCTTCTGCAGAGATGACATACTGGAATTTTTGTAGATTAAAGAATATCATAGATGTATTTTGGAACCCCTTTTTAAGGCTTGTTTCCTTCCAGTTTGCTAGAATTACTATGAATTCATATTTTCATATATTAAACATTCTTAAAATTTAATGTCAATTATGTATAAGATTCCACTGAATCTTTGGAAATTTTAACATGATTTTGATAGGTCTTTATCATATATACAGAGAACATATAGAATATAAAATAAAAGTTACTATTCACTCTGAATTAATAAGATGATAAATATTGACAGCTTTGATGTGTTTTTCAACTTTAAAGGTAGATTCTCTTGTCAGAGAGAAAGGAGAAATTAAGAAGCCTCAAGAGACAGAAAATGAGTTATTTTAACATTATCAAGAAATTCATCTTGATGGAATAAAGTATCTGCTGCACATTCTGTCAGTAAACCTCAGAGGTCTGATCACATTGGGGTAAACATGCACAAGATAAAAATCAAACAGAATTCCAAATGACTTTGCTAAATTCCCTAGCTGTAAAGCTAACTATTTCAAAGAAATGATATAAGTCTTCCTGCTGTCTCACAGAGAAAAGGTAGATCCAGACCTTCTAAGAGTCCTGGATGGGCTGGAGTGGTGGTAATGGCTGCTGACCATACCATACAGGAGGAATGACTGGGAGATGGTGGTGGAGATGGGGCATCCGTGAGGAGGATGGCTCAAGGAAGAAGAGAAATGGAGACACCAGTAATGGATCCTCTGCAGGCTGACCCCAGCTGCTAAAGTTCATATGCCTGGGTGATGAAAAGAACTGGCTCACTTGGAAAATAATAAATAGCAACAGTCATGGGCATTTGTAGAGTATTGATTTCCAGGAGATTTCCACAGGTTTTCACAGTAACCTAATGTATAACCAAGCAGTTCCTGCGATGAGTCTGATGAATCTTCTACATGAGTCTATGGTATTCCTCGCAGCTCATAGCAGAGGAATCTAAAGAGAAAAGGAAGGCACATGGCTTCCTCCAGGCCACATGGGATGTATGTTAAATCGATGGCCTCTGGAGGATACTAGAACAAATGGTTCCAGATTACATGGTCGACCCATAGTTAAGTCATTGGATGCCTCTAATCAACCCTCAAATCTAGTTAACTCTAAAAAATTCTTGTTAATATAATTTATGTTAACGTAATTTTAAATCTGAAGGCAATTGTCAAGCTAGTTCTTGAAAGAAATAATACACAAGGTAAAATGGTAATTTAATAACAATAAAAACAAGTACTTATATCTTGTTTACTGTGTGTACTGTTGTAAGTGCTTTATACATATTACCTCACTTAATGCTCACAACCATCCTTCGATGAAGGTATTATCTCCAACTTTCAAAGGAGGAAACTGAGGCAGAGGAATTAAGTAAGCAATATCACACTGTTGATAAGGGACAGAGCTGAGATTCAAACCCGGGCAGTCTGGCTCCAGAATCTTAGCCACCATTCTATACTGCCTTTCAGGGCTACTATTAACAATACTCCTGGAGTATATCTACAAAAATTGGCAATGTCAGGGGAGTAAGAGAAGAAGCAAAGCATGCAAAAATTTTTTTCATTTTACTCAAAAGGAAATCAATTTCATTCTTGAATTTGATTATTTGAGGAAAAATACATTGAAATTTTAGAGAATTGGAAGGAACATGAGGGACATTTCAGGGTAATAATAATGTATACCTTGATAGGCATTTGAGTTACAGGGGTTATGCATTTGTCAAAACTCAGTGAATGTGCACTTCAAATTTTGTTTTATTTTGTATAAATTTCACATAAAAACTGTAAGTAAATATTGAACTTTAGTTAATTGTTTTAGAGTACTGAAGTACTAAGGGGGAAGTACTTCAATAAATTACAAGTATCTGTAATTTTCTTTGAAGTGCATCCAAAAATAAGATAGATGGATGGATGGATGGATGGATGGATGGACGGGTATACATGTGATAAAGCAAGCATAGTAATATGTTAATGATAGAATACTTGGTGAACTATTCTCTATACTAATCACAGCCCTACTCTCTCCCTCTAAAAGTATAATCACCTTTTTGTGTTATTTTTATGGTTTTATCACCCAAGTATGCACAGTAGTTTAGTTTGCTCCCTTTTATAACTTGGTATATCCCCCTCTGTCCCTTTCTTTCCTCAACAATGTATCTGTTGAAGGACCTAGGCTGTTTCACCTGTGAAATTTCCTCCAATCTAGACTTTGATGACCGCTTACTCATGGTGCAGTTCAGCATGTTCCTCTACCCTCTGTATTTCCTGCAAATTGGCCATTCCATCCAGATGATAGGGCTGGCTGAGTGGCTCAGTTGGTTAAGAGCTCACTCAAGAGTTTGAGCTCTGAGCAACAGCGGTTCAATTCCTGGCCCGAGCTGAGCAGCTGCTGAGCTGCCAACAGGTGGCAGGATGGCTCAGCTTAAAAAAAAAAAAAGACGCACCCAGAGGATGGATCAAACTCATTCTATCCCTTTGGAAAGATGAAGTGATAATATGTTCTTTCACCAGGAGGTACATAATGTCTGCTTTTCACTTTTTTTTAATGTGGGCAGTGTTTGTGCTCAATACCTAGGTTCATTAATTCATTTGAGATAGTTAAGATGGTGATATTTTATCTTATTATTTTCATTTATTGGGTGGAATAATTTTATAAAGAAATGTTTCCCTTCATCTACCATTTGGTTACCCAGTTGCACTGTTCATAAAGAAAAGGCAAAATAAACAATCAATTCATGGACTACTATTCTGCCATAAGAAAAGATGATATACTGCCATTTGCAACAACGTGGATGAATCTTAAGATTATAATGCTAAGCGAAATAAATCAGGCAGAAAAGTAGAGAACCATATGATTTCACTGATATGTGGTATATAAAAGTGAAAACAACAAAAGAATAGAAAAACAAATGAAGAAACAAAACTCATAGACAGACAATAGTTTAGTGCTTACCAGAGGGTTAGGGAGGAGGTGGGTGGTAGATGAGGGTAAAGGGGAGTCAAATATATGGTGATGGAAAGAGAACTGGCTCTGGGTGATGAACACGCAATTTGATATACAGATGATGTATTACAGAATTGTACACCTGAAATCTATGTAACTTTGCTAACAATTGTCACCCCAATAAACTTTAACTTAAAAAAAGAAAAAACAAGAAAAACCTAGTTAATTCTTCATTTTTAGTCACACAGTTTTCACACTAATGATCTGTTATCCTCAGAAGATGACCAGTTAAGGTTTTTTTAAGGTATTATTACGAAATCATGTATTTAAACATATTAAAACAATATCCTGATTAAGGCTCAAATTGTTTCACCTTTGACCTGTGGGAGCCTCTTCAAGATGACCCCTGAGGTTTTTGTCCACCACTCTAATAGTCTTTGATAGCCTCCCTGCTTTGTGGTAGGTCAAAATGGTCCAGTTCATCTTGCATATTTTCTACTCCAGGCCTAGAATCAGCCATTTCTCCAGGAAGCCTTTGTTTCTTTTAATGGAACATAGTATTTCAAGACCACAATCTGAGCACTAAAGGATTGTTACTAGGGGACTTCGTTTCCTTTTTTCCATACTATGAATCCTAGTTCCCAAGGACCCAGGGGATGATAGAATATGCCATCATTAGCTCTAACCTATACTAATTGTATAACAATCTCAGAATGACAATAATAATACTACCACCACAAATTATTATTAGAGAAAACAGTTAATTTTTTTTCCTTAGGCTAACCTTCTTTTCTTTTTTAATGGTTGTGCTAGATCTATGTTGACAGATCATATAACCTTTACATATTATAACTTCTTTTAACCTTCATCAAGTCTTAGTTCTACGAGAATGATACATTTCATGTTTACCACCAGTTCCTGTGTCAATGTTTCTCTAATCTTTGTGGTGGACTTGATTTCTAGTAGACACTTTAATAAAGGCCTGTGAGAACACTATTCCCCAAGTTCCTGCATGTTGATCACAATTTACGTCAATCTTATTGGATATAAAACCTTTTGTTCACATTTTCTTTCCTTGCGTATCTTAAGAATATTATTCCATTTTCTTCTGGCATAAATCTTTGCTGTCAAAAATCTGATAACAATGTAATTTCTTTTCTTTCATAAGTCACATGCTATTTGCGCCTTAAATGCTCAAAGATATTTTTCACTTATCTCTAAAGTCCATCAGTTGTCCTAGAAAATGTCCTGGTGTTGGTAGCTCTGGGTCAGTTTCCTTGGGAACATGGTGTGCTCTTCCAACCTCTAGTTCAAAACATTCCAGGAAATATTTCAGGAAAGTTTTCTTGACTTTCAGTTTTAGCACTTGTTCTGTTCTCTTTCTTTGGTCTTCTTCCTCTCCAGATGTTCCTACTAGCCATACTCTGGACCTTTCTTATAGCCTATATTTGTCACTTCTCTCAAATCCTTTTTATTTCTCTCTTCATTTCTTTCTGATTTTGAAATTGTATTTCTTTTTACCTTCTGTCTGTTTTACTGTTCCTTCTGGTGTAGTAGTATTTTCTAAAATTATTTTTTGGTCCTTATATTTCTAGTCCTTTCTCAAATTCTGTTACCTCATTCAAAAGTTTTTCTAATTCTGATGAATGATGTTCTTTTATGTTTTTATCATTTTCTTAATGCCTTTTAGTTCTTTTGAAATAGTATATTACTGTATGTAACTGTTTTCCAGCATGTCGTTCTGGCATGCTTTCATTGCCTATACTCCCTTAATTTTTGCATAAAAACACTGAGGCCCAGAGAATGGTTACTCACGTAAGTTCTCTTTTTGAAACATGAAAATCAACTTAATTTTAAAAACAAATTTGCATTCTTGTGTTTTCTTTGGAGAATAGTAAAGAGAAGCAGTGCACAAACCAAGCAGTCAATAAGAGAAGAAAAAAATCCCAAAGACAGGCCATCCTAGCTCCAGAGATCAGAGTTTCTTTCAGGTAAATGTTTTTCCCTTTCACACTTCAAAAGTAAGTCACTTACCAATTTAGCCAGAAGAAAGTTCACTCACTTAGCACACTTTCTTTCTTTCTTTTTCTTTTTTTAAATGTTTCTATTTATTTATTGACATTCCATATTATTTTATATTAATTTCAGGTGTACAGCATATGGTTAGACATTTACCATATTTCCCCATGTATAAGACGTACCCTTTTTCGAAAACTTTGGGGTCTAAAAACTGGGTGCGTCTTATACAGGGGTTGTAGTTTTTTTTACTTGCATTTCTCACTTTTTTTGCGCTTGTTTTTGCGCTCATACAACCACTGTATAAGATGCACCCAGTTTTTAGACCCCAAATTTTTCCAAAAAGTGTTTGTCTTATACATGGGGAAATACGGTATATAATTTCAGAAGTGATCTCCCTGACTAGTCTAGTACCCACCTGGCCCTACACATAGTTATGACCATATTATTGACTATATTCTTTATGCTTTACTTTACATCCCCATAACTATGTTGTAACTACCAATTTGTGCTTCTCAATCCCTTCACCTTTTTCACCTTGCTCTCCAATCCCCCTCCCAACTATCACCCCGATCAATCCAGTACCCATCTGACACCATACATAGTTATTACGATATTATTGACTATAATCCTTATGCTATACCGTACATCCACATGACCACTATGTAACAACAAATTTGTATTTCTTAACCCCTTCCTTTTTTTCATTCACCCCCAAACTCCCTCTCATCTGGCAACCATCAAGATGTTCTCTGTATCTATACGTTTGTTTCTGTTGTGTTTGTTTGATTATTTTGTTCTTTAGATTCCACGTATAAGCAAAGTTACATTGCATCTACCTTTCTCTGTCTGACATACTCCACTCAGCACAATACCCTCCAGGTTCACTCATGTCACCGCAGATGGCAATAACCCATTCCCTTCCCTGGCCAAGTAATATTCCACTGTATATATGTACCACCTCCTCTTTATCCATTCATCCATCGATGGACACCCAGGCTGCCTCCACATGTTGGCCATTGTAAACAATGCTGCAATGAACAAATAATTGTCCCCTTCAGGTAGTGTTTTGTGTTTCCTCAGATAAATACAGCCTTTGTTTAAAGTCTATTTTGTCTGGTATAAGTACTGCTACTTCAACTTTTTTTGTTTCTGTGTTTCCAGTTTCATGAAATGCCTTTTTCCCAGCCCTTTACTTTCACTTTCTATGTGTCTTTCAATCTGAAGTGAGCCTCTTGTAAGAAGCATATATAACAGTTTTGTTTTCTCATCCATTCAGCCATCCTATCTTTTGAATAGAGCATTTAATCCATTCACATTTAAAGTAACTGTTGATAGATATGTAGTTATTCCATTTTGTTATTGGTATTTTTTTATCTTTTTTTTTTCATCTTAAAGAAGTCCCTCTGAGATTCTTTGTAATATTGGTTTGGTGGTGATGAACTCCCTTAGCTTTTTGTTGTCTGGGAAGCTCTTTACCTGTCCTTTGATTCTAAATGATAGCTTTGCTGGGTAGAGAAATCTTGGTTGTAGGTCCTTGTTTTTCATCACTTTGACTATTTTGTGCCAATCCCTTCTGGCCTATAAAGTTTCTGTTGAGAAATCAACTGAGCGCCGTAAAGGAGCTCCTGCTTTTCTAACTAACTGCTTTTCTCTTGTTGTTTTTAGGATTCTCTCTTTGTCTTTAACCTCTGGCATTTGAATTATGATGTGTCTTGGTGTGGGCCTACTTGGGTTCATCTTGCTTGGGACTCTCTGCGCTTCCTGGGCTTTTATCTGTATTTCATTCACCACATTAAGAAAGTTTTCTGTCATTATTTCTTTAAATAGGTTTTCAATTCCTTGCTCTCTCTCTTCTACTTCTTGTACCCCTATGATGCAAATGTTGGTGTGCTTCATGTTGTCTCAGAGGCCCCTTAAACTATCCTCATTTTTTGGATTTTTCTTTTTGCTGTTCTGATTTTTTTCTGCTACCTTATCTTCTAAATCATTGATTCAATCATCTGCTTCATGTAATCTATTGTTGATTCTCTCTAATGTATTCTTCATTTCAGTTATTGTATTCTTTATTTCTAACTGGTTCTTTGTTATGTTTTCAATCTCTATTTTTATGTTTCCTATCTCTTTATTGAAATTCTCCCTGGGATCACTGAGCATCCTTAAAACCAGTGTTTGGAATTCTGTGTCTGGTAGATGGCTTGTCTCCATTTTGTCTGGTTCTTTTTTTGGAGCTCTGTTCTGTTCTTTTATTTGGGACATGTTTCTTTGTCTTCCCATTTTGGATGACATCCTGTGTTTGTTGTGTTCTATGTATTAGGTAGGGCTGCTATGCCTCCTGGTCTTAGTAGAGTGACCTTAGGTGTCCTGTGAGACCCAGTGGTGTAGTTTCTCTGGCCACCAGAATCAGGTGATCCAGATGTGTCCCTTGTGTGGGTTGTGTGAACCCTCCCATTATAGTTGAGCCTTGATTGTTGTTGGCTCATCAATTGAAGGGATTGATCCTCAAGCTGATTGGCTGTGAGGACTGGCCATGACTACAGTGGAGGAGCTGTGGTGCAGGGGCTGACCCTATGGAGCAGCATGTGCTTTAGCAGGGCTCTGGTGTCTACCCAGTCTGCCCTTTGGGTGTGTCATCCTTGGAGGCAGCTGGGTGATGCTTCAGCTTCGTCTGAAGCTAGCCACCAGGCATGCCAGCCCTGGGGCCTCCTGGAGGGTGGCTCACTGCAGGCCAAGTTCAGCCACAGCCTGTGCCCTGCCCGGGCCACCAGGAATGAGCCACAAAGTGATCTGTAGATGGTCACTACCTGCACTGGGCTTGAAGGTGATTTGAGAGGCCAATCTGCAAACCAAGGTTGGCTGTCACTAGCGCTGGGTTTAGGGCTACTCAGCCAAAGGTACAGGACATGCCAAAGCCAGATGTTGCTTGTTTGGGTTTTGTGAACCTTTAGGAGATTTTAGGAAAGTCTGCAGCATGAGCTAAAACAGGTTGTTTGTACAGAAAAGCCTGTGGAAGCAGCTAGAGCAGTGGTTCTCAACCTGTGGGTCACGACACCTTTGGGGGTCAAACGACCCTTTCACAGGGGTCGCCTAAGACCATCGGAAAACAAAAAGATATTTACATTATGATTCATAACCATAGCAAAATTACAGTTATAGAGTAGCAACGAAAATAATATTATGGTTGGGGGTCACCACAACATGAGGAACTGTATTAAGGGGTCACGGCATTAGGAAGGTTGAGAACCACTGAGCTAGAGTGTGCCAGAAAGTTGGGTGGGACATGGTGTCAGGGAATCACTAGGGATGAGGAGGTGAAAGGTGATAGCCAGTTTTATGGGGATTCAGATATATCATTAGCCTGCCTCTGCATGCAGGGATTGGGGAAGGCTCAACAAAGAAACAATGACTTCTGCCAGTTCCTCCTTCTAGGAGAAAGCTGCCCCTCTAGCCCCTGCACCGGAGCTCACAGCGAGTGAGTTTGTCAGTGAGTAAGTCAGTGCGCTGGCTCTTCAAGAGGAAAACCTGCAACTGCAGCCACCCTGTGTCACTTAGCCACAATTTCCACTGGTATTCACAGTGAGAAGTAATAGGGACTTCTTTCCCTGGCTCTGGAACCCTGGGCTGGAGAGCCTGGTGTAGGGCTGGTACTGCTCTCTCCTTCGGGGGTGACCCCCACAGCCAAGATATCCCTCCTGATTTTTAATGGTCATACATGGATGTGGGACCAGCCCGTTCCATGTCTCTACCCCTCCTACCAGTCTTGAGGTGGCTAGATCTGTATGTCCATAGTTGTAGGGCTTCAGTTCAGCTAGACTTCAGGCAATTCTCAATGATGGTTGTTCTATAGTTTAGTTGTAATTGATGTGGTCATGAGAGAAGGTAAGCATAGCGGTTACCTACTCCATCATCTTGACCCCATAGCATACTTTCTAAAAAGTTTAATTAATTTTTATTTCTTCTGCCATGTCAGCTCAGCTTCTGCTTTTGAAGTCCTTTCTACGGAAAAAAAAAATCATCTCTGTTCTTTTGTGTGACTCAAAGAGAGACATCAAGGGCCGGCTGAGTGGCGCAATGGTTAAGAACTGTCTTGGGATGCCAGAAGTTCCCGGTTCGGATCCCACATATGAGGGCCAGTAACACTGCCCTCCACAGCTAAGATGCTGAACAATAGCTCAACCTGGAGCTGGGCTGCCATGAGTCGCCAGCGATGGCTAGGCTGCAGCCCCTGTGGCAGTGGGTTGCCATGGGCTACCGTGTGTAGCCAGCAGCCAGCGTAAGCAGCCAGCAGCCGCAGTGAGCGGCCGTCCAGAAGCCGGCGACTGATCTGCCTCGCCCAGGAAGAGTGCAATGACGATGCCAACTTGGGCCAGTGAAGCAACGTCCTCCACAACTAGACTGAAGAACAAAAGGACAGCAACTTGTCTGTTTCCCTTCCCCAATTCCCCAGTGCTGTTCCCATCCCCCCAATTCCCCAATAAAAATCTTACCAAAAAAAAGAGAGAGACATCAATAGCATATTAAATTAATATGAAAGGGATTTTCAAATGCAGGCACCATCTAACACCAACACTGAGCATAAAACTGTCTTCATTGAAACATTTGATCAATTGTTTGATTTCAAGCAATATTTTATTGAATTAGATATTTGTCTCTCTTCACACAAAAAGACAGGTCACTATATTTTACAGATGAATAAATGTAACAATTTCTACCAATAAAATAAAACTTTGCCCTCGAAATGGTTTAAACACTTGAACTTTAAAATGCAAGTTGTCTTCACAGTTATTTTCCATTTCCTTTGGACTGATAAAAATAATTTATTTAATATTAAGATAAATGTCTATAAAAATAACTATCTTGCATAGCAGTATAAAAAATACCCAAGTGCTCCTTTGATTAAAGGACAAAGTTCTCTGAGCATTTCCACATAAAAAAGGAAGTTGTAAGTCTTGGATAATTATAGCTAAAAACCTTACATTAGATCTTCCCACCTAAATAGAGCCTATAAAGTCCAGAAAAATTCTTATAGACTCTTCCCAGCAATAATTTGCTGCACACTGCCCTATGTGCTCCCAAGTCTTAGTCATGTTACTTCCCAAAGAGTAACAAAGGCTGTGGCCCTGTCCTCAGGTTACCAGATACTCAGCAACACATACAGAAATCACTGATAACGTTAATATATGAGTTGGGGTGGAAAAAGAAAGAAATACAGAAAAGTAAGGAGAGACTAAAAAGGAAACATGAAAGTGGAGCCATAGAATAAGACAAAAGAAAAGAAAAAAAATGTTTGGGAGCTATTGACAATCACCGCCAGCTCCAAAAAGACATCCCCATCATCACCATCCCCTTCATCTGGAATCACCATTTATTTTGCACTTGTTGTGTACCAAGCACTATATTTGATGCCTTACCTGAATCCTTTTGCTTTATTCTCCCAACAACCCCATAGCCATTCCCATTTAAAATCATAGATTGATTTGTACACGAGTGTTCATAGCAGCATTGTTCATACTAGCCAAAAAGTGGAAACAACCCGAATGTCCAACTGATGAATGGACAAACAAAATTTGACATATCCCTACAATGGAATATTATTTAGTAATAAAAAGAAAGTACTAATACAAGCTACAGCATGGACGAACCTTGAAAACATTATGCTAAGTGAAAGAAGCCAATTACAAAAGACCACATATTGTATGATGCCATTTATGTGAACATTCCAGAATAGGCAGATCTATAGAAACAGAAAGTAAGTTAGTCATTGCCTAGGGGCAGGGATGGGGAGAGAATTGGGGAGTGACTGCTAATGGGTACAGGGTTTTGGTGGGGAGTCATAAACATATTTTCACATTGTGATGGTTGTACAATCTGCACATATATTAAAACCATTAAATTATACACTTTAAATGGGTGAATTGCATAGTACGTGAATTATATTTTAATAAAACTGTTATTTAAAGATCATAGATTGAATATACCAGTCACTCCTTGAGGAAAGGAACCCAAGATTGATGTGTTTAAACATAACAATTGGCCCATTTCTGAGACATTTAAGGGGTTCTAAAATTATGATAGAAAAAACTTCTCCCCACCTGGTCTGGGAGCCAGGGATCTGAGTCCTAACATTCTATACTAACTAGTTGGTAACTTTGAATAAGTAAAATCTTGAAATCTGGGGAGGCACAAAATCTGGTGTCACTGAAGAAAATACTGTGTACTTACTTACTGCTTTGTAGCTGCCTTAGTTTGTAAAGTCTTCCCTTTCCTTCAACCTCTAACTTATCACCAAGTCTGAGAGGTTCTATCTCCTTAACTCTCTCCCATCCTTTTCCTTTCTCCATTTTCACCACCCACTGTCATAACTCAGGCCTCCATCAGTTCTAGATTACTGTAATCACTGCTAGCAGGATCTCTCTGTCTCCACTCTATGTCCCCTTCCATTTGCCCAACCACACTGCTGCCAAAGTGATCTCTTAAAAATTAAGGTCTTAATCATTAGGAAAATGCAAATCAAAACCACAGTGGGATACCACTTCACACCCATTAGGATGGCTACTATCAAAAAAAAAAAAAAAGAAGAAGAAAACATCAAGTATTTGTCAAGACGTGGAAAAATGGAACACTTGTGAATTGTTGGTGGGAATGTAAAATGGTATAGCCACTATGGAAAATAGTATGGTGGTTCTTCAAAAAGTTAAATATAGAATTACCACATGATCCAGCCATTTCACTTCTAGGTATATACCCAAAAGAACTGAATGCAGAGTCTCAAACAGGTATTTATATGCCCAAGTTAATCAACATTAATCAGCATTATTCACAATAGCAAAAACATGGAAGCAATCCAAGTGTCCATTGACAGAAGAATGGATAAGCAAAATGTGTGTATATGCACACAAAGGATTCAGCCTTAAATAGGAAGAAAATTCTGACGTATGCTACAACATGGATGAACCTTGAGGACATTACACTGAATGAAATAAGCCAGCCACAAAAAGGTAAATACTGTATGGTTCCACTGATATGAGATATCTAAAGTAGTTAAAATCATACAGACAGAAAGTAGAATGGTGGCTGCCAGGGGCTGGGCGCAGGGAGGGATGGGCAAGTATTGTTTAATGGGGAGAGTTTCCGTTTTGCAACATGAAAATAGTTCTAAAGATGGATGGTGGTAATAGTTGTAAAACAATATCTATGTATTTAATACCACTGAACTGTACATTTAAAAATGGTTCAAATGGTAAATTTTATGTTGTGTTTATTTTGTTACAATAAAAAAGGTTTATTTATTTATTTATTTTTGCATTTTTAAATTAGAAAAAAATCCTTAAGTACACTGATTTTTTTTTAATATATATATAAAGATTTTATTAGGGAATTGGGGGAGGGGAACAGTGTTGGGAAATCAGGGAAGGGGAACAGACAAGTTGCTGTCCTTTTCTTCTTCAGTCTAGTTGTGGAGGACATTGCTTCACTGGCCCATGTTGGTATTGTGATTATTGCGCTCTTCCTGGGTGAGGCAGTCACTCGCCGGCCATTGGATGGTCGCTCACACTAGCTGCCAGCCACTCATGGTAGCTCACGGCAGCCCACTGCATCAGGGGCTGCAGCCCAGCTCCAGGCCAAGCTGTTGTTCACCATCTTAGCTGTAGAGGGTGCAACATCACTGGTCCTCATGCGGGATCCGAACCGGGGCCCTGCTGCTCAGAGCTGGTGTCCCAAGCCAACTCTTAACCAATGCGCCACTCGGCCAGCCCAAGTACACTGATCTTAATACCAGTACCACTACCATGCCTGAAACCCTTCCATGCCCACTTTGTCTCATAGGACAAAAGTCAAGTTGCTTGATTTCCCATCTCTTGGTGACCTGGCTCCTAGCCGCACCTCTGTCAAACTTTCATCCAACAGAAAAGACATGCCCTCACCCCCAGAGATATGATAATACCAGAGAACCGGAGGTCCCTTATGTATGTCACCATTTCTCAGATGTTCTTGCCTTCACACATTGTTCGCTCCATGGAATTGCCTTTCCTTGCCTTCTTCCTATTGTAAATACCTAGACCAAAGGCAATTCATCCATGTGCTTCTGAGGTGATGGGTGGGAGTGGGGTCCTGGCTGGAAAGAATCACAAAGGAACTTTCTGTGGTGATTAAAATGAGTTATATCTTGATTGGGGTGGTATTTACATGGGTGTATGCATTTGTCAAAATTCACTGAACTACATTACAACCTGGGCATTTTACTTAAATTTTTAATAATGCTAAGCAACAAGAAATAAAAATCAATCAAAGCATCATTTCCTATAAGTTTTCCCTGAGCCCCATTTCTACCACAGGCTGATTTAGATACCTCTCCCCTGAGCCCCCATAACACTCTACAATAATCTTGAACCACACCAACTACAAATAGAATCATCTTACAAACCACTCCCACCATGGCTACCATCTTTGTCTTGCAGACACTCATAAATAACCCCACACCGTCACTTTCTTTACTGTTCCTTTTATACCAAAATTAACATGTTTGGAGTCCCAGGGGGGACTCTTTCCCAATGTGATGTGAGATTTGTCTTTATATTCCCCCTCCAGCCCCTCTAGATGATCCTGAAGACATTTAGAAGAAGTTCCCACAGTGAGCTTACATCCTGTTGAATGATCAGCAGGAATGATGGCAAATCGGTTTTCCAGGAAAGGCTTCCCCAGCTTCTTGTTGAGGGAATTCAACACTAATCTCTTCAGAACACATGTCTAAGTGAGCTTTATCATCCCTATAATTAACTTAATTTAGATAAATATTAGTCTCCAGAAATTTTTACATTATAAACTTGGCTATGGCTGAGTGCTCCAGGAAGGCCCTAATATACTGCAGGAATCAATGAAATGTTAACAAGCATTGACAGCTTAGCAGGAGCCACGGAGGAGAATAGAATTCAAAGAAGGATTGTGCTGCACCAGGCATCTCTGTCCCACCTCAGCAAGGTTATCTTCTTGCCACTCTTCTACCTACAGGTACTGAGCCAGCACACTACCTTAGCCTAGGCAGATTGTGACATTGCGGCCTATCCGATTCCTCCCCCGATTCTGTTTCCCAATTAGCACCTCTGCCCATTAAAATCCCTATCAAGAAAGGCCTCATTCACTCAATGGCAACATTGACTGATGTAGATCCATGTTCTCTCATGAGCAATTCCAAACCTCCAAAACTCTGAAAACCAAAACACTTTTTGAAGTTTGATGCAAACTCATTTGACAGCATGCCCTGGCCCAAACTGACATGAGACCATTTGTCGTCTTCGTCCTACTTAGTGAAAATATGCATCATCATCTGATTACCAAGAGCTAACCAAGGCCGTGTTGGCGGTATTACATACTCTAGTATGTGCTACTTATCACCTCTCTAAAACTCAAAATGCCTGGATGCCAAAATACATCTAGCACCAAATATTTTAGATATGGGAACCACCAGAAGGCAAGTTAAGAGTGCCCATAAGCACATTTTTCTGTGTAAATGTAGAAAGAGCACCATGGTAGGTAGCTTCGGGGCATCTGACATTGATGACAGAGCAGGGAGTGGGGCACATCTGCCCAGCAGCACTACCCCTGACTCAGAGTATCACCTCATCCAGGGGTTTAGATTCCAGCAGCCTCTAATGCCCAGGAGCCACAAGTTAGCCATGACTTTGCTCTTGATAACAATTGTTAGGAGATGGTGAAGGCACACTCACTGCTTCAGAGACAGGGCGCTGCTGCAGAGCTCAGAGAGCACCTGCAAAGTTCTGTCCATGGAAACAAAAACTGTTAGAATGGCCATGGTTGGGTGTCATCGCTAAGGCAGCAGGTCTGTTCAATGAACCCTGGTCCCCATGTAATCACAGCAGCTTGTTGAAATCATACACTCATTTCTGGAGGCTGAACTGAATTGTTTACTTGTTACTGAAGTATAACAAGCATACAGAACGATGCACACATTGTAAGCATACCACTGGATGAATTTTCACAAATTGAATACACCCATGTAACCAGTATCCAGATTTAAAAAAAAAAAAAAAAGAATATCTCTAGCACTGCAGAAACCTCCCTTGTGTTTCCTTCCAAGTTATAAATCATCATCCCCTCTCCCCACCAAAGGCAACCATAATCCTTACTTCTAAGAGTTCGGTTTTCCAGCTTGGTTTTTTTTTTTTTAGATTTTATTGGGGAATTGGAGAAGGGGAACAGTGTTGAGGAATTGGGAAAGGGTAACAGCCAAGTTGTTGTTCTTCAGTCTTAGTTGTGGAGGGTGCAGCTAGCTCATCTCCAAGTCCAGTCACCATCCAGCCACCCGTTGGCAGCTAAGGGCAGCTCAGCTCAAGGTGCCATGTTCAATCTTAGTTGCGAGTGGGTATAGCCCCCCATCCCATGCGGGAGTCAAACCGGCAACCTTGTTGTTAGGAGCATGTGCTCTCACCAGCTGAGCCATCCTGCCACCTGTTGGCAGCTCAGCGGCAGCTCAGCTCAGGTGCAGCTCACTGGTCCATGTGGGAATCGAACCAGCGACCCTGTTGCTCAGAGCTTGCACTCTTAACCAACTGAGCCACTTGGCTGGCCCTCCAGCTTGATTTTTTTATTAAATTCATCAAATATTTTGTCATTGGGTACACACGGTCTTGGTGATGACCAGGTTTCCTCCCTACCTTCTGTAGGTGGAGCTATAAAATGAGCTGGGCAGGAGCTGAGGCAAAACAACCACAGTCTAGGTCCGAATATAACTCAGAAACCACATGCCCAGCCCCGACCTGGCATTGCCTCAAAATCAAACCCTGATAGAATATAAAAAGAAGCAAAGCTTGCTTGCAGTAAAGAGCACAGAAACTTAATTTAAATAAGATGATTCAAATATATGTATCACTTAGGGTCTGTAAGATGCCATTTTTTAATTGAGATACAATTCACCATTTTAATCACTGCATGTATAATTCAGTGGTATATTCACAGACTTGTACAACCATCACCACTAATTGCAGAACATTTCCATCACACCAAAGAAAAATCCCTTCTCCATTAGCAGTTACTCCTAACTCCCCCATACCCCATCCCCTGGCAAGCACCAATGTACTTTCAGTCTCTACAGATTTTTCTATTCTGGACATTTCATCTAAATAGAATCATACAATCTAGACAGAATCATTTCTGTCTGGATTCTGTCCCGTAGCATAATGTTTTCAAAGTTCATTTCTGTTGTAGCATGTACCAGTATTTCATTCCTTGTTATGGCTGAATAATATTGCATTGTATACCACATTTTGTTTATCCACTTATCAGTTGATGGACATTTGAGTTGTTTCTTCTTGACTGTTAATAATGCTGCTATGAGCATTCGTGTATAGTACGTATACACTTGTTTTCATATGAAAATATAGCTTTCAATTCTCTTGAGCATATACCTGGAAATGGAATTGCCTGGTCACATAGTAAATATAATGTTTTGAGGAACTGCCAGTCCATTTTCCAAAGTGGCTGCAGCATTATACATCCCTTCCAGTAATGTATGATGGTTCTAATATTTCCACATCCTCACCAACACTTATTTTCCATTTTTTAAATTATTATTATTATAGTGTTATGAAATGGTATCTCATTGTGGTTTTGACTTATTTCCCTGATGACTAATGATGTTGAGCATATTTTAATGTTCTTATTGGCCATTTGTTTATCTACTTTGTTAATTTTTAAATTGGATTGTATGTTCCTTTTATTGTTGGGTTCTAAGGGTTCTTTATATATTCTAGATATTAGACCCTTATCACATGTAAGATTTACAAATGTTTTCTCCCATCCTGTGGGTTGTCTTCTCACTTTCTTGGCTGTATCCTTTGATGCACAGAAGTTTTTAATTTTGAAAAAGCTCAATTTATCTATTTTTTTCTTTTTTTGCTTATGCTTTTGATGTCATATTTAAGAAACCATTGCCTACTTCACCATCATGAAGACTTACCCCTATGTTTCCTGCTAAGAGTTTTATAGCTTTGTAGAATACCATTTTATTAAATCATGTTTTGATTTATGTAAGACAACTATCATGCCAAAGCTCTCTTATCATAAGGGTTACAAAAACATTTTTTAAAAAAAAACCCACAAACTATATTTTTGTTTTATCTTCTACAGCATAACAGTTTAGAATGTAGTCACTGGAGTAAAATCCCAGATTCAACATGTATAAGGAGCTCCTTTGGAGAGATGCTGTGTCCTGATTACAAATGAATGTTCCACTAATCATCAGAGAAATGCAAATTAAAACCACAGTAAGATATCACCTCAGATTGATACAGCCACTATGGAAAACAGCATGGAGGTTCCTCAGAAAAAGGAAAAGTAAGACTACCTTATGACTCAGCAATTCCACTTCTGGTATTTATCTAAAGAAATCCAAAACACTAATTCAAAAAGATATGTGCACCCCTATGTTCATTGCAACATTATTTACCATAGCCAAGATATGGAAGCAACCTAAGCGTCCATCAACAGATAATTGGATAAAGAGGATGTGGTACATATATACAATGGAATATTATTCAACCATAAAAAAGAATGAAGTCTTACCATTTGCGACAACATGGATGGACCTAGAGGGTATCATGCTAAGTGAAATAAAAAAGACAAATACCACCTGATTTCACTTGTATGTGGAACCTAAAGAACAAAATAAGCAAGCAAACAAAACAGAAACAGACACATAGATACAGAGAACAAACTGATGGTTACTGGATGGGAGAGGGGGACAAGAGGCTGAGTAAAAAAGGTGAAGGGATTAAGAAGTACAAATTGGTAGTTATAAAATAGTCATGGGGATGTAATATACGGCATAGGGAATATAGTCAATAATATTGTAACAACTATGTATAGTGCCAGGTGAGTGCTAGACTAATCGGGGGGATCACTTCATAAATTATATAAATGTCTAACCACTATGCTGTACACCTGAAACTAATATAAAATAGTATTGAATGTCAATTGTAAGTGAAAATAAATTTTAAAAAACAGAAAAAGAATGAGCATTCCAAATTATATTTGTGATATATATAAATATATCCAAATCTATATCAATATAATATTATACTGTCCTACCATTGTAAACATTAATGTGAAGAAAAACTGAAAAATTTGTATAGACTAATACAGTCCTATACCGACTATATGAGTCTCAGAAGAGCTATCTATTGATATAATATTAAAAATATATTTTAAGACTGAAAATAAACCAATTCTACTTACCTAATCTCTCCAAGCCTGAGTTTTTGCCTCTATAATATGGAGATGATAATAGTACCTACCTACCTCATAGGTTATGAGGATTTGATATGACAATGTATAAAACATAATAATAGTGTCTGTCACACATAATATGCTCAACAAGTGTTAACCATTATTAATTATCATGTTTAATGCACATTAAAATTATTTTGTAGCAATTTTTAAAATAACACATTTTTCTTGGGACTCTCTGTTCCCTCTTTTCCATAGAAGAATATAAGCTCTATGCAAGCAAATGAGCAAATAATGATTTGAGCTACAGATAAATAGCCTTGGGAGAAATCTACAGGATGAGAGAGATAAACAGGAAACTTTAGAATGGTTAAAGACCAAAAATGTTTATTGTTCCATCTCGTGGGTGATACTGTAGCTACTTGTTCACTGGCACTGAGCCTTTTGAGATCTAAGCAGTTAACTTCCCCATGATATTTAATTGAGCACTTTTCTATTTTCTTGTTTACTGGGACAGCAGCATAACGTATTCCAAAGAGTGAGAATTAGGAAACCTGAGTTTGGGCTCTGACTCTGTCACTAACTGTGTGATCCTAGAGATTTGCCTTATTTCTCTGGCCCTTTTAGAGGAAGGAAGAAAGGCAGAAATGAAGGGAGGGAGGGAGAGAATGCCTTTCTGATTCTGAAAGTCTAATTGTTTAGAATTTCATTTCATCTCTATTTGTAGCAAGCAGAATTGTCCAAGCCAGTTTTCAAGCCAGTATTTGTGTGTGCTAACCTTTGTGGTAACACTTCTATCACATTTGGCTTTTGAAAGTAGTCCCTACCCCAAAAAATAATCTTTCTCTTTGTTTGGCATCTTTATCCAAAAGCCAAGTATTCATACAGGTGGAGGGAAGAAGGCTCTGTGCCAGGCCCACAGATGGTTCCCCATGGACGCTGCGGGAGGTCAAAGGGGGAAAATGTGCTGACTAAACATTCAGGAGGAATCACTGTGAGCCCAGAACTCAAAGGTACCGTGTCATCCCTGACCAGCCTGTTTTGGAAAAAAAACAGAAGGCCCCTACCATTTCACATCAAGCAGAAGGCAACCAAAATAATACTTTAAAATTTCTGCTCTTGCTATTTGCCTCTGAGCGAAAAAGAAGTATTTAGACAGTTCATTCACTCATTCAATGAAAATATGTTGAGCGCTTATGACGTACCAGGCACTAATTTAGGTGCTGGAAATAAAGCAGAGAACAAAACTAAGTTCCTGCACCTACAAAGCTTACATTCTAGTGGAGAAGACAGGCAATAGACAAACAAGTAAACAAGTAGGTGTACATGTGGGTATACATGTATGCATAGGTGGAAAATGTGTGCACATGTAGATGCATATACTTATGTGTGTATGTATCAGTGGATAAGTGCTTTGGGGAAAAAAGTGGAGAAAGTGGCATAGGGAATGTGGGGAAAGGGTTGGGTACAAGTTGCTATTTTAAACAGTGTGGTCAGAGTGGGCTTCATTGATTAGGTGACATGTAAACACAGCTGAAAGAGGAGGAATTGAGATATCTGGAGGAAGAGCATTCTAGGCAGAAAGAACAGTAAATGCAAAAAGGCCTTGAGACGAGAACATGTGTGTTGTATATGAGGAATAGCAAGAAAGCCAATGTGGAAATCAAGGTAGACAGCAGGAGGTGAGAGTGATGGGGTGAGGGGAAAGCACAAAACAGAGGGCTTCTAAGACACTGTAAGAACTCTGGCTTTTATTCTGACCAATAGGGGGATACGCTGAACAATTTTGAGCAGACGAGACAGATGATCTGACTTATGTTTTTAAATGATCACTCAAACTGCTAAGAATATCTGCAGAGGGAGTGCTAGCAGGGACACCCACCGCCCAGGAGTTTATTGCAATTATCCAACAAGAGATGAGGGGGCCTTAGACAAGTGGGCTTAGCTATGAAGGTAATGAGAAGAAACTGGATTCTCGATGGATTGTGAAGGAAAGGGCACCAGGATTTGCTGATAGATGTGATGTGGAGGTGAGAAAAATAGACTCAAGCATGACAACAAAGTTTTTGATCCACGCAACTAGAGGAAAGGCTGTGGGAGGACCAAATTGGAAGACAGGAGGGTGTGGTGTCTCGGGGGTTCATTTTGGATATGTTGCTTTTGCAATGCATATTAGGTATTCAAGAAGAATGAAGATATAGCTGTGGAATTCAGAAGAAAGTTCTGGGCTGGGGATACAAATTTAGGAGTTGGTGGCATATATATGGAATGAAAACCCATGAGACTGGATAAGGCCCCTGGGACATGAGTGTAAAAAAAGAAGAAGAAGAAGAGGGCCGGCCGAGTGGTGTGTTGGTTAAGAACTGGTTTGGGATGCCAGCTCTGAGCATCAGGGCCCCGGTTCGGATCCCACATGAGGGCCAGTGACACTGTCCTCTACAGCTAAGATGGTGAACAACAGCTCAACCTGGAGCTGGGCTGCCATGAGTCGCCGGTGACAGAATAGGCTGCAGCCCCTGCTGCAGTGGGCTGCCATGAGCTACCATGTGTGTCTGGCAGCCAGCATGAGTGGCCAGCAGCTGGTGTGAGCTGCCAAGAGCCGCTGGGGACCAATCTGCCTCATCCGGGAAGAGCACAATGATAATACCAACATGGGCCAGTGAAGCGACGTCCTCCACAACTAGACTGGAGAACAAAAGGACAGCAACTTGTCTGTTCCCCTTCCCCAATTCCCCAATTAAAAAAAAAAATCTAAAAAAAATAAAAGAAGAGGTCTGAGGCCTGAGCCCTGGGGCTCGCCGACATTAAGAAGACTGAACGATATGGAGGAAGCACCTGAGAAAAATGAGAGAAGCAGCCATTGAAGTTGGAGGAACATAAGGGAGAGGGTGCTCCAAAAGTCCAAAGAACAAAGAAAAGTGATAAATTGCATCAAATGCTTCTGATGGATGAAGAATCATAATTCATGTTACAACATTGCTGGACCATGAAAACATTATGGTAAGTAAAAGAAGCCAATCGCAGAAGGCCACAATTGTATAATTACATTTATATAAAATCCAGAATACACAAATCCATAGAGACAGAAAGTAGATTAGTGGTTACGAAAAGCTGGGGGAGGGAGAAATGGGGAGTAACCGCTAATGGGTATGAAGTTTCTTTTTGGGAGGTGAGGAAAATGTTCTGTAATTAGAGAGTGGTGATGGCTGTATAAGCTTGTGAATAAACTAAAACAACCCTACCGAACTGTATACTTTAAAATAGTGAATATTATGGTGTATGAATTATATCTCAATTTTAAAAAATTTTTAATGAGAATTCAGAATTGATTTTTGGATCTTGGGACACAGAGGCCAATGATGACATTAACAAGAGTGGTGGGGATCACTGAAGTGAGTTTAAGAGATAGTGGGAGTGGGAAAATCTGAGTATCAATATGGTTAACAACTGTAATGAATTATAGCACATCTAATATGTTTAAGTATGTGAATTCATAATGATACTTAAAGAAAATCAAAAAAGAACCCAAAATCAGATTTTGAGATGCTAGGGAAGCAATTTATTATTTTGAAACTAGTAAACAAAAGAATCAAGAATTTATCCTGCCTTTCTGTATAAATTGTACCATTGGGTATCCAAATAGTAGATGGAGGGTAAATTGCTCTTTGAAAAGGTATTCCAGCTTACAAAGGAAAAAGGAATAAAAAAAATTCAAATATCACCATTTTGGAACACCTAATGAATTAACGGAAATAAACATCGATCATCAACAGCTACTAGCATCTCAAAAAGAGAAACAGACTTTGTAAGTGTCCTGAGGGAAAAACGTACCACCACCTTTAAAGTAGTCCTGGTCCCACACCCCCAAATCAAGTCTATATCTGATCAACCCTCTAGATTCAGCTACCAGGTTTTAGGAAGTACAGAGGATAAACATGTTACACTACACCACAAGGATGCAATTGACAAAATCCAGACTATGAAAAACTCTAAAGGACAAGCATCATGGTTTCTTCAACACAAAAATTACAAGTGAGGGAAAGATGGAGAGAGATGTGGGGGAGGGAGGGAAAGAGAGAGAGAGAGAGAGAGAGAAAGGGAGAGAGAAAGGGAGGGAGGGAGAGAGAAGAGAACAAATGCAATAAATGAACATTATTTGAATCCTGTTTCAAACACTGTTAGAAAAAAATGATGACATAGATGAAATAATTAGAAATTTCAAGACCAGCTGGATATTTAATGACATTTTTAAAAATCACTATTTTTAAGATATTTGTTATGGCACAAAGGTCCTTATCTTTTAGTAATGCACACTGAAATATTTACAGATGAAGTAATATGGTATATGAAATTTGCTTCAAAATAAAAAAGGAGAAGTATAAGGTTACTCGTATAGGTGAAACAAAGTTAGCCATGATTGATCATTGTTAAAGCTGGGTGAGAAGTATCTGGTGGTTCATTCTACTATTCTCTCTACTGTTATATCAGTTTAAAACTCATCACCAGAAAAAAACACCAAAAAACTTGAAATAGAGAATGGGAAGGGAAGACCTGGAGAGAGTTAGTACAAACTACTCTTTAGAAAAGCCAGGAAAGGGAAGCAAAAAAATGGGACAGCAGTCAAAAAAGAATGTAGAGTCAACGGAGGGTTTCCTGAAAATGACAGACATTAGAGAAGGTTTGTATTCTGAGGAAAGCATGATCCAGTAGAAAACAAAAACATCTGGGAGAGGGGACAGTTGCTGGAACGATGTTCTAGTGTAGGCATTAGGCACTTATCTGCAGACAGAGGCAGCACAATTCTCACAGCCACATTATGCTAGAGACACAGGATTCTTAAAGAAGAAAACTGTCTCCAAATTTGTTCTCTTTAAGGGACCCGCAGAAGTGAATTTGGGGCACTTCCTCATCCTTGGGAAGAATCTTCCTGAAAACACTCTCCTTTCTATGATCAGGCCTAAAATCAGCCATGATTATTCTTCATTTATACTAATCCTACCAAACACGTACACAGCACCCTTTTCCCAAGTGTCTTGCATTTTTATTTAAATAATTACTTTTAGTTGTTAAAAGAAAATAATAAAAACAAAAACACCCCATAATCCCACTGCCCAGATATCTGTTAACATTTTTAATGGAAGCAATAAAATGAAAAGTAGAAGACTGCATCCCCACTCCTACTTCTATTCCCTAACAATAACCACCATTTTGTTTATTTTTCTAGTAAAAATAACGCTATATATTATCAACATATACATGTTTGAATAAAAATTCATAAATGAAAAGAGTCATACTATAACTGCTATTCTGCACCTCATTCTTTATACTTAATAATATATCTTGACAATCTTTATCGACATATTTATTTGAATGGCAACCATGCACTTTTCAAAAAGTGCTTTGCTGTTTATTATACCTTTGTCATTGAAACACATCAAGAACAGATCTAGTTTTGCAGATATCAAAATTGACCCGGAGTGGGATTAAATGACCTGTCCAAGGTCTCATGGGAGTTGGAAGCTGAGGAATATTAGATGCTGGGTTCCTTCTACTGCCTGTGCCACAGCGCCTCCCAGTGGCATTCAAGTGACATTTTCTGCCCACAGCACCATGACTTCCATCCTTAGAGCCCACCAGTTCTCAGGAAATTTTTTCTTTGAATTATTAATACCATCCCACACCCTAGGACAAAGTATCTCTTTGTAAATCTAACTTCTCTATGTGTGAAATAATTTCTATAACCATTGCATTGAGATTCAAAATTCTTAATAGAATATTAAGTTGTATATCTTATAATATCTATAACATTCTAAGCCTTTCATGCGGAAAGAGAAAGTATAGATGCCCGAAGAAGTTTCTTTTTATTAATTTTTAAAAATTTAATCCAATGTCTTAGTATTTTCAATTGTTCATGGTTCTTAATCTTTGGGGAGGACAGGAACCCCTTCGAGAACCTGGTGAAAGCCACAATCCTCTCCTGAGACAAAAGCAGAAACACACAAAATTTGGTTTTAATCCCAGGGCATCCACACAATTTCTAAAGGCCATCCACAGGCCTTAGGTTAAAAACCACTGCCATCATGGTTTCACCTCCTGGTTTTGCTACGCCCAGGTATATCTACAACATTCTAATCAGTGGCACAACATGCTTTTATTAATAACCCAGTCTAGTTTTTAACATACTCGTATATACCATATCTTCTCAGCCTGGTTGGTTATTTAGGGTTATCTCAATATAAGTGCAACTACCACAGGCAATCTCAAAACCCTGAAATATTTTGTTTTAAGTGTTTTTAAAAGAACAGAATTAAATTTAAATTTCCATTGAAAGAAGTTATTCAACAAAAAAGATAATTGAAATTAAGATTTGACCTAGATTACACAGTGATAACTTGATGCTCAGTCTTTACTTACACTGAAAACCAAACAAAACAAAACAAAATCCAGGGTACGGATGTAGGGTCAAGGGGATAGAGGATTCATCACAACATCAATTAATCATTGACTTCATAAATATAATGAACCACAGGGGCAGAGAATGTTTATCTTTTGGCTTTGGGATAGGCAAAAACACTCCCTAAAGAAAATCCTTTCTTTTCCCACCTTTACAGCCCTCTATTCTAATTAGGGTTTCCTTTTCTGAGCTGTCTAAGGAAACATCACCTTTCACACGCTGGGGTCCTCACTGAAATGCAGTCTGCATTTAACACCATCATTAAATAAAGGACTGCGTCAATCTTTTCTTCACATAGTTAAAACTACCTTTCATTTCACTTTTCCACCAGGTGACCATCCAACTTTCCCATCCAAAGGCCACTCTGAACAAGAATTTAGTCAGCTGCCTAAAACATTTTCAAATATTTCATAAAAATTACCCTTTTTTTTCACTATGTAATAATAAGGTGAGAAAAAGAGGATAGTATATCAATAACATCATTTTCTCACCTCTAAGAGTTTCTCTAAGGCTCTGTTCCCAACACTAACCCTAACCTCATCTCCCAAAGAATAGACACTTTCTTCAACATGAATCCAGTCCCTGTCTCCCAACTCAATGAGTGTTCAAGCAAGAACTAGAGAACAGAGGCCCCCTGCAGATTTGGAAGATGGTGACTTGGCCATGCAGGGGATGGTTACTCAGTAGAAGCAACTCCTCAGAGCCACAAAAGTCCTTCCCTTCCAGTGTTAGTAGCAAGTGGTAAAAAAACGGTTTTGCCTTTTGGGGTTTAGGGGGATTCTTGCCTTGGATTTGTTTCTCTGACTAGAAATATTTGTCTTCGGTTATCATTCTTGTAATTATTAATTAAACAGCAACCCTGGAGCATAAGGACTTATAGGTGTGTACCTGATTCACTCTGAAATTACATTTAGCCTTTAAAGGGATGTTATTTAGCTTGCTAAGGAGCCTGTGATTATGCAATCTCCCCTTTTCTTCAATTTCTGGGCTTAGAACAATCTCCAAAACTAGATTCTTCCCTCATAGTGGCCACTTTTCCAGTAAGATGTTTTAATTAATAGAGCATGGAGGTCATTTCTCCCTCTCTGCTAGTAAAGAGCAGGTTTAACCAGCATGTGTGCCCCATCTGATTGCATTACTACAGGAGTATAAAGAAAGCCACCCAGGGAAATATATGCAAGAAAAATTACTGTCGCTCTCTGCTGGACTAGCTCACTCAGAAATTTCTGATTACCTAGCAGTATGCTTTTGCCCTTGGCTAACAAATGTCCTTACTTTTTAACATATATGCCTGGCCTCAGCACTTTTCAGTCCTAAATTCTGCTGTCCTTTAATCTCTTGACAGCTAGTATGTGTCCCAGGGCTCTTAAGGGTTGTGGATGGCAATGAACCAGGAAGTATGAACTGTGGTACCACCGTCCAATTCTCAAAGAGGGAAGAAGGTCTTTGGGTGGTTACCAGCGAGAGGTCAGGTTGGGTTTCCCAGAAGGCTGACCCAAGTTCTAGAGACAAACATTTCAGCAGAGGTACCACCTTTTTCACATGCTGCCAGGAGCCAGGCTGATTTTCCCCCGACTCATAAAACAAATCTATAATTTATGGCCTATAAGGAGGGAATAGAATCTTGTTATTGACTGAGCCTTTATTATAGGTAAGGCACTATGTTAGTTAATGTTTCCACATTTTCTTAATGTGAGCAAATTCCTCAATTTCTACAAGCGTGGGAGGCAAGTATTATTAACTTTATTTTTTCAGATGAGAAAATAGATCCAGAAAAGTTAAACAAGTTCTCCTGAGATACCAGCCATCATGTGGTGGAGCCAAGATTGTACTTCTTGTTTGACTTTCTGATTTAGAATGCTCAGATGGTGGGTGTCTTAAAGCTACTGGTGAGATACAGCATTAGCATATCAGCAAATGGGAGGAAAGGAGAATATTCTTTCCAAGAATGTTCCAAGAAATATTACTTAAGAATGTAACCCCACCAGTTCGATTCCCAGCCCGAGCTGAGCTGCCACTGAGCTGCCAACAGGTGGCAGGATGGCTCAGCTAAAAAAAAGAAAAGAAAAGAAAAGAATGTAACCCCAAAGAAAATCCGTATGGTTTTTCTCTGTAACAAAACATATAGAAAAAGGAGTGGGCATCTTCTCTTATCCTCTCAGCCTATCCTAACCCTATCCATCAGCAAGGCTCAGTTCAGTCCTGCCTTCTCCCTAATGGCTTCTCTGAGTACCCTTCGTCTGGAATTCAGCCCTGGCTAACAGTACCATATACTGCTTTATGTTGTTAGTTTCCCCTCTTCTGACTTCCATTCCCAACTCCTAATTACCTGATGGAAACTCTACCAAGCAGAGAAAGGCTAAGGAAAAAAAAATAAAGAGAGCAAGCTAAGTATCTATCAATGGAGGAATGGATAAAGAAAATGTGGTATATAAATACAATGAAATATGATTCAGCCATAAAAAGGAAGGAAATCTTGCCATTTACAACAACACAGATGGACCTTGAAGCATTATGTTAAGAAAAATAAGCCAGACAAACAAAGACAAATACTGTATGATCTCACTTACATGTGAAATCTAAAGAAAATGAACTCATAGATAGAGACAGAGAACAGATTGGTAGTTGCCAGAGGTAGGGAGGGGGTAGGAGGTGAGTGATATGGGTGAAGGTGGTCAAAACTTTCAGTTATAAAATAAATAAGTCATGGAGATGTAATGTACAGCATGGTGACTATAGTTAGTAACACTGTATTGTATATTTGCAAGTTGCTAAGAGAATAAATCTTTAAAGTTCTCACCACAAGAAAAAAATAATTGTAACTATGTGTGGTGATGGATGTTAACTAGACTTACTGTGGTAATAATTTCACAGTATATACAAATATGAAATCATTTGGTTGCACAGCTGAAACTAACATAATATTATATATCAATTATATCTCAATTTTTTCAAAAGTTAAAAAAAAAGAAAAAGTGAAGACCCTGGACACTCCATAGATTGGATCACCAGCCCAATATTCAGAACTGACTCTATTACAGCTGGAGCATTGTGGATAGCATCGTAGCATCATGGCCTTGTTTGTCCCACCTACAGAGAAAGAGGGGGAGCCAGGAATAGATTTTCCAAAGTCCAGTCCTGAGGAAGTAAATGTAGTGAGCTGTTTGGCAGTGAAGGAGCAAGAGATAAGGAAGCCTACAGCCACCTCCAAGGCAGAAAGAGCTCAGTCACGAAATTAAGTTAATTATAAGCATCTTCCAAAAATAGTTTCCAAAGCTTTTATGCTATCTAAAAATATGTTATGGGCACCAGAATTTGTAAGTGTTTTTCCTTTCTTGCTTCATAACCCAGTACCATTATCTTACTAGCATAAAACCATCTTTCATACCTTCCTGAAACATCCACCATGAAAGCTGTTGGTGGTGTAGCTTAGGTAAAATACATATTACCTAGGAATGTTCCTCTAGACCACCACTGGCACATTCGCATTTTTTAAAATCAGTTTTGCTACATGATTCCTTGGATGCCAAAGGGCTGAGATCCCAGATGAGTCCCAGGATGAGACACAGTGGTTTTGTGGGATGGGCACTGTGGTTGTGGGCACTGGATCTACCTCTATGGAAGCAAGCTCTGTCACTTCATATATTGGAACACCCATTTTTCCCTAAAGAAAATGAGGATAAACATCCTGGTCCTGTCCTGGGTTGAATATTAAAGAAGATAATATGTATGGATGTTTGCAGTATCTGTAAGTAATAAATATTTCTATGGCAGTGATGGAGTTTCGGACATGCTACCCCAAAATATGCCACCTTGGCATTTTGAATATTTAAGCTGAAGGAACTCGAGAAATGCCATGTGCAGGAAGGACGTTCTGACCTTCCCCTGAAGCAGGTCATAAAACCGTCATATGAGGTGCCCTTTCTATACCCAGAGGAAAGGAGCATCTTTACTTCAGAAGACAAAGAGACACTGAGAGGAATTAGAATAAACAGTCCCTGCTTGTATTCTCTGTTACCTATACTTAGCTCATACTCTGTCCAATCATATCTTTCCATGACTTCCCATTCTTCATCAAACCTAGCATAAAAACACTCATGTTTAATTGTTTCTTTGGGTCTTAATTTCCTTACAAAGGCTCTTGTGTCACATAAAACATATTAAATAAACATATATGATTTTCTCCTATTAAACTTTATCAGTTTAATTTTCAGACCCAGTCATGAACCCTAAGAGGGTTGAGAAAAACTTTTTCCTCCCCTATAGCAAGGACCACATTAAAAAAATCAAAGTAGATGCCTGGCCCAAGCTGAGTTGCCACTAAACTGCCAATAGGTAGCAGGATGGCTCAGCTAAAAAAAAAAAAAAAATTTTTTTAAATCAAAGTAGAGAAGAGACCCAAGATGGTGGAGTAGATAAACACTGTGTTTGCCTCATCCCTTGAATACATCAGAATTACAACTAAATTATAGAATAATCAACCCAGAGAACCATCTGAAGTCTAGCCAAACAGAAGTTTTATAACTAAGGATATAAAGAATAAGCCATATCGAGACTGGTAGGGAGGCGGAGATGTGAAATGGACTGGTTCCACACCCACGTGTGGTGGTTGAAATAGGGAACAATAACTCAACCACAGAGGTTCCGCACGAAGGAGCAAGGGACCCCAGCCCCTCACACCAGGTTCCCCAGCCCAGAGTACTGGTGCTGGGAAGAGGAGCCCCCACAACTTCTGGCTGTGAAAAACAGTGGGGATTCCGGCTGTCCAGGTGGGGTGAAAGGCTATGGGAAACCCAGGCACTCTCTTAAAGAGCCTGTGCAGGCACTCACCCTGGGCTTCAGCTGAGAGACAGTGACTCTGGGGGCATCACAGATATATGGGGAGAGACTGAGTTATATAACTTCGTAGCAAGGACTGGAGGGACATTCCTCATTTATCTGCGTGGGTTTCTATTCCCATGCAGCCGGCAAGCAGGAGCCATCTTCACTGTGTTGAGCCCACCCCCACAGGCTAAATCTGAACCTGATTGGCCTGGTGAGCTCCACCTTGCTGACTTACTGAGACTCTGCCTCACACAACTTGCCTGCAGCAGGAGGCTTTATCAGCAGCTGAACCGTACAGGAATCGGCAAGTGGAAGCAGGCCTCAGAGTGTCCTGGCTTTTTGTAGAGCTATCCCAGTCTGGGTACTGGTGGTAGCTGTCCTCGGTTCACAGCATGGCCCCTCCCATGCACCTCCAGGTACAGCACAGGCAGCAACCAACTGTGGATCACTTTGTAGCTCCTACCAGGTACTCCCAGCCAGTCACAGGCAGTGGCTGACCTGGGCCTGCACTGGAGCCCCTCCCAGGAGGCCCCAGGACCAACATACTTGGAGGTTGGCTTCAGACCACAGCAGAGCACCACCCAATTAGCCCCACAGTGACACAAAAAAGGCCGTCTCAACAGGCACTGGAGTCCACTGGATGAATCCTGCCCCATGGGATAAGCCCCCTCCCCCAACACACACACACACACACACACACACACACACACAGTAGCCGATAAGTTGTGGACGTGGCCAAACCTCACAACCAGTCAGCCTGAGGGTCAGTACCACCCACTGACATGCCAACAGCAATCAAGGCCCAACTATAACAGGAGGGCACACAACCCACACAAGGGACACTCCTGGAGCACCTGACTCAGAGGACCAGGGAGACTGTGCTCCTGGGCCCCACAGGATCCCTACTATACAAGGCTACTAGGACTAAGAGAGATAGCAGCCCTACCTAATACATAGAAACAAACAAAGAGTGACAGCCAAAATGAGAAAACAAAGAAATGCATCCCAAATGAAAGAACAGGAGAAAAATCCAGAAAAAGAACTAAACAAAATGAAGGCAAGCAACCTACCAGATTCATATTTCAAAACAATGGTTAAAAGGATGCTCAAGGAACTTAAACAAAGAGGTAGCAAGCATTAAAAAAGGACATAGAGGGCCGGCCGAGCGGCTCAGTTGGTTAAGAGCTCGCTCAAGGGTTTGAGCTCTGAGCAACAGCGGTTCGAGTCCAGCCCGAGTTGAGCTGCCGCTGAGCTGCCAACAGGTGGCAGGATGGCT
>NW_017731846.1:1087808-1124412 GCF_001890085.2 Hipposideros armiger
CAGTGAAGCAACGTCCTCCACAACTAGACTGAAGAACAAAATGACAGCAACTTGCCTGTTCCCCTTCCCCCAATTCCCCAGCACTGTTCCCATCTCCCCAATTCCCCAATAAAAAAAATCTAAAAAAAAAAAACAGGTTGTAATTTAAAAAATAAAATAAAATAAAATAAAAAATAAATAAATAAAAAAAACAAAGGCTATAACAAGAGACAAACAAGGACCCAGTAATCCCACTTCCTGGTATTTATCCAAAGAAACCCAAAACGATAGTTGGAGAGAACGTATGCATCCATATATTCATTATAGCATTGTTTACAGTGGCCAATATGTGGAGCCAGCATGGGTGCCTGTTGATAGAAGAATGGATAAAGAGAAGGTGGTACATATATATAATGGAATATTGCTCAGCCAGGGAAGGGAATGGGTTCTTGCCATATGCGGTGGCAGATAACCTGGAGTGTATTGTGCTGAGTGGAATATGTCAGACAGAGAAAGATGTGATTTCGCTTATATGTGGAATTTAAAGAACAAAATAAACAAAACAGAAACAGACTTGTAGATACAGAGAACGTTTGATGGTTGTCCGATGGGAGGAGGGTTGAGGGGGTGGGTGAAAAAGGGGAAGGGATTAAGGAGTACAAATTGGTTGTTACAAAGTAGTCATGGGGATGTAGGGTATAGCATAAGGATTATAGTCAGTAATATTGTAATAACTACATGTGGTGTCAGATGGGTACTAGGTTTATCGGGGTGATAGATGGGAGGAGGGTTGAGGAGCAGGGTGAAAAAGATGAAAGGATTAAGAAGTATAAATCAGTAGTTACAAAATAATCATGGGGATGTAAAGCATAGGGAATACAGTCAATAATATGGTAATAACTATGTATAAACTTGTCAGGGGATCACTTCTTAAACTATATAAGTGTCTAACCATATGCTGTACATCTGAAATTAATATAAAATAATATTGAATGTCAACTATAACTGAAAAATTAAAAAGGGCAGGGAATGTGAAGAGCAATAAGGGGTCTAAATTTCCAGGTAGAAAACAAATATGTCATGGGGATGTAGTGTACAGCATAGGGAATATAGTCAATAATATGGTAATAACTATGTATAGTGCCAGGTGGGTACTAGACTAGTCAGGGGGATCACTTCATACGCATAAGTTACATAAATGTTTAACTACTATGCTGTACACCTGAAACTAATATAAAATAATATTGAATGTCAACTATAGTTGAAAATTTTTCTAAAGGGAGGAATAGGTGAAGAGGAATAAGAGGTTCAAATTTCTAGGCAAAAAATAAGTCATGGGGATATATGGGGAATGTAGTCAATAATATTGTGATAGTGTGGTAGAGTCTCATTTAGCTGCTGGACTTATCATGGTGATCACTTCTTTAGGTATATAAAAGTTGAATAAGTATTGTATACACCTGAAACTAATATAATATTGTATGCTAACTATATTTTTAATAAAACTCTTTTAAAAAATAAATAAAATGAGCATGCAAAAAAAAAAATCAAAGTGCTGGAAGCATGGTGCTTTATCATAACAGAGCTCAAATGTACTTGATCCATGTTCTTATCCTGGAAATGTCCAGTCAAGATTGTTCGGTCAATTAATTCTATACAAAATTGAACTGCCTGAATATCTATTGGAAGAAATGCTACTGAGTCCTCAAGGTTTGTTGTTTGTGTTTTTGGTTTAAAGTGAAAAGTAAAGTGTTTCAATATACATACATCTGATGGTGATAGTTTTAAGTAAAACTGGATTGAAAAGCTGGTTAGAAGATCAAGAGGAAACCAGGGCTGTGTTTTTTCCTCAGGTTTCAAAATGCTATTTTCTCCCTATCTGCATCTTGGAGAACAGGTGACAGTAAAGCAGAAGACATAGCCACCATGAGATCGTGCAGTCAGCAGTTTGCTTTGCTCTGCTCAGTCCTATGAACTATTAATAGATCTAACACTAATAGAGATAATGAAATACTAATAGGTCTAATAGATGTAGCCCATACTTTCATAAAGGTCAGTTCTCTCATTTCCAAATGTTAATACATTTACCCTCTGCCAGACCTAAGAAGGACATAAACTCATTGGCTTTGCCTCTGAAAGCCATTTTACACTACCGGTCCCCAGGACAAAACTCCAAAAAAACTACTCCCTTTCTACGGTCAATGATACTTTTTAAAAAAACCTTTCTAGCTTACATCAGGAAATATCTATGCTATTCAAAACTTTAAAAATCAGTTGACTTTGTTGAGGGAAAGAAAAAGCTTCTTGCTTATTCTGTAAAGACACACCAAAATATGACATTAAGATTATCTGTCAGTTTGGTTCAGCTGATGCATTTCTAGCAATTGCAAGCTACACGGCTTGTTTCTTTGGGGTGATAGGTCTTTCAACAGATCTCTTGGCTGCTTCCTATAGATGATATACCACAATCCTCAGGGATGCGCTGACTAAAGAATTTGAGATTTTTATTCGCACATATCCCATTATATAGACTGTGGATGGACATTTTTTCCTCCCAAGCCTCAGTTTTCAGTACATTACTTTAAATGCGGGAAACTGTAGAAAGCAGAAAACACCTGTATGGTAATGTTTCACCTGAGTAATCATATTTCCATTACCTTTACTAAACCACAAGGCAATTTAGCTCAAAAATAGACAAACGGAAAGTTTGAAACTGTGTATATTCTCAGGTTTTTTATTATTGAAAAATAAAAGGCCATCACTCATTGGAAAACAAAAAGAGGAAAGGGGTCGCTGAATAAGAAAACAAAAACTTTTCTATACAAAAGCATCCATCAATACTTAGGAAATACATAATTTTTAGACATTTACAAATAAAAAGTTCCAACTTCCCCCCCAAAATTCCTCAAAACTCAGTTACATCTATCACCAACAGTTCCCTTAGATTGGTTTCCAGCATTAATCATTATACAAATACACTTTAAAATACTTTGTAAAAAAACAACAAAGACTTAGAAGTGTCTAAAAGGTTAAAGAAACATTAAAAATAACTTTTCAAAACTAGATATAGCTTTTTAAAGAAACTTTGCCAGATTTTGCTGCTGGAAGGTTTCACAGAAAAACAACTATATCACATTTTTCATATAATTTTACCCAGAAAGACATTTATATTGCATGACATTTTTAATATCATTATCTTTTGATTTCATTTTTTTTGCTTGTACTTACCAGCGATCTAAATAAAATAAAATTACAAATATATAGAATACACAAAATGGGATTCTATTTTGTTCACATTTGCACATTACCTTTCTACACCATCTGCCTCTGGATTTTCAATGAAAAATCTCTTGGTTCGAAAATCTTCATCTTCACCAAAAGACAGTTTCTAGAGCTTTGGAAAGTTGTCACACTAATACAATCACAAAATGAAACGGCACAGAGCAGCTCAGGAAGATACAGGAGAGTGGGTGTTTCATTACATTTCTGTACCAGATCATTGTTTCTAGGAGGTAATCCATAAATTTTTAATCCTTCTAGTGTTCTTGAGCGATGTAAAAAGGACTGCTCCCGACCTAGTTCAACCTCTTTTTTCACAGTAGTGGCAATAATTTTATTGTGCAATTGGTGCAACTTTATTGTGAAAGGGTTATTCTATTATCTTTTGGATTAATGTTTTTTGAATGGCAAAGTGCAATTTATACTCTTCTCTTTAGATAATGAATAGTAAGCTCTCCTTCAATGTTCAGAACAGATAATATTCCTTAAATTCAAGGCTGCAGGCAACATACAGATGAGTGAATGGGTTTTCATATTGTGATGGTTAATCTCCATTAAATTATAACGCCTCAGTAATTTAGAGTGATTTTTAATGTATCCTGTTTTACATCAATTTCTGTTATAAGTGCAATAGAGTGGAGGGAAATGGGGGTGGAATAGAGTTTCCTAATAAATAAATTCAAGTTTACCAAAATAACAGAAACTGTATGTGGACTACATTTACTATTCCATAAATTATATAATGAGTGGTTTACACAAGAAAGACGCCACGTGAATTTTGTCTCTTTTGCCTCAAGTAGACCACATGTTGAAGACCCAAATTAAGACAATATGTAAACACAAAAACCAAAAAGCATTGAACTTAAGAATGTAACACTGGTTTTACCTCACAATGGAAGTGTACAATGACAATAAGTAATTCATTCTTAAGGATATTTCTGTGCAAATTCAATTCATTGGAGTTCAACAACTTATTAATATGCCCGAGCTACTGAACAATCAAATTTCAGGTTCAGGAAAGCTAAAAGTCATCAAATGAATTCAATGCATTATGATGTAAAAATGATTATGATGTTAATTTCCCCAGATAAATGTTAGTAAATGAATAATGATAATATAAAACTAGAAGAAACCCAGAACTGAACCTGGGAAGCTACAGAAAAGAATTCAGAAACAGAGTCTATAAGTTCTGTTATCAGTGCTTCTTATGTTTTTATATTAATCTGTAGAGTCAACCAAGAAGCTTTCAGGTTTCAGAATTGACACAGCAGGTATATGCCTTTACTCAAACTCTCCTTATTGTGTTGGCTTAAGAAATAACTTGTATTTTAATATGCCCGAGCGTAAAAGAAAGGCAAAATTTTAAAAAGTCTGAGCGTGTATGTGGAAATGCTTATGGAAAAGTGCATTTTAAATGACAGCCTCCCATTTTGGCTCAGCAGGTTATTTCATGATGCAATCACAAAATCAATTGCCTAATGGTATAGGCAAAAATATTTTTGGTCTCTAGCCACTTTGTGACTCTGCAAATTTGTTGCCTATAACTGATTGTAAATGTACAGCTCTGGCTGAAGTTCTTTTAAAATCTTGACTTTTTGTCAAAGCACTAAGCAGTGTTCTGGTAAATCATATGCCTAATTTTAATTCTACTTCAGGGGACTCAGCTTTTATTGCTGACTTTCTAAACAATCTGGAGCAGTGTCATTAGTTGGTATAGGCTGGACTGAGGTAACAGAAAGACTCCAAAATACACAATCACTCAAACTCAACAGAGTCCACCTCTCATTCACATCATAATCGGTTGAGGATGTCCTGGTCAGCAGGCAGCTCTCCTCAGTGTGTCATTTCGAGGTCTCAGTGCTTTTCACCCTGTGGCTCAGCCGTTGCTCCAGGCCTCTCGGCTGCCTGCACTCAGCCAGCAAAACGGGGGAAAGAGAATGTGGAGGAGTCAAGGACTCCTATCAACCTTGGCCTGGAGTAGGCACGTAGCATTTCTGCTAACATTCCACTGGCCAGAATTGGGCTACAGAGCCATACCTGAAACCGAGGGTCCTGACTTAATGTACTTGTATGAATTTGATTTAACATGTAGCCCCAGCACTCAATTCAGTTTCTTTACAGCATGCCCCATAAGCCTCGGCCATTTCCCTTCTATTCATTAACTCCCCGAGGCAGCAAGAAACAATGGCCAGGCCCTGACTAACGACCACAGGTATGGGTTTCCTTGAAGCTAAAGAGGAAACATAGTGCGCTGTTGTGTTTCAGCTCCTGAGCCCTGACGCAGAATGATCCCCTGAAACCAGGCTGAGGGACTCCAGATGCTGACCTCAGCCCAGAAATTGGCATTTACTGCCGGTACCTCACTCTTGACCAATCAGTTTCACCCACAACTCCAAACTTCTTACTCATGATGACTTATGATTTTTCTCTATAAAGCCTCTTGTAAGCCATTGGAGAGTCGAGTATTTTGGAGCATGAGCTCACACGGTCTCTGGATTGGCACCAATCCTGATACACTAATTCTTTTCTCTACTGTAAACTCCTGCTGATACATTGTTTTCAGTGTGTGCACATGGGCAGATGAACTCTTGTTCAGTTTGGTAACATAACGCAAGGGAGCGTGGGAAATGAAGCCTAGCTGTGTGCCTAAGGCGATGGAAAAAGATAAAAGGACTGCTGGTGAACAGCAAACAACCTCTGCTATAGGCGAGGCAACTAACCTAGGGCCTCCGGGCTCCTTCATTTACAAATGGGTCACTATTATCTACATCCATACGCCAATCTTGAGTTTGTGAATATGTATACCAGAACCACTTTGAGTTCCATGGGTAAGCAGTGTGTTCGTTGAATATACTATTGTTTATGCCATTGCTATGCTATGGTTAATTTGAAAACTTATTCTGTTAAATAACAGTAAAAAACATAGAACTTTCCACCAAAGAGCGTTATCAAGAACTCTATGTTACATGCAATCTTTCCAGGCAATAAGGGATGAACTAAATGGTGTTCTAATTCTACGTTCTTTTATTCTAGTGACATTACTCCACATGGAACAGCTATTTCTTTCTTCCTGGTTGAAAGCATTAGTACGTCTGCACCAGAGCTGACAAACTAAACTAGTTCGCAATTATAAATGTAATTCTAGAAAACATGTAGAACCTTTTAAAATACTTTCATAAAGTAACATTTTAAATATAGAGAGGTCTGAGACCTTTCTAGAGAAAACTGAAGAAAGAACTACCATCCTAAGCATCTGCTAAGGACCAGGTAATGAATTTTATGGTAAGTCCACAACCTTTTGGATGTCAGTCATGTAAAATAAATACCAGTGGTGAGACAGCTGCACAAGGATAGCCAGTTTCACTCACGTGTAGTCAGTGTAATTTAAGAGTGTGCCAGGCAGAATGGTAGCAAGATACATGATCTACCTGGAAGCCAAGGCTAGAAGATGCTAACCCCAACTCAGCAAATGAATCATTATATGACCTTGGGAAAATTAGCTAGCTTGGTTTCTCTGCCTAAAAAGACAAACAGTAATAAGCAGATACTTCTAGAACAGATCTTTAAAATCTGAGAAAGGAAGGGAGAGGGAGGAGAGAAAGAGAAGGGAGATAGAGAGATGGAGAAAAACTAAACATAGGGAAATTTGCAAGATTGAAAAGGTACTGAATGATTGTTCTGGGCTATATTAAAACTGTTTGCTTCACGATGCATAGAGCCTAAGAATCAGAATATATTAATACAAGCAAATCAGGCATTATTTGTTTAGCACTTATAACAAATGCTTTGTTAGATGTGAAGTTGAAACAACCATCCCTTCTCTCAGGTTTATGCAATAAAGAAGAACATCCTAACATTCCAATTAATCCAAACAAATATGTATTAGACCTTGCCTGTGGCCAGGCACTGAGAATGTGATGGTAAACAAGACAGACATGGTTCCTGCTTCATTGAGCTGACAAGACAGACAAAACATAAGTAAATTAAAAAATTACAACTTGTAGATAAGTGCTATGAAGAATGTGGAAAAAAAATGGGGGGGTGCTGCAATAAATCTAACCGAAAGTAATCTCAGAGGGATCTGATCATAAATTCCTTACTGGGCAGGTCAGGGTGCGTAGTCATGCCCCAGGCCTGTAACTTTTTTTTTTTTAAAGATTTTATTGGGAAATTGGGGGAGGGGAACAGGGTTGGGGAATTGGGGGGGAGTGGAGGTGGGATCAGCCAAGTTGTTATTCTTCAATCTTCGTTGTGGAGGGCGCCAGTCACCATCTGGCTGCCCGTAGGCAGCTCATTGGCTTTAACTTCTTTAGTAAAAAGTTTTTAAGCCACCCTGTCCATTGTTCTTGTACATCTAGGTTAACACACCTTAGAAATGCCAGAAGTAGTCCTCTTTTCCAGACCCCCGCTCCCCCCACCACCCTCTGCAAGGGAGCACTTAATCTTGTTAACTATCCTGTAACTTGCTTTCTCCCGCCTTCACGTGTTTTCTTCTGTCCCTTCCTTAATTCCTAATGTATAAAAGCAACTGCAAAACTGTCATTCTCCAGAGCATTTAAGATGTTGTTTCCCAGCAATGTCGTCAGTTTGGCTCGAGTAAATTCTTATAAAAATTCTCTACAGGTTTGGACATTCTTACTTCCATGAGAAAGTGAGGAAAGGGGCCATAGGATATCACAGAGATTATCAGAGAGAAGAGTGTTCCAGAAAGGAGAATGACAAGTACAAAGACCCTGAGGCATTACTCATTTGGCATATGTAAGGGAATAATAGCAAGGAGGTTGTAAGCTAGGAAGTCTAGGGTGGAATAACTGACAGAGCAATTCATAGAATATGGAGATGGAAAGACAGCAGGAGGCCAGAGGAATGTCTCCTAGGCCATGGCAAGGGCTGGGGATTTTACACTTGAGAAATGGGAAGTCTGTGACTAACTGATCAAGTTACACAGCTGGTAGATTAGGAACTAAAATACTGACCTTCTGACTAGTATTCTAGTGTTCTACCTTAGACTCCATCATTTTAAATGACATTTTATCTTTTGCAAAGCCACTCATTGTGAGAAATGTGGGGTTGGATGATTGGGGCTTATGTTTTCAAATTTTTAATTATTTGTATTTTTTTTTAATAATTGTCATTCATGAAACACAACCCAAAAGTGACCAAAGGTTTTCCAGTGCAGAGTTAAAACTCCTTCCCACCTCTGATCCCAGGCACCCATCTCTCATTAGTCTCTTCTGTGGCCTTAAAGGAGTTGGGTTTTAAGACATTCACTCACTAATATTTATTTAGCGTCTACTCTGCCAGGGACTGTGCTAGGTACTGGGAACCTAATAGACTAAGGTGAATCTCTGCTCTGTCAGAGCCTATTATCTGCAAGACACAGGAAAGGGCTCAATGTCAGATTAACAAATATAAGGCAAAATTAGACCTCACAGTAAGTGAGGAAGAGTTTCAATTCCAAAATTGTCACATTCTCTTTAACATATCTTATGACCAATATAGGGCATTAAAGACATTAACATGTTTTGGGCCCGAAAATGTGCATTTTGAAGCGATTTTCTATTATGAATACGAAGTTTGTGACCTCATCCTAGAAAAAGTGCTATATACCTCATTGCTGAATATCACTACAGTCACCTTTAAAGTACTCCCCTTGGGAAGCTATGCACCAATGCCAGCGCCTAGTCCACCCCTCAAAGCAATTTTGGAACTCTTTTTCTAGAATGGCCATCAGAGCTGTTGTCCTATTACCCTTGATGTCCTGAATGTCATCCAAATGTCTTCCTTTCAATATTTCCTTTCTCTTCAGGTAAAGAAAGAAATCATTGGGGGCCAGATCAGGTGAGTAGAGAGGGTGTTCCAATACAGTTATTTGTTTACTGGCTAAAAACTCCCTCACAGACAGTGCCGTGTGAGCTGGTGCATTGTCGTGATACAAGAGCCATGAATTGCTGGCAAAAAGTTCAGGGCAACTTTTTCACACAGCCTTTCAGCACCTCCAAATAGTAAAGTTGATTAACTGTACAGTTGGTACAAATTCATAATGAATAATCCCTCTGATATCAAAAAAGGTTAGCAGCATCATTGCAACAAGTTTGCGAACTTAATTGTCAGACCACATAGTGTGGTAATCATTTTGTAATTTATACAAATATCAAGTCATTATATTGTACACCTGAAAGTAGTATATGTCCATTATATCTCAATAAAAAACAATTTTTAAAAAGAAAGAACTAGGGGTCGGCCAAGTGGCGCATTGGTTAGGAGTTGGCTCAGGACGCCAGCTCTGAATCCCACATGAGGGCCAGTGACGCTGTGCCGTCTACAGCTAAGATGGTGAACAACAGCTCTACCTGGAGCTGGGCTGCCATGAGTTGCCAGCGACGGCGTAGACTGCAGTGGGGCTGGCCGGCAGCGGGCGTACGCTTTCATGAGCTGCCATGAGCCGTCGTGAGTGGCCGTCCAATGCCTGGCGAGCGACTACGTCACCCAGGAAGAGCACAATGATAAAACCAACATGGGCCAGTGAAGCGATGTCCTCCACAACTAGACTGAAGAACAAAAGGACAGCAACTTGTCTGTTCCCCTCCCCCAATTCCCCAATAAAATCTTTTTTAAAAAAAGAAAGAACTAAATTCAGTTTGTTTTGAATTTTGTACCTATTCAAAAAGTACATGTACTGCATATTTTTTAAATTAGGGTACAGATTGTTTAAATGTTTGACTAAAAGTAGGTGGAGTACAGTTATGTCTTCAGGAGTTAGAAAGGCAGCTCTCCTGTAGAGGAAAGGACTGTGGGGTAGAAGGTAGGAGTCCCAGGATTCTAATACCAGATCCCCCGATTCATGTGGAACTTTAAGCCAGTGATTTATCTTCCTAGATTCAATTAAATTATCTGTCCAATGATAACCACATTTTCTCAACCTCACCATTAGACAGTGAAATGAAAGGAGCCTTTGCTTTTCTCTGATAAACTCCTACTCATTCCTGAGGCACTAATTCAAACATCACCTCCTCCATGAAGCCTTCCTAGACTTACTTGACCAGATGGAGTTGGTGGCTCCATCCTCTGGGTTTCAAGAGAACCATCTCTAGCATTGTACCATTTCCTTGCATTGTCCTACTGCTTTGGGTTTCTCCCAGAGCCAGGTAGTTGTCTTTAACAGTCTTTGAAGCTCCCAAGGGGCTACCAGTTCCGTTAGGAGTTCAATACTTGCTTAATGAATAATACCTGTGTCCTCGTTTGCATTTGTACATGCTTCTTATGTGATTCTGCCAAGAATGTAACACATGAAACCTCTTTCCATTAACAAGTCGTCCTGGGATGTAAAATCATAAACAATACAAATACTATGGAGTGTTTGTTTTTTTGTTGTTTTTTTCATTTAAAAAAGCTACATTTCATTGGAGTATTTTTTCAATGTAAAATGTTTTTCAAAGGGGGTGAGGGGGGCACAGAACTCCCTACAGTCTCTACACCCTGTTCTACTCTAGCTAGAACCTAGCTCTTTAAAATGTCCAAGAAATGTTTACTAAAAGAATGAGCTATTTTTTTAAAGCTTTAAGCGATGCACGACAAACTCAGGCCTTCCCGGGCTCTTCCCAAGACTGGGATTTACCTGGGATTCAGGTGAGGAAAATAAGGAGCAAAAATGGATATAGCAAGACACTCCTGTGTAGTTACATGCGGATTAGTGTGGGGTTTTTTTCTTCAAAATTTTCTTTCAAAAAAATACCAAATTGCTAACGGTAGTGATCTAGTGAGATCCTAGGTCTGGGGTAAGTTTTGGGGTCCCTCCGTTCTACCTCCCCGCTTCTCTGTGCTTTCTCAACGGTCCGGGGAGCTTTGCATTGCCACAACTAGGTTTTCGTTCTACCGCCCCGGGCCCATCCGGTGCGCCAGCCGAAGCAGGCCCCGTGTCAGTCTCCAACCTCGTCCGGCAGGAGCTCAGAAAAAGCTCGCGGGCAGCCTTGTTCTGGACGTCGGGACAGTTTAGTCCGCGGAAAGGTAACGCCTAGGCACCAACCTACCAGCTCAGCCGCGCACAGGCATACGCGAAGACAGATGGTTGGGTCCAAGGGACCTAATGACACCGGAACCTGGTACCCGGGGCATGAGCGCAACGGAGCATAATAGCTAACGTACCACCCTGCTACAAGGCCCAGCGGAGAGGCGGAAGTTGCCGGCGCTGACGCACTGGGGGAAATTTGCCTCTAAGGCACCTTCCTGTCCGCGACTCCGCCCCGCCGGAGGGGCTCGGCTCCGGAAATCAAGATGGAGTCGCTGAGTCGAGCTGGACAGCAGATGAGCTTAGCGGCCCTGAAGCAGCATGACCCGTACATCACCAGCATCGCAGACCTCACGGGCCAGGTCGCTCTATACACCTTCTGCCCCAAGGCCAACCAGTGGGTGAGTGCCGCTAGGACACTGAGGTCGCCCGCTGGGCTGCCGCCTCTTAAAGGGGCCGCGCGGACCACCCTGGGTGGAGAGTGATGCTGGAGGCCAGAGAGTCGTAGACGAGGCCAGGGGCTGGAGGAGAGCCGGGCCGGCGCCTGAAGGGTGTTGGGGGCCCGGGATTGGGAGAGAGGAGCAAGAGAAGTAGGCCCAAAACATCCGGGGGAAAAGCTGATAGAGGGGAGGATTGCAGGAGGATCAGTCCCCTTGGGGTCGGGTCCGGGAATGTGGGCGACTTTGCAGATGTGTTAGGATATGATACCAGTGGGGTCAGAAGGGCCTGAAAGATGAAGGGTTTAAGGGTCATTAATTAATTACATATACATAATAAATAAAGTAAACGCCCCTCCTCCCCGCCCCAAACAAACCCTTAAATAAGAGCCCCCTTCGCGCAGGTCATTTGGATTTAAAGCTTGAAATCCAATTAGTTTCAATTCTTGGAAGACACGAGGTGGGGATAAGTCTGGCTTTTATCGAACTACACTTGGTATTTCCAGAGTTTTGGAAAAGATTTCAAGACATTTAGGAAAAGGGCTTCCATATTAATTGGATTCCCTTGAAACCTTTGGAAAAGAGACCCTGTAAATGTGTCTCGTTCTAGCTGTGCCGCTGGTGATGTCACCTCCAAATGCTCCCATCAGACTAAATACTTTTAAGCTTTTTTGCACGGGAGGGGATCCGAAAAGTTAGTCTGTTCACTGACTTGTTGACCCGTTTGAGCTTCGTTCGTTGTTTAAAAACATAATTTCCTGTTTTCTAGTAATTGACCCTTAAGTAACTCATTCAGCTGTGGGCTTTACACTTAGAAAATAACCAGTAAATATTTGATGGATTAATTAATAAATTATTGACGTTCACATTTCAGTAAGAAATGAAATCCTTATACTAACAAAACTCTGAAAGATGATCATCGTAGTATGCCCTTTACAATATAATACAGATATAGGTTATATTTAACCGGTCTCTTTGTAAAAATCATTTGGCATTTTTAATTCAGATGAAAACTTGTCAAAATCATCTTGCTTTGTATTCTTTCCTTGACCTGGAAGAGGTATGAGAAGCCACAAAGAACAAAACTATAGGGTTTTGTTTTGTTTTTAAGTGTAGCTGATTTAGACATTGCCTTAGTTTGAATTGTTCTGAATAGTTTTTCTTTTTTTGGTCTACATATAAATTTGTGAAATATGGATTGCAGACAAATGTTGAAGACTTGGGGCAAGGACTAATTTACTAACCAGTTTTTCTAATTTTTCACAGACTTTAAGTATTTTGGAATTTTAATTGTGGAGCTCTGCTTTAAATATGAAATCCAAGCCAATAACCTGAATTGAAAAATAGGCTGCCATTGTTTGTTCATTTGGATTATGGCACATAGAACATAACCAAAATCTTTTCTCTCTTAGTTATTTTACAGTGAGTTGTGACTTTGCACAGTGTTTTGTTTGGGCATGTTTACTTTCACTGTGAGACAGTTGATTACCAATTTCTCTTTTTTTTTTTTTTATTGGGGAACAGTGTTTTTCCAGGACCCATCAGCTCAGCTCCAAGTCAAGTAGTTGTTTCAATCTAGTTGTGGAGGGCGCATCTCAGTGGCCCATGTGGGGATCGAACCAACAACCTTGGTGTTATGAGTACTGTGCTCTAACCAACTGAGCTAACCAGCCACCCCGATTACCAATTTCTTATACTAATAACTTAACAATTGAAAGTCGAGAAAAAGCCTCTGAATCCTTAGGAAGGAAAAGTTCCATGATGATATTTAAACTAGGGCAATACTCCTAGAAGAAATTAAGATGATAATTTTAAAAAAAAATTTTATCCCAACAAATTCAATTTGATATGACTAACATTTGAAGTTTTCTAACAATTTGTTGATTACATTAAAGTATTTGGGCCCTATCTAGACTGAAATAAGACTAATATGGTTATTTGGTTTTTTTAAAGACATTGTCACTATATTTAAGACCTAAATACACTCTTGTCACAGCAAATGAAAGAAGGTTGTGAGTTGTATTTTCTTAATCAAAACATTTCACTTCAAGCTAAAAAATTTTTTTAACTGTTTGTAAAACCTACAATAATTACATTAAGCCAGAGTATAGTTTCAGTATTCATGATTCTTCAACAAAGTTCTAAAAATAACAAACTAGTTGTGTTTGACAGTAATTCTTAAGTAACCACATTTGATACTCATGAAAGTGTTACCCAGATCCCCCAGTGATGAAACAAAGTATCCTATAAGATAAAATTTCCTTTTTTTCCTCTACTAAATTTGAGAAACTTTATTAAGGAAGAAATTGCTGTACACAGGACCTTACTTTAAAACTTTAAAAATCTGGCAAACACATTTTTGCTTTAAAAAAATGAAGGCTAACTCTAGGATTTTCTCTTAAAATTTGTTAAAGAAAAATGCTGCAGATATAGGCATGTTGCTGGATTGAACATTGCATGTTCATTAATATGCATCAATAGCATGGAAAGGATAGAAAAAAACTGATAACTAGTTTGTGGAGTGAGAGACTTACTTGACTTGTTCAAAAGTGATCAATTTTAAAATAAATAAGTTGATCTTTTTTGTTTTGTTTTTGAAACAGTGTTGAGCTGGTCTTTTTTTTTTTTTTTTTAATTACCGTTGACATTTAGTATTATGTATTACGGTAGTTTCAGGTTTACAGCATAGTGGTTAGACATTTATGTAATTTACAAAGTGATAAGTCTAGTACCCACCTGGCACCATACATAGTTATTACAATATTATTAACTATATTTCCTATTCTGTACTTTATATCCCCATGTAAATAAGTTGTTCTTAAACATGAAGTATTTCTTCTCCTTTGAAACTATTTGGGGTTGGATTATGGGGGAAAAAACTAATTGACTCATTGTCTATTATAGGAGAAGACTGATATAGAAGGGACCTTATTTGTATATCGACGGTAAGCTTTTTATAAGAAATTTTTTTAATATATGCATATATATATTTTTTTAATCTAATGGTGAACAATGTCATATGAAGTGGTTCAACCCTATTGTACATTTGTCTTTGGAACCTTCCTACTTGACCTTTCAGATATTCATTTATCCTAGCTGTGAGATCCTAACCAAGCATCTCCTTGAGCTTTCTTGTGATTCATGATAGACAGAACTAGAACTTATTTAGGAACCTAGCAAAACCATCTTAAAATAGAAAACATTTTCTAGTAATGAATGGGTCTAAAACAGATGCCTTCCATTTTTCGAACACCATGTTAAAAAAAGATAAAGTTGAGAAAAATATAATACATGAACTACTCTATAAAACAGTATAGTTGAAAGGTCAGTCCCACTGTTCCTGTGGTTACGAAATGAGAGGTTATCTTTTATGACTCTGGCTCTGTCCCCCTTCCCACTGGCCCCCAAAAGTTCTGAATTGTGTACATTGTCTTAGTAATGTGTATTTTTAGTGAGATTCCTTTAGAAAGCCTGGATTATTCATAATTGCACATTTTTTATTTTCAACTTTTCCGAGAATTAATTATTATCTTAAAACGTGATTGGTTTACTAATTGCAAGTTATGTGGCCCCTAGGCAGCTGCAGGATGTGAGAGTCATGAGTTCCGTATTTTTCTGAATCCCTCTTAGGTCTTGCTCTGACTGGGGCAGGTTCCTTCCCTTTGTTTCGAAAGCTTAGGCACTCAGCAGGAATTATTACATCTGGTTCTTTTCCTTTTTTTTTTGTTTTTTGTTTTTTGTAGTATGAGTTGCCTTTTAAGGATTGCCTTGCTCTATTGATGTTAATAGAATTTGTCAAATATTCTCCAAATTTTGGGGGGTGAAAGCCTTTACCCTTTACCTCCTTCATTATTTTTCATAATATTATAACTCTCTAGAGACTTTTCAGCTGTTGTTAGAACTTTGGTATCTGTAATACTTGGAAAGTACTGTTCTGGCCTTATTGTTACAGATCCATTAATTATAGAAAATGTGAAATTTACTATTGCAAGTGACTTGACTTAATAAAATTTATGGATACAAGACGTGGTATTGATTCTAATAAAAGGAGACCAAAGAAACTCTATTTAGAAAATGTGAGAACATTTTGTATACTTTGGATAAAGGTATACCAGGATGTCAGAATATCACCTTGCAGAGACAAGCGTAGCATAAAAGAAGCCTGGATTTGTGTGTCTTTAGGCACAGGTCTTAATCATTCTGAGCTTGTTTTCTAATCTGTAGAACAGGATTCTAAAATCTCTCCCATGTACACAGAGAAATGAATGAGAAACTATAACGTGTTACAGGGGAGCATTTGAGATATTGCTCCTCGGCACATATCCTCATTTTGGCTCCAATAAACTCCTATAAAAATTCAAAAAAAAGGAGTGTTACATACATGTGAAGAGTATCTAAAGGATTGTGTACTAAACCATCCTGATATGGGAACCAAGGACATTTCTTATTGTAGGATTTGAGACATTTTCTCTCTAACTCAAGAGAACTATGCCATTATTGTAATGGCAGACAGTCATTATAACCAGCCCTATACCATATTTAAGATAAATGATATTTTTATTGAGCAAATGTTTATTAAACAACCGTGTGTCCATCTTGGGATACATCTGCGGGGGGGCGGGGTAGGCAAAAACCCTATTTGCATAGAGCTTAAATTCTAGTGGAGAAATACAGTAAGTATAAAAACTAATGAGTAAATAGTATGGAAAAAGAGAGAGGAGGGTTAGAGGTATTGAACTTGGGAGCAGGTTGGGAGCATTGAAAAGAATAGTTCTCAGGTAGACCTCATTGAGAAAGTGACATTTGAACAAAGCCTTGTGGAAGATGAGATAACTGTAGATTCTGGGCAAATTGTACAGGCAGAGCTCTATAGGTGAAAGCATACCTGTAGGGAGAGTGGTAAGATGCTCAGTGTGGCTAGAGCAGGAGTAGCAAGGGAGAAGGCATGGGAGATGAACTGGGGTGGGGAGCGGGTGGTGCGTCAGCTAAGGCCTTATGGCATTAACAAGGACTTTGGCCTTTGTTCTAAGGGACTGAGTGCTGCTTAGAAGCTTCTGAGAGGAAAAGGGTTATCTGAGTTAAATTTTTTGTTTATACTTATAAATGCTGATAATATGTGTAATGCAATAACGTATTCATTTTTTGAAGTGGAAATAAAGAAATAACACTTCTGCGAACAGTGACTACAGATTTTTTTTCTTCTATTAAATCTAAGGTCAGCATCCCCTTACCATGGTTTTACTATTGTGAATCGATTGAATATGCATAATCTGGTTGAACCAGTGAATAAAGATTTGGAATTTCAGCTCCATGAACCATTTCTTCTGTATAGAAATGCAAGCTGTGAGTATATCTGTTTTATTACAGTTCATATATTTACAATTAAAATTGACTTTAGTTTCTATCTGCACATTATTTTTGGAGTTTTGAGTTACAAAAAAATTTCAGTCTATATTTTTATGGTTATAAATGAGTCTCTTAACAAGATCAAATCTTTTAAATTAGGCTTCTAAAATTGAAACACTTTTTTTATACAATAACTTATTTTAGTTAACTATATTATTCCATGTAATAGCATTACATTATGCTCCTGTTGTTTGTTTTATGAAGATAAATTTCACCCTTTGTTTTTCTTGTGACACTTAATTATTGGCTGCCCATGCCCCTGAGCAACAGAACTTAGTTTGAGAGAGACAGGATGGGGACAGACACTGATATTTCTCTATCTACAAAGAAAGTACTATCTTTGCCCTCATAGTGGTATTTTTCAATCTGTTGAGTGTCTGCTCGGTACAAGCACTGGGCCAAGAGATATTGTACTTTTGTGTTAATGGTACAGTAACCTATGTGGGATAGGCAGGCAGTTAAGTCAACTGAGACTCAGAGTTGAGTGGCAGCTACTCCATTGGAGAGTGAGGATGACAACTTTTTTTCTGCTGCATAGTCTAGGGTCCTTCCAGGCATTTTGCAGACTGGAAGAACATTTGGATGCAGTCAGCAAAGCTAGAACGGCCCTTTCAAGATGTAATGTACTAAAAGTATTCAGTACTTGGTTCCTGTATTTCAATATGGGTAATGAAGCTATGAGTGAGGACAGAAGATTATGCTGTAACTCATCTAAGATTGCTGGAGAGAAATATTGCTTCTAACTTAAATAGTAAAAATGACAGTGTTTGAATTTCACTTGACTGGGAGGTAACTAGTATTGGGGGAATGTCTAAGTATAAAATAAAAAAGCTACTAGAAATCATGCATCTTTTAATTCCCTGAATGAGAAATGGCAAGGTCTACTTTGAAGCTAGAAGCCCCAAATTTTTCTCCCTAGCTCACTTTTAAGTATCTAAGTGAAATAGAATCTGTCTCTTGACTTTTCAGTAAACTGTTTGTCCAGGTAATTACCTCTCTGAGATTTTAATTTCTGTGGACATATTGAAAATACTTCTTCACATCTGTAAGTTCAGATGGATTTATTTAAACTAATGTTAATAGGAGAATTATTTCAGGTAGCTGTTTTCTTTGTGCTGAACATTCTGTTAAAGGGGAAATTCTGCAAAGAAACACAGATCCATCTTTTCTTTTTAAGAGAAATTGGCTTAATTCTGCTCTTTACTACCTGGAAACTTTACCTACTGATTCTAAGAAAAATTTGATAATTAAAATAGTCAGGAAAATTATCAGAGGCCCATGGATGTAATTACCATTTAACATAAGCCCAAAGTGAATCGTACTGTATTTCTTTCACAAGTAAAGGTCCTTATAAAGTTGAAAGTGCAACATAGCACAAATATAATTGTACCATAATTAACCAAAATTTAACCAGAGCCTCAATTACCTGGAAATAGTTCTATAGTCCATGTATGGGAGAAATGAAGTCAAATTATAAGAAAACAAGCTAATGTTAGGTGTTAGTTTGTGAAAATTCAGTAAATAACTTGATTATAACCTGGGGTCAGTATAAAAATGTCAGTATTCTACAACTTTAACCCCACTATAGTATCATAGGTTAATTGATTGTAATGATAAGACTTTAAATCATCAAGAGTGTTTATTATCTTAATTAGAATATTCTTGAGTAGAAAAGTTCACTAACATATTTTATTTTCGAGAGATTTTCAATAAGAGGTTGAAACAATGTTTCCATAGTTAAGCAGAAAACTCACTTAACAGGTCATTCCGTTCCCTGGTTAATGGAGGCTCTGAATCATCTAAGAGCTTTACAGTTTCTGATATTGCTGATTAGAAATTCAGGAGCATGTCAGCTTGTTTTCAGATTCGAGAAAGACCTGAAAGGTCAAGTGCAACACTGTGGGTATATTAGAAACAGTCTAAAGAGGAGCTTGGGGAAAATATTTAAAGGAATAGCTATACCAGGGACAAGTGGCAAGACAACATAAAATGATTCTGGAAGTGTTAAGGCCTCTCTTGAGAAGTATATGTTTTGTCTGTCTCATCTTACAAGTGGAAAGCAGCCTTGTCAGGTCAGCGAACTATTGAGTTGTTTAGGGGTTTGTTCTTTAAATAAAAAGTTAATTAGTGTCTGATTGTGTATATAGGTAATTATACCTGATGCTGTAGCTGCTGTTCTCTCATTTTCTAGTGGGAAATACCACCAAGACACCTGACCCATTTTACTCAAGTTAAACCGTCAGATCCAGCTTTCACTCAAATTGGTTTTTAGAGTTACTACAGTGGAAAACGGAACTATAACTTTTTTCAAGTTCTAAATTCTTCATTTTGTTTTGTTTTTTTGTATTTATACAAAATACTTATTTCTTCTCTCCCACACCCCACTTCCCCCAAGAAAAAGTAAAATGTTACAGAGAAAATGCTTACTCTAGCCACAGGCTTAGGTTTGGCGATTTCTTGACTGTTTCGGAAGGAGTATATTTTTATATACTGTGCAGGGGCCTTTGGCAGCCACAGGACCCCAAGGGGCCACAGTGAGGGTTGGGGAGACTGCAGATTCTGTAGTTACTAAGCAGAAGTGATATTCCCAGCACCTTATTTCTGATTTCCAACTTACAGATGAGGAAACAGGAGTCCCAGAGAAGTTAATAAGCTTGCTCGAGTGGCAAAGGTTTTAAGTTGACAGAACCAGAATTCAAATCTAGGTCTGCTGAGCTTCAAAGCCAAGGTTCTTTCTCCTCCGCTGCAACAATAAAATTGCTTCATTCATCCCCATTCCAGAGCATGGTTGTCCCATAGATCTCTGTGATGATGGAAATGTTCTATATTAATACTGTTTCATATATAGCAGCCACTAGCCACGTGTGACTGTTGAGCACTTGAAATGTGACTATTGCAACCAAGGAAATTTTTTCTTTTAGTTTAATTGAATCAATTTGAATTTAAATAGCCACATGAGGCTAGTGACTACCATATTGGGCAAGGGGGTCTAAAGCATGAATCTATGTTCAAACACACCCATTTGTTGTGCCGTACCTGAACTGAACACTTCGGATTAGATTTTTATGCCTCCCATTTAGTCATTTCTTTTTAAAATTTATGAATAATTTCTACATAGAAAGGCTGCAGAAGATATCCCTGAGGGTCACTTTGCCATGGTAACGCTCTTGCCTTGGAATTCACTTTGCAGACAATTCTATTCTAGGCTTTGCCATTTTACCCACTGTAACCTTGGCTAAATCATTTAAACCACTGTTCTGACCTGCTTGTCTTAAAAGGGCATCATGTATGTGAAGGTGTTTTGTCAAACACTTACAAATATAAAATACTATAGATTGACTCCGTCTCTGACTCAAGCCAAATGATCCTAGTGAGAGTAATAAGGACTTGGATGTTCCCCAGGTTTTCTTACAACCAAAGCCCACAGTGTGTGTGCTTCTTCCCATCCTTTCTGACTAGCACCATGACAAACTAGGGACTCTGTTTATCTTTGCAGATATTATTTTCAGATGTTGTGGGGGACATTACCAGACCGCCTGAGGTATAACAAGTTGAAAAAGTGTATATGTTAAAATGGGAAATCTTAGAGGGTACAAATTTTTTAAAACTCAGCGGAAGCTATTCTGATCAGTAGGTTATAGTGTTAATTTTTTTTAAATAATTCTTTATTTTTAAGTTATAGTTGACATACAATGTTGTATTAGTTCCAGGTGTACAACATAGTGATTAGACATTTATATAACTTATGAAGTGATCACCCTGATAAGCCTATACCTGTCTGCATGGTGTTCATTTTTGTCAGCATACTGGAACACATAGTACCCTCCTAGCTAAAACTTTGTGTTAATGTAATGTTTTAATCTCCCTAAAAAACATTAATGAGAACTTTTATCTGTGATTAGTCGACAAAACATAGTTCTTTTGCTGTGCATTACTACCAGCCTGCTGATCTTCTGTTTTCATTTGTAAACAGAATGCATTTTATTAACTGGATTATTAAAGCGTTCTTTGTAGACTCTGAACTTCTAGGAGTTCTATGACATAGGCATGTCAAGGAAAATATCCTTCAACTTCTGTCCAGTAATATCATGACAGAAATCTTCCTACAAACATTTAGAAATGCTATATAAAATATTAAATGCTTAGCTTAGCCAAAAAGAGAATAGCGGACATTGCAGTAGGCCAGCATCAAAGTGAAGACCGAAAGCTATACTGGAAAGCTTGTGAGTTGACACTGACTGCCAGCTGCTAGGGGTTCTTGGGGATGGGGAGCTGTCTTTAATATAAGGACTCCATTATACTCAGAAGTCAAGAACTTGAGCCTTCGTGAGGTACATAGTTGAAGCTGAGACACACATACCAGCAAACAGTGAGGTCCCCTAAAATGAGTTACATATTAATTAGAAAGATATTGACCCACCAACCTAGGTTGATGACAGGCAAGTCTATCTAACTCAGCCCAGGCTATGAGTTAGAGGGGAAATGTCTCCCATAAAAATTAAAACCATGATTTAAAAAAAAAAAAATTTAAAACCATGATCCTCTCCTCATTCAGATTTGGGGTTCAAATTATACCATTCTTTTGGCATAATTTCTTACCCAGGCCGAAAAATTAACTTAAAATTAATCCTCAACTTGTGAGTACTCTGGGACGCCTGGCAAATGCAAATGCAAACCTTTTTGAAAGGATACATCCTTAACCCAGATTGCCCTGGGATCTTATTGATAAGCCTCATGGTCCAAAAGTACTAAATGTACAAGGAAATAATTCACAGTCAATGAAGGTAAGACAAAAAAACAGGAAGGTTAGCCAACTCTTCCCAAAAACTTTAGTTAATGAAATGATCATTTCATTAGGCGTTTAATGGATATACATACCAGACATAGATTATAAAATGAAATGACAGGTATGAAAAATAACCAAGTAGGACTTCTAGAAATTAAATTTTTACTTATTGAAATAAATTCTCTACCTGGACTCAGCAAGTAGAAAGAATATTGGAAAACTGGAAGAGACATCTGAGGAAGGTATCCAGAATGCATCCCAGAATAGGAAAGAAATGAAAAATATGACAGGGTAAAATTGGAAAGTCTAACATATGACAGAAAAGAATTTCAGAATGATAAAATAGATTTAAAGAGAGGCAGTATTTGAAGAGACTGTGACTGATAATTTCCAAGATAATTCTCAAATTTAACAGTAGAATAAGTCCCCAAGCATAATAAGGAGAAATAAATACACACCTGAACACATGGTAAATCATCAAAAGCAAAGAGACAGCAACAACCAGCTGCTGTTTGAGATGGTTTACGAAGAGCACCAACTAGACCGACAGCATATTTAGTTGCAGCGACTGAATGTGGAATAAAATTTCAGAGTACTTGAGGAGAAAACAACCAACAATTCAGTAATTCAAGAGAACAAAATAAAGACTTTCTCAACAAAAATAAAACCTTTGTCTCCAGCAGAGCCTTGCTGTATGCGCTTCTAAAGCAGCACTGTCCAGTAAAGTAGCCACTAGCCACATGTGTTATTGAACATTTGAAATGTGCCTACTGCGACTGAGATTTAAGAAACAATAATGAGCAAAGAAAAGGAGGGAAATCAAAATAAGTACCGACTGTATAAAACAATGAAATGACTAGTTTGAGTAGCGATATTAAAAAGATGAAGCAAAAATACTAGACAGCAATAACATAGAAGTTCTTTAAACCTATAGCATCCCAAAACTGAGAAGAAAGAAACTGATTCACCATGGACTTTTTAATCAAGCTATGTGTGTTCAAAAGATTCAGAGTAACCACTGCAGAGCAAAAATAGGGTGTCTTAACTTTTAAACCAGTACAAACCAGGATTGGAAAAAAGTAAATAGAAACCATGGGAAATAGAAAGCCCAAAATAAAATGGCAGAAATAAATAAATCAGTATTTAGAACAAATGTTAAATGAACTAAACCTGCCAGTTAAAAGACAGATTCTGAGAGTGGCTAAAGACACAATTTGCCAATAATGCTGTTTTCAAAAAACTTAAAACTGAAAAACCTAGAAAGGTTGAAAGTTAAGGGATAGAATGAGATATATCAGGCAACTATTAACCAACCAAACAAGGCTTATGTAACTTTGTTAATCAGACATAATAGATTGTAAGGTACAAAAATATCGAGGATAAAAGCTACCATAGAATGAGAAAAAGAGTAAATTACTTAGAGATAAAACAATTACAAAGTAGCATGTACCTAGTATATGTCAGAAATGCATATATAGAATGTTAAAAATCCATAATTATAGTGAGAGATTTTAACAGGCCACCTCAGTAATTGACATTTACTGAGCAGACAATTCATTAAGGTTCTGGGATACTTAAACAATATAGTCAAGCTTTATCTAATGAACCTAGAAAGAACCCTGCTTCCAGAAATTTGAGAATTTGCATTTTTTTCAAAGACATATTAAAATTTCATAAAAATGGCCACATGTAGGCCACCTAACCCAAGAAGTTAGAGAGGAAAAAGAGAAATCTGAGTTAAGTTGAAGGAAAATATAGATACGTAGAAATTAATTGCAGAAAGGAGAAATTGCAATAGAACAAATCCACAAATTTTTCATAAAACTCTCCCCTATAACATGACTGATCCAACAACAACAAAAATAGTAAGAGGAGGCATAATAGGCCATATTAGAAATTACATATTATATATATATTGCAACTAAAGGTGGAGAACGCATATTTTTTAAAAACCAGAAACTACTATAAAGAACTTTTTGCCTAAAAGTTTAAAACTTAGATTGTACAGACAGTTCCCTGGAAAAAAAACATGATGTAATAAAACTTAATCAAGAATAAATAGATTTGAATGGACTCACAATAAAATAATTGGGTCAGTAATTTTAAATCTCTCCCATCAATCACATCTAAAGAAATTGCTGAGAGGAATGTTCTATTCAGGAAATGGTACTAGGACAGTTAGTTCTCCATATAGAGACCAGCTTCTGAAAAAGCAAACATGAGATCTATACATTTTTTATTTTATCACAGGAAACTTAATCTCCATAGGCCACTTCGGAAATCATGCTCCTAGTATTCACTGTTCCTTCAGCAAGGATTTGGCAAGCACCTGCTATAAGTAACCTACCTCACTAAGTACGTTCCTCTTAAAAGGTGCTTTCCCCAAGACCAGTGTCAGGGGTCCTTTGATTGCTACTTCTTTGGGCTCTTCTCAGAGGGAATGTGGTAACCTGGAATCTGTTTTTGTATATACATGCTTGTGACTTAATTATGAAATGCCCCAAGAATATTTTGTAAGGTGGGTTCTGAGCAGTTTTTTAAATCCAAAGTTTGGTATTTGAATCAAAAAAGGAAAAGCAAGCAAAAATGGTTTTTCTCTTTGTTACAGCTTAAACAGTCTACAGTATAACCTGCTTAACTGAAAATGTTAAGATAAAGCTTTGTGATACCATTAAGTGCTGCAAAATCAGTTCTGGCATTTAATGATTTTCTTTTGAAAAAGTATTCAGTATTGTCTTCTACTTTGTTTTTAAACAACAAGGTGATTATTTAATTCAGATGCACACCTTAATTCAGTGATACTTATTGAATGTCTGTCCTTTGCCAAGCACTTTACCAAGTGCTAGATGCCATTTTGATTAAAACTATTGCATATTTACAAAGAATGTTATTTTTTTAGTCCTTGGGTTCTGTTGTATTTTCTTAGAAAATTATAAGCAGAAGTCATTAAATTGAGTGAGAATTTTTAGTGTCAGAACTCTGCCTTTCTGATAAGGGTCAACGTTCTTAATGAAATATATTACTATATTAATCCCAGTGCTATGCCTATTTATTTCTAAGACAACCCTGTTAATTAATGGTAAAAATTAATTATTGAAGGTCTGTGATTTGCATCAGTTGTAAATTTGAATGATTAGGCTAGTAATAGTGAAAAATATGATCCACCAGAGACAAGGACAACTCTTCATGTTTCCTCCACTCAGCACCTTAAGGCATGGCTCTCCCAATAAAGGCTAATTTTCACATTTCAAAATGTTTTGTATAATTCAAAAGTACTTTTGGAAATATGTACAAAATATGTACCTGCTTAGCAAAAAAAAAAAAATCCATAACAAGAAGAGTTGAAAATATTAGTGCTATTTAACATTTTTAAGAACTTACCTCCACAAGCCTGTGAGAAGTACCCCTTCGTTTCTGCTTCACTTACAACTTTTCCTTTATATCGGGCATCAGTCTTTTGATGCAGTGCATTTTTAATTAAAATTAGGTCACTAGAAAAAGCAGGGAGATTCATTTCCATAGTGTTGAAAATGCAGCTGCCAAATGGAAAGTTTTAGTAGAGGAAATACTGTAGTGTGTTCTTTTTTTCTTTCTTTTTTTTTTGGTCTCTGTCCTTTCTCAGTTCAAGGGCAAGACTCACAAGAGTAGAGGTGGGTAGGTGGCTGTTGGCATTTGGCGTGAATCTTCAGACTTGAAAGCACATGCAGGATATTTCTTTGCAAGAGACGTTTATACTTTCTCAAGTCAAAAAAATGTGAATTCTACCTCCAAACTGAAAGAGGAATTTATAAACAATTTTAAAAGTTCCACAGTTCATTCTCTGTGATCTTTAAATTCAGTGCTTCTTCCTTAGCCTGAAGAAAGGCATTCCGGCCTCCATCAGCTGCAGCAGCAGCACTGCCGTGGTGGGTATGATTCTGTAATCGGTGAAGGAGAAAGGATCTGTGGCAACTGCATTAGTCTGGCCTTCTGAACCAAGATAAGGAGAGAGCCTTGCTGTTGGCACATTTGTAGATTGAAGAGGTAAAAACACCATGAAAACATAAAGTGACTTAGACTCCAAGGCTGACCCGGTGAAACTGTTAGATCAGACATTTCAAAAATCTATTACTTTATATCTGTTGTAGGCCACTGTTTCGTATTCTAGTAGAGCCTTTCTACAAGGTACCTCCTTCTTCACTTTGTGAGTCCTTGAACATTTTAGGACTTACAAAGCAGATTCTTTTCATTATGTCTCGCTAATTCCTGTCTTTCCCCCCTAAGGTAGTGTTGTCGGGTAAAAAACAATTTTTACCTTTTTTTGTTATTGTGGTGTTAATTGTAAAGATTTTAAAAGTTAATCATGCGTGTACCATTTATCTCTCTTGGATAATTAATGTTTTCTCTTTTGAGAACTCAACAAAGGAAAGCAACAATTACTTGTAGCTAAGGGCAGAAATGTGTTCTTAATATGTATGTGTATAGGTTTTCACCTTGTGTTTACATAGTGAAGCTCATTTTGGAGGTAAAAATTGAAACACAGAGTAACCACTAGTCCCAAGAAGATTTGAAGCTACTGTAGAGCAGGCAGAATAAACCTCCAGACTGAGCCATTCAAGTTCGGCACCCTGGAGGGTCCAGGCAGATCTGAGCTACTCACAAAGTCACTGCTTCCAGGCATTCTCAGCTGTTTCTTTTTATTAAAAGTAAGACATAGGATAAGCATTTGCTACCAACATTTAAGAATTAGGATATTTTACACATACACACACACACCTCTGGATTTCTACCTGTCTTCTTGTGACAAAATGGCATGTATGCTCACGCTGTACCTGTATTCCTGCCAACACTAACAGTCAGCCAGCGCTCTGGGTAGGGCTGCCCACCACAGCCTCACCGATCCCACTGAACCCCGAGGTTTCTTATACCCCTGTGGGCGTTGGCCTTACAACCCTGGTTTGGAAGATCTCTTAGTAAATTGACAGAAAAACATGTAGGCGAGAAGTTAGGAAAAGGAGAAAAAAGAAGTTCCCCTTTTCTTACACCATTATCTAACCTATTTTCCAAAGCCCTTAGTGTAGATTTTTGGAAGCCCAGAAAACAGGAACTCAACTCCATGGAGGCCAAGGGCCTTATTTCCCACCCTTTGTTGTCCCTTATGACACAGAAAAATGACAGCATTTGTGTGGGACACCGGGGTGACGGGTCTGACATTTTGGCACACCCATCGTCACTTGCAGCACACACTCAGGGGAAGCTCTGTGGTAGTGTATGGCGCGAAGTGTGTGGCAATACTGGCAGTAAATCTTGAACAGCAGAGATAAAACCCTCGTGTGAGTCACTGTTTTATTTGGGCTTGCCTATCATTTAAGAATAATCAGTTGTGATATTCTTGGGTTTATTTTTGTAATCCCTAAAAAAGTTCAGTGGTCGCTTTCATGTGTCTGGGTCCTAAACTGAGATTATGTTAACAGAGACTGTGGAAGCAGTATTGCTGGTAAATGTTTTCAGTCTTGATTTAATTTAGAGACGGTGCCAAATTTTAAAATAATAAACCAAAAGAGCTTGCAGAATAGCATTTTAAAATTACCTGGCCCAGGCCTTTTAATCAGTGTTCAACAAATAGATATTTACAATTTAAATTATTAAAAGTGGGCTCTATCTCTGCCACGTTCAGTGGTGTTTTAAGATGTGTGTTCTTTTGGCCAAAAGGGGTAAGCTGCTGAGGTAATTTAATCATATCTACCAGCCTTACTTATAGATAAATGGCATTTCCTCGAGTGCCTGTTTGCCACCTGCACAGTCTTCTGTCGAAATCCCAGGTAGGTCAGTCTTTGAGTCCACACCCTTTTTCCTGTAAGTGTATTCTTACCCTCACCCACGTCAGAGCCTTTCTCTTCTCCCTTTCCCAACTTTTTGAGGTTGACGTGGTGCTACCAGGTTTTTTCTTGTCTTAAATGATCTATCAAAGCAGAGGCATTTGCTTTTTCACTTGCCAAAGCAGGCTTATGTTTATATAATCTATTCCATTCTTACATTATTTTTATAATCTAAAGGGTCTTCCTTATGTCTAAAGTAAATGTTTCTATGTTCAGTGCCCATTTTCTTGTTTTTGTTTCCTGGTATAGGGGATCTTGTCAGTGTTATCTTTAGAAAGTTTATAACTCTGAACACCATTGCCAAAAAGCTTTTATCAAACCCCCTTTTCTGCTTGGCGCCATACTGAGAAAATCTCCAGCCTCCTCAAATCCTTTTAGAAAGTAGGTCAGATCTAAATAATAGATGAATCAAAAGACATGTACAGGAGAGTGATTCCCAGCTCTGTTTTTGTGACATTTCTCAGGATCTGTAGAAGTCTCAAGGGACTTTATAAAGGCTCCAAATTAATTTGGATTTTCTCGATCTCATGTATGCTATATACCACTCCAAGTGAGAGGCAGGGTGAAATATCACATCAAATCAGAATAGGCCACTGGATCTTCATGCAGGCTCTCTGGGGACATGGAAAACTCTTGACCACCAGCTTTTTAGAATTTCTCAGTATTAAGTAATCTAAATACCTTTAATCTTTGTCAGTCTTATTTTTTACACTTTCAGAAGAGAAGGGCCATCATTTGAAAAGAAAAGGAAACATTTAATTTTTAATATTCTTTTCTGCATCTTGTTATTTTTCATGGAAGTACAACCTAAAGACAATTAAATGTCCTGTCACATTTCCTACCGCTTCAGTGACTTGCCTGTACAGCATGACTTACTTGGGACAGCTGTTAACAGCTATGGTATATGGTGGGTGTCCAATAATTAGTTTGCATCCATCTTGAGAAAAGCCATTTACAATACAGGATGCCATCATTATTTGCCAAAGTAAAGTAATACTGTATTACCAAATCCCTACATCCTCTGTGGTATAGTTAATCAAGGACAATCATTTTAAGTTGTTTGAGCAAGTGAATTGCTGGCAGAATGTGTTGGGCCTTAAAGTGTAAGTTCTCTTGAGGGAAGAATACTTAGCTTTGGTTTGGAGACAGGGTCCTCTGTAGTTTTAGCTATCTGGGGAACTTGTCTGTTTTTCCTCACCAGTGACAGTGACAGGCTTAGTGGCAGGTCTGTGGGCCATCTTGCCAGTTGAATGCACTGAGCATTTGATATGTTGGCAGACAGAGCTGATTCTTGGATGCGTGTCTGAACCTCTACAGGTCTGCTTTTGGCAGAATCGAGTGTGACTCTTATCCTTTACCCATTAAGCTATCGTTATGGCTTCCTTATCTTTATTTCTTCTGCAAACGTGCCTTTGAAAGTGTTTGGCTCTTTTTTGGCAGTTTACATGATAATGTACAACAGTGGAAGGTATGTGTTATACTTCAAAATTTTAATGTATTTTTTCAAGGGAGAAACGGGGGACCTAAGTGAAGATTTTGTCATAATAAATTGACACTTGGATACTTTGACACTTTGGACATATTTTGATAATCGATACTGAATTCTTTCCTAAGAGTTTGGTTTACAATCCCCTGTGAAAACATACTTAAATGCCTCTGGTTAGCCCCCAAAAATGTGTGTTCCTCTCTGATGTATTGCATATCGTAAACTTTTTCTCATCACTATAAGTTGTATGGGTGTGTGCATTAGAGGGAAACCAGAATCATTTGTATTTGGACTTTTGTGTTTTGGATGTTCTTTAGCCAAGGTTGGCAGAGGCATATTTAGAGAAAGGTAGGTATGTGTAATTGCCATATATGTAGTTTTTTTGAAGCCCATTCTGATTTACTCTATGTTGGAGCAATCTTTAGCTGCTAATAACATAGCTAAGACTTTGCAGTAGATAAAACTTAATAATTAAGTCCTTTATAACAAGGCTGCTTCTGTGCTTGTCCATTGGGATACCAAAGCTAAATTAAATCTGTTGACTTACATCATGTAAAATATTCCAGGATTATTTGTTATTTATTGATGTTTTTCTGTTTGAAGCATCGGTAGTGTTTTCAAGTTCTGTGATTTAGAAAGACTATGAAAATGGGTTCCAAACATGGGAAAGAAACTATTCACAGAAGGCCGAGAACAAAAACCAACCTCTGCTGCTCATGGTAGTGCATGTAGTCTAGTCACCTGCAGGACCTGTGGCCAGGCTTGGGGTCTGACAGTTTAGGACAGTTTCAGTGTAGTTGGAGGGCTTCCCTGCCAGAGAGGCCCCCATGTGAACAGGGTAGGAAAAAATTCCTGTTCATGCTATTGATTCATTAAAATGAAGCCATTCATTCACTGTGTATATCAATAATGTTTTAACTTACTCTACAATGACAATAGAAAAATCCAATTAAATTTTTATTTTAATTGAAAAGGGAATTTTTAAAGTGATTTGCCGTGAAGTCTTTTATAGAAACGTGATTATCTTAATTCAGGATAAAACAAAAAATTTGCTGTTAAAATAGCTTTTACTAATAGTGGCTTTCTAAATTAATGTATATTGATACTATCTTTATAGAGTTCAAATAATAGCTATTAAAAAGAGATTTTTAGGCTGGCCGAGTGGCTCAGTTGGTTAAAAGCTTACCCAAGAATGCCAGCTCTGAGCAACAGTGGTTCGATGCCCGGCCAGAGCTAAGCTGCCAACAGGTGGCACGATGGCTCAGCTAAAAAAAAAATATATATATATATATATATATATATATTTTTTTTTTTTTTAGTTCCTTGTACTAGCATTTATATTTCCTATATTCTGTCATCCTTTTCTTGTATAATTTTTAGGATACTCAATAATTTATACTTCTTTTATATGTTGTTTTAATCTTCAAGTATAATTGAAGCTCATTAACTTTTTGTTTCTATAAAAATTTTATGTTACTTAAACTAATGAGACAATTGATATGTAGTGGCAAGACTATTGGTCTAAGAATGAGAAGACCTGAGTTGTGGTTCTGTGACTATTTTTCTCTGATATTTATTTATTTATTTTAAGATTTTGGGGAATTGGAGGAGGGGAACAGACAAATTGCTGTCCTTTTGTTCTTCAATCTAGTTGTGGAGGACATCGCTTCACTGGCCCATGTTGGTGTTGTGATCATTGCACTCTTCCCGGCTGAGGCAGATCGGTTGCTGGCCATTAGATGGCAGCTCACAGCAGCCCACTGCAGCAGGGGCTGCAGCCTACACCATCGCCGGCAACTCACGGCAGCCCAGCTCCAGGTCTAGCCGTTGTTCACCATCTTAGAGAGGGCACAGTGTCACTAGCCCATATGGGATCTGAACCGGCAGCCCTGCTGCTCAGAGCTCACGCTCCCAAGCCAACTCTTAACCAACAAGCCACTCGGCTGGCCTGAGAGGAGAGTATTTTCAACAAATAATGTGGGAACATTTGGACAAAAACAACCCTGTATCTAAACCTTTTAATACAAAAATTAACTCAAAATGGATAACCAACTTAAATGTAAAACTATAAACTTCTTAGGAAAAAACATAGGAGAAAATTTTGGAATTAGAGGTCAGCAAAGAGTTTTTGGATTTGACACCAAAAGCATGATCCATAAAAGGAAAAATTGGTAAATTGGACTTTGTCAGTACTAAAAAAACTTTTGCTCTGGAAGGACCCTATTAAAAGAATGAAAAAACAAGCTACGGACAGGGAGAAAATACATACCTTCAAACCATATATCTGACAAAGGACTAGTATCTTGACTATATAAAGAACTCTAAAACTCAACAGTTTAAAAAAAAATCCAGTTAGAAAAGGCAAAAGACATAAACAGACATTTGACTAAGGAGGATATATAGATGATAAAGAAGCACATGAAAAACTGTTCAACATCATTAGCTATTAGGAAAGTGTAAATTCAAACCACAATGAGATGCCACTATACACCCATCAGAATGGATAAAGTTAACAGTGAGAACAACAAATGCTGGCAAGGATGCGAGAAACTGCAATCACTCGTATATTGCTGGTAGGAATATAAAATAGCACAACCACTCTGGGAAACAGTTTAATAGTTCCTTATTAAATCAAACATGCTGTGACTCAGTAACTACTTTTGGGTATTTAAGCCAAAGAAATGAAAACTTAGGTTCACACAAAAGCCTGTATCCGAGCATTTATAGCAGCTTATTCATAATAACCAAAACCTGGAAACACTCCAGATGTCCCTCAGCAGATAAATGGTTAAACAAACTGGTACATGGGTAGCATGAAGTACTACTAGGCAAAAAAAGGGTAATGAACTATTGATACAAGCAGCAACTTGGGTGAATATCGAGAGAATTATGTTGAGTCAGAAAAGCCAATCTCAAAATGTTGCATACTCTTATGATTCTATGTTGAAATGACACCATTGTAGAAATAGGGAACAGATTAGTGTGTTTGAGGCCGGGGCGGGGGGAACCACAGGAGGTGGGTGTAACTCTAACAGGGTACCGGGGGTCCTTAATTTAATGGGTATCATTTTTCTTTCTTGATAATATGTAAAATAGTGGTTCATCTTTTAATTAGTGGCATCTTAGGCTCAGTGACGTGTGGTAATGTGGTAATGTCTAAAATCAACTGTTTTTGCGGTTTTCATCTGAATATTTCACCTATCCTAATTTTATTAATTTTATAAAACATTTTAGGGGAGAGGCATTTTGTTTCTTAAAAGGAACTTAACAGCTTGAGAGTCTGATGATAAATTCTGTGACATTCCATGGTAATAATATATTACATATATGTTGAAACCTCCTTTCCCCTCATCTTTTTTTTTTTTTCTTTGTTTTTCAAGTGTCAATATACAGTATCTGGTTTTATGACAAGAATGACTGTCACCGCATAGCCAAACTCATGGCCCAGTAAGTATTTGTATTCCTCCATAGATTTATTTCATTAATGATATATGAGATGAAAAAAATGATTTTACCTCTTTTTGTTACTGGAGTTTACTATCTCGTGTTTACCCCGTAATTTCATGTTTATTGTCAAAAATTTGGAAAAGGCAGAAAAGCCTAAAGAAACCTAATTATTTATAATCCTACTACCACTCCCAGTGTTTGTTAGCATTTTAGTCTGTTCCAGTCTTTTGCTTTAGGTTACATATTAGGTTTCTTTATATTACATTAGGTTGATGTGTTTCTTACAAAAACAGGATCATCCTGTACATCCTACTTTTCATTCCAACGTCTTTCCAGAGCATTAAATAGTCCTCTGTAGTATTTCTAATGACTGCATTGAATCCAGTTCTGCAGTCAGATTGTAATTTAACCAGAACCTTACTATGAAACACGTGCTTAGTGCCATCAAACTGCTGAGCTCCAGAGGATATCATCTACATGCAGAGCACAACCTGACCACCATATTGCAGTGGATCTGATTTAGGTTCTGTTTAGATTTCCTCTCTAATAAGTGGTCCTGTGTTCAGTAGCCAATAGAGAACTCCTGCACACATCCGTGTTATTTTTGACAAGATTCTAGGTTTATTAGTCCCCAGTCCATTAATGGATTGTGTTCCAGGAGATTTTTTAAAAGTCAGAATTTTGGAATTTAGAAAATAATCTTCATTGAATTAATGTTCCAAAGCGTGGCTCATTGTCCTTTTTTAAGCGAGCCAGCAGAAGCCACCCCTCATGTGGCCTGTCTGCATGGCTGGTACTGCCAGTCTGGATTCTGGGAGCCCACGGCACTGTGGTGCCAGAGGGCCCTGAGGTGCTGCAGCGCTCTGGGCTGCATGCTCCAGTAGGTAGTGTATTCTGGTACATTCCTTTTTCCTCTCCAGCATTTGCCTGCGTTTCCTCAGAAATGTGGACCTCTCTTCCCTCTGTCGATCAAGGTTCCCTTTGTTCTCCCGCAAGGTGTTTATCTATATGTTTGGAAGAAAACTAATTCTTATAAAAATGTAAACAACTAACCCCAAAAACCTCAGTCCCGGGTATGTTTGCATTTTAAAAGAAGCACTCATGGCTGAGGTTTTTACCCAGGCCTGCTAACTGGTCCTGAGTGGATGCATATCAGCCCCCTGCTCTGCAAGCTCCGGCTCCGAGCTTCAAGGACAGGCCCTGCTTATTACTGGGCGCGCCCCTGAGGACATTGGTGCTTATGAACTTGTGTCACTCATATTTGAAAATGCGTTTTGGCTCTTGAGAACCACACTTTCTGTTTAGCACACCTTTTCTCTAAAAACACCGATAAAAATTTCTTTTTTACAAAGCCATTTATTTGATGAGTGCTTTTTTTGTAGTTTGAAAGTGGTGGCAAAGGCAACAAGTATCTAAACTTCGGAATATATTAATATTAATACAGTTGAATGGCACAGGTTTGAGCTGCGCGGGTCCACTTGTACATAGATTTTTTTTCAATGAATACTTCAGTACTATAAAACTGTTTCCTTGTGATTTTAATAACATTTCTTTGCTCTGGTCTTTCAACATACAAAATATGTGTTAATCGACTGTTTATGTTATCGATAAGACTTCCGGTCAATGGTGGGCTATTAGTAATTAAGTTTGGGGAAGTCAAAAGGTATATGCAGATTTTCGACTTCATGGGGGATCAACACCCCTAACCCCCATGCTGTTCCAGGGGCAACCGTATATACACTTTCTCCTGCAGATTGAGAGCTTTAGGGCCCTGAGTGAGTTTTTAGCTTTAACAGCTATTCGCAGGAAACCATTTTGAACTTTTTTTCTCCGCCAGGGCAAATGGCACCCCTAATATGCAAAACTTCAGATAGTAAATGAAGCTGAAGACTAAAGGCCTACCTGAAAATATTGTATAGAACCCAAAAATAGGATGAGGAAGTAGAAATAGGAAGCAGAGTGTGAAAAGAAGAGCTTACAGGGTTCTTTCACTAGAAATGCCCAAAAGAGGGACATTTGCTTAAGCTTTGTTTTTTTTACTTGAAGCAGGGGAGGTATTGAAAGTGATTAGAGAATGCCCTCGCGAAACTGTTGATAGTGAGTTTTCAAGTGTCTGGACTATTTATGGCTGAAGAGAATACCTTATATGTTAACATTAACTTTGTGATAAATGGCATTCTGGACGCCAAAGATAAAAAGACTATTTCATCTTTCTTTGCTCTAACTTTGCCTATATACAGCCTCTATTTGCTGCATATTTCAGAATGTCATGTCTGCTAACCAGAAATAAAGGTAAAATTATTTTTAGCATATTATGTGTTTAAGTAAATGTGCCTGTCAGGGTCCATTCTATCAAATTTCGTTCTTCCCATCCCTATTTTGACAGCTGCAATGTAATAAAAAGTCTCCAAGTAAAAATTTGTTCGTTCCAAAAGATATTTATAAAAACTAAGAAGTTATAAGGGCCGGTCAAGTGGCTCAGTTGGTTAAGAGCTCATTCAAGAGTGCGAGCTCTAAGCAACAGGGTCGCCTGTTCGATTCCCAGCCCGAGCTGAACTGCCGCTGAGCCGCCAATAAGTGGCAGGATGGCTCAGCTAAAAAACAAACAAAAAAACTGAGACATTATGTAGGAGAGCAAGCAAACTTCTAGACTTACTGTATTAAATTTGGAAATTCTCTTTGGTCAGGGGCAAAGTTGAAAATCCACTAAACTTGAAAATTGTTGACTCCTGAAGAGGACATCCAGTCTGCCAGAAACTGTTTAACAGTAAAGCTTGTTTCAGTGTTTGCCTACATAGACTATAAAATTTGGAGAACTCATAGGAGTGAGCTTTATTCCTGATCTTACAGGCAGTCTGAGGGGCATATTTGAAGATTTGAGAGGGTGAGAAGCAAGGGCGTTCCTCACAGAATTTCAACTGGAAGAGGCCTTAGAGTCCAAGCCTCATCCATGTGAGGGCCCCTTCCATGCCATCTGACAACTGCTGCTTCAGCAGTGGTGAGCTTTGTAAGGTGACCTGTACCACGGGTGAACAGTGGTGATTATTAGAAATGTTCTTCTTTTGAACCAAAACCACATGTCCAGTCCAGGTCAGGGGAGAGGTAAATACCAGCATGAGCAAGCCAGGCATGGCACGAGGTAGATAGACACAGACTGTGTACCAGAGTTCTTGATGAAGATGGTTTGAGGCTGATGTGGCCTATAACTGAGTATTAAATAATAATGTCATTTTAAATAGTCCTTTTTTTGAATATTAAAGGAGTGCCTGTTAATTATGGAAAATAAAGAAAAGTATAAAAAAGTGAAATTGCTTGTAATCCACCATCAAGAAATAACCAACATATATCTCTCCAGCCTTTTTATCCTTTGCAACAGGCCTCACAGTTACGACAATACAGCACTTCTTTTCCAAGAGGTGGTTACCAGTATGAATATAAAAGAAACAGTATTTATTCTCATTGTTCCCGTTCTCATATCCCATGTCAGTCTTCTTTCAGTCTGTCATAAAGTCCATGGTTCTACTTTTGTTTTAGAAATAATCCTGTTAAGAGCTGTAAGACTCTAGATAAAGAACTGTCATCATTACCTTAAAGCAGCATTTTCCAAACAGTAATCCTGCCTCAGGAAAAGATTCTGTAGCCAAATAAATTTGGGAAAATATATAAGCCCACCCTTCTTGGAAATTGATAATAAATTTTAGCATGTTAAAAACTCAGAATGATTCTGCTGTTAAAAAAAAAAATTGTTCAATATTGTTTAACCCGATATTTTCAAAAAAGAGCCATCCCAAAACACTCATGAGAATTCCTGGGAAAACACTCATGAGGATTCCTGGGCAGGCTGTTTTAAAGCAGTGAACTGGCACTGGGTGGCCTAGTCTTTTTTTTTTTTTACTACTAAAAGGGGCTATAGAGTTT
>NW_017731846.1:1124572-1188726 GCF_001890085.2 Hipposideros armiger
CCCCCCTATATCATACATCTCTATTACAATTCCCTTGACTCCACTCCTACACTATACTCCATGTCCCATGACCATATATATATATATATATATATATATATCCCACACCACTTATAGTTGACATACAATATTATACAACATCAGCTTCAGGTGTACAGTGCAGTGATCAAGCCTCTACCCTCTCCATGATGCGGTCTCCCTAGCAAGACATGTGACCACCTGACACCCTACAAAATACAACATTATTAATTATATTCCTCGAACTGTCTTTCATGTCCCTGTGGCAATATTGTAGTTACGTATTTATGCTGTCTAATCCCTTCTCCTTCTCCTTCATCCTCACCCCCTCCCAACTAGCAGCCATCAGTTGTTCCTCTATATCTCTGAGACCACTTCGTTTACTTTGCTCGTTCATTCAGTTTTTTAGATTCCATGGCCTATTCTTGTTCTATTTATCTTATTCCATAAAAACAAACCTTTTACTAATGAATTGTTTTACTGCCTGTCATCATCACTCATAAAAATTCTCAATTAATACAATTATCAAGTTGTGACTGTGCCCATAATATCCCATGGCAGGTAGGAGTATTCATTACACTTGGGAATGAAACCTGAATGAATCTTAAAATGAAAAAAATACTAGTTGCCTTTTTAAAATTTATTATTTTTATTCCAAGTTTGAAGAAAAATATAAGAAACAATAAAATTTTCATGTGCTCACCACCTGGCTTTTAGTTCTCGACATCTTGCTATAATTGCTTCAGACCTTTATGTATGGGGAAGAGAGAATATTCTTAAGAAAAAAACACCCACAGCTAGATTTAAATACCCTAACCCTATCAGTGACATTCTTAATCCTCAATTTTTCTTGCATTATGTATTTTCAAGTACAGAATTAGCTTAAGCAGCACCAATCAAAATAAAGAGCACTGCCACGATCACCCTGAACTCAGTTACCCACCTTGTGATTTTTAAGGGGAAAATAAAGGAAACCTTTTGTTTGCTTGTAGTGCTATCATTCACTTTTGAAGATTCACCAAGACCTGTAGTTTCAAGAAATTAATCTTTCTTTCTCCTTGCCACCCCAGTGTCATGACAAACTTTCCATATTGGGTTGTTCAGCTATGCAGGCTTCCTTTGACGTGGTGTAATTGTCCATTTTCAAATTTACTTTACCAGTTTGACTGATTTTGAGGTACTTCAAAAAAGAGAGAATTTAGTTGAGTTTTTAATGTACCTGTTTCCACCAACTCTAGAATGGAATTTGTCCTTCTAACAGTGAAATACTGTGTTTCCCCGAAAATAAGACCTAATTGGAAAATAAGCCCTAGCACGATTTTCAGGGTGCTCGTAATATAAGCCCTACACCAGAATAAGCCCCAGTTAAGATCGTCAGCCAGACATGACTGTATTGGAATAAATGTAGATTTTTGTACGTGAATAAATGAGTAAAATGCATCTTTTGGAGCAAAAATTAATATAAGACCTGATCTTATTTTCAGGGGAATATGGTATATTGGTTTGCAAAGTTGTTAATAAGATGGTGAATTAGTCATGTATTCCCAGAGTGAGGTAACCGAGGCTCTGCCCTGTCCTGTGAGGACAGTGTTATCATGAGACATTTTCCCTATATCCTTGGAAAATGAACAAACACCAAAGAGGTCTTGGGTCAGATTGTATCTGAACAGGTTTTTCTAAAACCTGGTTCTCCTCTTCTAGGGTGGTAGAAGAAGAGACACGGCGGTCCCAGCAAGCTGCTCGAGATAAGCAGAGTCCCAGCCAGGCCAATGGCTGCAATGACCACAGGCCCATCGACATCCTGGAGATGCTAAGCAGAGCCAAGGATGAGTATGAAAGGGTGAGACTGCGTGTTAACCGGGAGGACCAAAGGGGAGGAGACCTTCGGGGGCTCATGGACTGGGGAAGTCACCTTCAGCATCAGCCGAAATAATTAGTTCAAGAAGAACACATTCCTTATAGTTTTAAGCCTAAACGATAAGGAAAGAAATTTGCTTACCTTAGAGTCTTTGACTTGGCATGAAAACTGGAAATGCTCTTTTTCTACTCCTGTAACATTACTAGGAGGAAGTGGTTTGGGTGTGCAAGTTAGCCTGCACCAGGTAGTTATGGAAAAGCTTCATGCCTCCTCTTCGCCTTCTGCAGTCTCTGTAGGTCTTAGGAATTTATGTAGTTTTTGAAAAGGTAATGTGCACACTGTAATACTAAAGAGTATATGTACAGTTTGTAATTGGTGGTAATGGTACAGCCTTCATTAAACATCATTTGGAATTTTACCCAAATGAGAGGCTTTTCTAGAATTCATTTTTTTCTTTCTGTTTTGTAGTTTAGCTTAAAAGTTAACTGATAACATTTTCTCCCCAAAGTTGAATAAAATGGAAGCTGTAAGCATTCATTAGTTTATTCAATGCATAATTATGAACCGCCCGCTGTGTGCAAAGCAGTGGACATTTCCTGAGTGGTCCTCAAATCTTGTGGCTTTGGAACTGCCCTGGCTTTTCACTCGACATCAGCATTTCAAAGCCCACGCTTCATTGGGGTGAGACTGAAGGTTTCCACTGCTGCACTTCGTTTCAGCAGAAATACAATTGTCACCTTAATCTTCACTAGCGTTGGGTTAAGTACTTTTTTTGTTTTTTGTTTAATCCTCACCTTACCAAAAGATCAAGGAACAAGATGTAAAAAACACTAAGACTGTTTCCCAAACAGATCTACCCTAACACTAGCTTCTACATTGTCAACAGGTGATCCTTGAGAAAGGTTTCCAGTTGGTCAAAGTTAAGGAGACATTGTTAGCATGGCTCCTCCTCCCCCGTCCTCTTAGTGCTCAATGCTCTGAAGCCCCACAATAAGTAAAACAGTAACGCTAATTCCCAGATTGATTTGACTACAGGACCATTTTTCATATACTGCCCTTTAAGAATCTAGAGTTCAAGGAACAAGCTTTTGAAACAGTTTTCTGGAAGGTAGTTTCCTCTGACAAAAAATGGTCATATTCAGGGCAGCCGGTTGGCTCAGGTGGTTAGAGCGCAGGCTCATAACACTAAGGTTGCCGGTTTGATCACCACATGGGCCACTGAGATGTATCCTCCACAACTAGATTGAAACAACTACTTGACTTGGAGCTGATGGGTCCTGGAGGAAAACACTGTTCCCCAATTAAAAAAAAAAACTTAAAAAGAAATAATAAATGGTCATATTCACCATAAACTACAATAAACCTACATTCAAAAACCAAAGAAGGTCCCACTTCCTGGGTAAAGAAGTATACGTTAGAGCCCGTGAAAATTTTCAAGTTGTACCAAATTCCTCAAAGTCTCAGAGAGAATTAGGAGGGATTTATGGACCTGTGAATATTAATATAAGAAAAGCAGTCATCTCTGTAATGAATTCATTAATTCTTAAGAAACTGGATGAGAATAAATTTCAAAAATCATTTTCTGAACTTTTAGATTACCTTATATTCCCCAAATTCCCTCTCATCCTTAATGAGGTCTACATGTGTATCTTGTTCTGTTTTTATAGAGACCTTTCTGTGTTCTGATAACAGATAACTAATAAGTCCAGGACTCTGTCACCTGGTCCTAGTGATGACGAGATCCAGGTACCACACGGGGCAGAGAGTATAGGTGCTGTACACTAGAGTAGAACTGCAGGAGGCAGCCTGGCTCACTCCTCAGCCTGAGGAGTGAATAGCCACAAAATGAAAGAAGGAACTAAAGCTGTGTTTTTGTGCACAAAGCTATAAAGGAACTCGATGTCAAGTGGGCAGCCTCAAAATCTGACATAATTTCTAGTTAGTACACATTACAAAGAATAAGAATATGGAGAGCACAGTAATTACTGTTGTAAAGAAAATTCTTCGACGATATAGAATAAATGTTTTCTATGCTTAGATTAAAACTGAACCTTCGGAAATTTAGTTAAATCTTTGGTCTTTATAATGTGTTTGAAAACTGTCCGTAAATAGGTGGAGCTTCCTTAAAAACCAGTTTTGTTTCTTGTCTGCACTTGGCAACCCAGTCTAACCGAGTGGAGTTGGTATTAGCAGTGACCCATGAATTCATATCTTAGTGTTTGAATGGGCTCTCCTCAGCTGCAGCATGGTTCCCGAGGGCCCCTTCGTTTGTCTTTAGGTAGAGACTCAAAAGAGATTGACAGCGTCCTCAGTGATGGGATTTAATCCCAGCTGTAAATCTCCTCTGTCCAGGAAATGTAATACAATGAATGAAATTCCAGGCTTTTGAGTGAGAGATTGCTAATAGAGACTGTTTGTACATAAAAACTCTCTAATAAACATTTTCTCCCCCAGTTTTGTAGTTAGTTTTAACCAACTTTCCTATTTTTCAATGTAAAGAAAGATAGCTGAAACCACAGTCCTTTACACAGGCCCATTCTGAGCTGCTTTTAGCCACGGATAGAATCCTGGATTTTGGTAGGGTCTGTCTGTCTGTTTTGTTTTAATATAATTGCAAGAAAGTTTTTTTAAACCCAGACTTTTTTCGTTCTTAAAAATAGGAGCACCGGGCCGGCCGAGTGGCTCAGTTGGTTAAGAGCTCGCTCAAGAGTTTGAGCTCTGAGCAACGGCGGTTCGAGTCCAGCCCGAGCTGAGCAGCCGCTGAGCTGCCAATAGGTAGCAGGATGGCTCAGCTAAAAAAAAAAAAAAAATAGGAGCACCATTATTTTTCTCATTATGAAAGCAGGACAAATGAATTATACAAAACTTTATACTTAAAAATTACAGTAAAAGAAAAAATATAATTCCACCACCTGAAAATATTACTGCTAATGCCTTGTTATATATCCTTCCAGAAATATGCATAAATATGTCCCAGTGTGTGTGGTATGTTTGTGTATAGTAGTTTTATTAACTAGTTTTACAAGTAGTTTTTATTAACTTTTTTGTAACCTGTTTTTCCCCAAAGGACAATATCTTTTTATGACAGTAACTACACAGGGAGATTTCATTTGGTAGGATGAAAAAAAATTTTTTAAATAGTTGTGATATTAATAGCTGTGTATGAATATGTTTCCTTCTATGCCTTATATAAACAAAACTCTAGATTTTTCTGATTCTATTAAGAACTCAGAATATATCCTTGTAGCTAAGTCATCATGTATAGCATTTTCTCTTAAGATAAGTTACTTGAAATGGAATGGTAGCTAAAAGGATTTTGACATTTTAAGATTTTTACCAGATACTGTAAAATTTCCCTTCAGAAAGTTTGTCTGTGATTGTCCATTTCCCCCCAATCCTTACAAGTACTGGAAACTCGTTAACAAAGAAAATCAGACTAAACCTTCCAAGAATGGTCTTGCACACATATAAAAAAATATTTGAAGTTCTGGAGACCTTTTAAAATACATCCCATCTCGTAGCTGAATTAAGTATTAAGTCTTGCAGACTCAGATGCCCCCAGAACCGTGTGGGCCATGGTAGCGCCCACAGTGGGCCAGGGTGAAACTGATACAGACAGCCTGTCACTGTGTCTGTCACAGGGCCGGGTGCAGCTCAGCTCCAGCCAGTTGTTGCCACATGAGCTAGTGTCACCACATCATCCAGCTTCTCTCTGAAAATGACAAGCTGGGATTTTTATACAAAAACTCCCAATTTTAAAAATGTTTCAGGAACATTTTATACCTCTCCTTTAAGAACTTGTTATGAACACTGTTTTGAGTTTATATTTTCTCTAATACAATTCAATTCCAAGTATTCTCCAGAATGTGTTAATACAGATTGATGGTGATACTGTACAAAGAAGTATTATATGTTAAAAGAGAAGGTATTTCATAGGCTTTCACACACCATTTGACCTCTATCTAAATGGGTAGGTAGCACGGTGTAAATAGTGTTATGAAATAGTATGAGCACTAAGGCATTTGAATAGAAAAAGTGCGTATCATTCATTCATTTAACATTCAGGTACCTACTCCTATGCTAAGCACATATATTTATAGTATAGTATCAAAAAAATTAACCTGTCTCTAGACCGAAGTTTGGGGCTTTTTATTTTAACCTTGAGTGTTCTAAAAACAGTTTTTGGTATCCGTTTTGACGTGGATAGTGCTCGCCAGATGCTGGATCAGATAGCCCAAATAGAACTTAAGTTTCTAAAGTGTTGTAATTCCATCTCTGTCTAGTGATCATTGTTTTAGGATTCTTTTTAAGAACAAAAATATTGTCACTTTTAGTGTTCTGTACAAGTTAACAGGAATTTTAAAACATGACTGTTTCATCATCTGTAATTGTTATATTTAGAGACCTAAAATTTAGTTTAATTTGTAAGAATATATGATTATCTCAACAAATGGTGTTGGAAACATTTGGCCATCCATATTCAGAAAAAGAAAAAAATGAATCCCAACCTAAATGTAACACCTTACGCAAAAATCAATTCAAAATGGATCAGAGATCTAAATGTAAAACGTTAAGACTATAAAAATTTAGAAGAAAAATATTTTCGCTATGTGACCCAGGAACACCACTCCTGGGTATTTGCTCTAGAGAGATGAAGCTTTTGTCCACACGGAAAACCTGTACATGATATATTCATTCATAGAAGCTGTATTCATAGTCACCCAAAACTGGAAACAACACAGATGTCTTCCTATGGGTGAATGGTTAACAAACCGTAATGCAGTCATGCAGTGGAATACTACTCAGCAGTAAGAAGGAATGAACATCAGTACCATATAGCAGCTTAAATGAGTCTCAGAGGCATTATGCTAAGTGAAAGAAGCCAGCATTCCATTTTGTACAGCATTCTCAAAAAGACAAAACTGTAGTGACAGAAAACAGACCCCTGGTTTCCAGGAATGGAGGGGAGCACATGACCGCAGTGAGGCAGCATAAGGGGAGTTTGGGGGTGATAGAGCTGTTTTATATCCTGATTATGGTGATGGGTATACAGGTAGAACTGTATATCCCAAAAAAGGTTAATTTTACCATATGTTAACTTAAAAAAATAAAATGAAAAAGACCTTTTTTCTTTCCTTTTTATTGTATCTATATGAGAAGATGGATGTCAGCTGAACCTATTGTAATCATTTCACAATTATATATGTAAATCAAACCATTGTGTTATACACCTTAAACTTACACAGTGATGTATGTCAATTATTTCTCAATAAAAGTGTAGGGAAAAATATTTTTAATGGAAAAAAGTATGTGATAAAGTAATGCTATTGGCTTTTCCTTAAAAGAGTTATTAAAATAACAGTTGTTGCTAACACTACTTAACTGTCTAAAATCAAGTGCTCAACATGTTAAAAATTTTATTGTGTAAGTTACATGAGGATCCAAAGCAAAACACTTTCGGGGTTTTTTGGGTTGTTTTTTAAAACGGCATTTCTGATAACCTCAGATTCTGTCTTGTGAGCCAGATAATACACAGCAAACTTTTTCACGTGATATACTTTCCTTTTAATTGAAGAATCAGATGGGCGACTCAAATATTTCCAGCCCTGGGTTACAGCCAAGTACTCAGCTCTCCAATCTGGGAAGCACCGAGACTCTAGAAGAGACGCCATCCGGGCCCCAAGATAAGGTTTGTACAGCTAAAGCCCCAGCTTTGTCCAAGATAGCAAAACACAGAGTAACATTTTGTAAGGAGTTTAATGCAGTACAAGTTTGATTTGTCATTTATCTGTCAAGATATACACTGGCAGCAACCTAATGACATCCACTCATATCATTTCCCCTGGTCCATGTAACTATCTTTCTTCTGGATTTACTGTAGCCTCCTGTCTAACTTCCAGCTTTTCCCCTTGCCACTCCTTTACCTGTTCTTAACACAGCAGCCAGAGTAATCCTGGTAAAACGTAAGTTACATCACGGCATTCCTCTGCTTGAAACTCACCAACGGTGTCCCATCTCTCACAAATAATAACCAAGGTCGTGGCAGTGGCCTCTACCCCTGGTCTCATCTTCCACCTCTCTGCCTTGCTCTCTCGGCCCCAGCCTCAGTGCCTCTTTTGCCTTTCCACAAACGTGGCAGACTTGCTCCTGCCTTGGCACAGGCCTTTGCGCTTATTCCCTTGGCCTGGAACACTTTCCTCCCATATTGTGGCTTGCTCCCTTTCTCCCATCAGGTCTCAGGTGTCTTCCATATAGTGAGGCCTTCGCTGACCACCCTGTTTTAAATAATAATCCTTCCCTACCCCTGTCCTGCTGTGCTTTATTTTCTCCCTAAGACTTCTGACCAGCTAACATGGTTTGTGGTTTTCTTATCAGTACATTGTGTTTCCTCCCCCACCAAAATGGAAGCTCCACAGGGGCAGGCAGCTTTGTCTGCTTTGTTCATAGTTGTATTCTCAGCATCTAGCACTGTAAAGATTTGTTCACTGAATTAGTTTTCTTTATAACTGACAGCTTGATAAATGAACAAATATCAAGTAAAACCCATAGTTTTTTAATGAACTTTTTTGTTTTCAGATAATTAGAGGTTCACATGCAGTTGTTAGAAATATACACAAAGATCCTATGTACCTATTTCCCCATTGATAGCAGCTTGCAAAATACAGTACAGTATCACAACCAGGATATTGACACAATCTACCCATCTAGTTCACATTTTCTCAATTTTATTCATATTCATTTGTGCGTATGTATTTAGTTCTGTGCAGTTTTATCTCGCGTATATAGCTTTGTATCCACTGACACAGAATGCAGAAGACTTCCATCGCCACAAGGATCCTGTGTGTTGCCCTTTTACTATCACACTGACTTCCCTGTCAGACCCTTCGGGCTTTCTTCCCTCCTCTTATCCTTAATCTCTAACAACCACTAATCTGTCTCCAGTTCTACAATGTTGTAGTTTCAAGAACAGTTATGTAAATGGTATCATACAATATGTAACTTTTGGGGATTGTCTTTGTTTACTCAGGGTAATTCCCAGAGATACATTGTTATGTGTATGGATAGTTCCCTTTTATTGCTGAGTAGTATTAACACTTGTAACCATTCACCTGTTCAAGGACATCTGGCGTTTTAGTTTGGGGGTATTACAAATAAAACTTCTATGAGTATTTTCGTGCAGATTTTTGTACATAAATTTCTATTTCTCTGGGGAAAATACCCAAGAATGCAAATGTTGGGGTATTTGGTAATGGCATGTTTTAGTTTTTATAAGAGACTGCCATACTGTTTACCAAAGAGGCTATACCATTTTATGTCCCTATCAGCAATGTGACCATATTGTTTTTAGGTATTTCGATGATAATTAATTTAAGCCAGATTTTGTATGCTACGTTCCTATGCTCCATTTTTATTGTATTTGCATTTCGGATCCTGAAGGTCAAACATAAGTTGTGCTATGTAAAATTTACTTCTTTAAAAATGTGTGTTGAGAGAGGGAGGGAAGCAGAGCAGGGTCACTGGGTTCCTTCTGTCTGGTTTGCCAGCCATGAGTGTTCAGTGGGCCAGCCACTTACTCCCCCTTTCCTTTCTGAACCGTGGGGTTAAGGATTCTTGCATCGTCTAACTCGCAGAGTTATTGTGAGACCCAAATGAAGAATTGGGTCCCAAACAATGCCTAAAGAATCATAAAGCAGTGTCTATCACAAGATCAAAGGTAAGGGTGATAAACCCTAGGTGCTCAGCCTGTCAACAGAAGCACTGGTGATGGATCTGTGCACATACAGAAGTCAAGTGGTGGGCACTCAGAGAATTGTGCCTTCGAAAGTGAATAGTGCTGATGTTATTCCTTCATTTCTCACAGACATATAAAATTACATTTTATAGACCAAAGTGACAAAATTTTATAAAATACTCAGATCTGAATATTGTCAGAAGCCATGTGATTGACTAAAATTAGCTTAAATTCGTAATTAGTCCCTACCTACAGACAGTACATTTGTTGAGTAACACTGCCATCTAGTGCTGAAGAGCAAACAATGCGATCAAGCCTTAATAATACTGAATCCCATTTCAGTTTCATAATTCACTTACTAAAATCCCCTTGGGAGTATTTCCCTAGTTTGTTTTGTATTCTTTTTTTATTCCTACGGTTAAGAATAATACATACCTTATAGTGTGCTCAGTGCACTGACCAGGTAGGAAACCTGGTCATCACAGATCCAAAGAGAAATATGAAATTTTCTAAACAGCAAAGCCGTGGGGTGAAGAACACTGTAAAACCCGAAGTAGTATATTAGAATTTTGTGGTACACAATATATACTGTTGCTCTCTGAATTCCATTTCCCCAGGGGAAATGGTCAGACTAACACTCGATTTAGGTGAGGCATTACAAAATTCTGAATCCAAACATTAAGCACATTCAGACAAGAGGGAAGAATAAAATTTCACCTTTTCTGTGGATGATGGAAGGTGAATCCATGAATAAATAAGCCCAACTACCAGAGGAATATAACCAGTTTTTCTTGTCATAAGGTCCTTTCAGGTGCAGAGACTAGAAAGCTTTTGGGAGCTTTTGTAGAGACTCGAGCTCTACTTAGTGACATGTTTTCAAAAGTTGGTACATTTTGACCTCTCACCACCTGTTAGCTATTTAAGCCTTGGCTGGACCTCTGTTTTTCAGAGGTCAATATCACCATTCAGTTGATAAGGTAACCTATAATCTGCTTAATTGACATCTCAGTATGGTGGCATAATGGTAAGAATGTGGACTGCATTGTGAGACTAGATTAGAGCCTGGTTCTGTTGTTGTATTAGGGCATCTATGAAATGTCAATAATAATCAGTGAATTAGTGGAGTAATGCACGTTTAGTGCATAGGTCGGGGCCTCCCATATAGTAAGCGTTCTGTCTACCGGTAACTCTTACTGCTGTCACACCTTCATTTATTCCTTCTTGTGGGAGATTCCTCTGAAGCCCTAATGCTTTACCACACACTATTCCAGATTAAGTATAAGAATCCATTTCTGGCCTGGCAGAGTTGTAGGGAGGCAGCACTGAGAAATCTGGAAACTTTCTCCTTTTCAGTCCAGGGTCAAGGTTCCGCTGTATGGTTTCATTTTTTTAATATGAAGTAGATTTTAAACCATTAGAAATACCTATTTTTCACTGTAAGTATAGAAACGTTCCAAATGTAAATGCGATAATTTTAATTGTTCAAAAGTCGATTGATGTTCCACTAAACAGGTAAAAATTGCTACCTGGATCATGCCATTCTTGAGGCATAAGATGTATTTCATGGCGAGGCTATTCTGTGTCCTGTTGTTTGTTCCTTTTCTTATAACTTAAAAATAGTTTCTTATCTGGAAAGACTCTTTAAGTTTCTGCAAAGTGGGCCCAATATGGTCTGTGTTTTTCAAAGCAGTTATATTTAAATGTTTCGTGTGTATGTGTGTGTGTGTGTGTGTACACATGCATATATATAAAACAGAATGTCATGGTTAAAATCTATATAATTTGCATTAATGAATAAAAATTAGTGTCATTTTCCAGTACTTTTTTTGCCAAGCTATGTTGATCATTTTGTTCTAAACATAATGTGTATAAAACGGAATTAACCCAACTCAAAAATGGGCAAAGGACTTGAATAGACATTTCTCCAAATAAGATATACAAATGGCCAACAAGTGTTGGCAAGAATATGGAGAAATTGGAACCTCTTGCAATGTAAAATGGTGCAACAGCTGTGGAAAACAGTTTGGCAGTTCCTCAAAAAGTTAAATGTAGAATTACCATATGATCCAACAATTCTATTCCTGGACATATACCCAAAAGAATTGAAAGCAAGGACTAAAACAGATACTTTTACACTAATGTTCTTAGTAGCATTATTCACAATAGCTTAAAGGTAGAGGCAACCTAAGGTCAATCAGATAAATAGATAAACAAGATGTGGTATATGCATGCAGTGGAATGTTATTCAGCCTTAAAAAGGAATACAATTCTGGTACATGCTACGACATGGATGAATCTTGAAAACATGCTAAGTGAAATAAGCCAGTCATAAAAGGACAAGTATTATATGATTGAACTTATATGAGGTACCTAGAATAGGCAAATTCATAGAAATAGAAAGTAGAATTGAGATTACCAGGGACTATGGGTGGGTCAGTTGGAAAAGGAGAAAAGATGGGGAGTTATTATTTAATGGATACATAGTTTCTGTTTTGGTTGATGAAAAAGTTCTATAGATAGTGGTGGTAGTTACACAATGTTATGAATGTACTGAATGCCACTGAATCTTACACGTAAATATGGTGAAAATGGTAACTTTTGTTATGTATATGTTGCCATAATTTTTAGAAATCAGGGTGGGGGGATTATCTCTATGCTCACCAATCAACATTTATGATGACAGGGATCCAAAAGTGAATAAATCAAAGTGTTCAGCTTGGGAAGTGCATTCTACTATGCAGCCTAGACAGAAAGAGAAGTCTGTCCCAAATGAGAATTCGTTGTCCATTTTTAATTATATTGAATGAATTTGAAACGTTTCCAGTGAGTTTTAGACAAACAGCTGTGTCTCTAAGGACTCGGTGGGTCAGGGAACATCAGGGTGGTTTATAATATAGCACAGCCTTGCTATCCCATCAGGTGGCTTTGTTGTTATTTTGCATTGTGGGTGTATAATATTCTAAAGGATTTGATGAATTTTTAATATCCCAACATATTATATGGTGTTCCTTAAAACATATCCAAACACAGATTTATCATGATTGTGAAAACTGTATGGTGTTCATATGATGATAATAGCCAACTATCGCTTGCCGAATGCTTGTTGAGCGGGCACCAGATATTATACTGAGAATTAAAATTTTCACTACCACTTTATGAGATAATTACCACAATTGCCCCCATTTTTCAGGTGAGGGAACTAAATAGAAAGATTTTAGAATTTTCCCAGTTAACAGCTGGGAATTGAACCTAGATTATCTTTTATTTGAGCTCTACATTTTCTTTCAGAAGTAAAAATGGGAGGAAATTAAACCATATAAAATCTTTTGCGATTTTTACATCTGCAGTTTATATAATTAGATGTTAGTATTGCCTTATATTTGAAGTGAGATTCTGAGCCTGGAAGATGCCTTAAGGTACCAGAAAGGGTTATGACACGATAATCTGGTTAGTCTCAACTACGACTATTTGTGGGGGCCTAAATTTGCCATTTGAGAATCCCTTCACTTAAACAAACCTCGTGTCACATTAATTTGTCAAGATATGCTAGTTTTTAAATATTAATAGAATTCTATTTGTTGAATATTTTCTAAGATAAAATGGTTTGGTATGAAATTACAGTTTTTTAGAACTGGAAGAGGCTTCTGCCTCCCCAAGTTATTTCACACTGCCTGCATTTTCCTCAGCCCTGCTCTGCCACCTCTCTCTCACCCAGCAGACGATGCCGTCCTCACCAGAAAAGTAATACACAGTGGCACTCCCTTAGCTTTTTGTCCCTCACGTGTAAACTGCCCTGCATCCTCTGTCCTCTGTGCTGGCCTCCTTTCCCCTTATCCTCCTTGGCCAAGGGAATCCCTGTGCCTCTGCCCTTAAGAGCCTGCTGCCAGTAAACTCCCTCCCTCCCTGCTGTCGTCCCCACACCCACCTATCACAACACAATACCCCTGGCATACTCATAAGTACTTGTCAGGTGGGTGAAACAAGCATTTGCTTGGGAAAAACTGAGCCCCTTTTCCTGTATAAATGTGATTGTAACTTAGTACTATCATGATTATACTTCAGATGCCATGTACTTCATGGCCTTTGTAGACTTTCTGACGCCCTGAAAATCATGTGTTTCAGTGAGTTATTTTTTTCCATATAAACATATATTGAAACAACTAAGCAGTCCACACATTTTAGGAATAAAACCATAAATTGAAGCTGCCTGTGTTTTCAACATACTTAGGTTTGTCTCCCACTAGAAAGTAAGCCCTTCAGGGTAGGGCTTTTTTTGTTACTCCCTGCTGTGTCTCTTGGGCCCAGGTCAGGGCAGGACCTGGCACCCTATGGGCACTCAGTAAATAAAGGTTAAATGAATAGGCAATATTGTGTGGAGGCACAAGAAAGCTCACGAGTGGAAAGCATGAATATATTTCTTTAAATCATTGCAGTGGTATCAGTGAGCCAGATCGGTAAAACATATGTAAATTTAATATTTTCAGGTTTAAATGCTTTGCCTCTTGCTAAGGATTTTGTGATTTGGGAGTAGGAAGGAGGGATGGCCTGCCATTTAAAAAGAAAAAATGTTACATTTATTTTCTGGTATTTGAGACCCAGTCCTCAAGTTCAGTGCCTAGCTTTTTATCAAGAACAGTGAAAATAAAGGTCGGGTTACTTGATCAGCATTTGGTCCCTCTGTTCTCCTGAGTATTCTTTTTCTACACATGTTACTGGCACAATTAATTTTGTAATAAGGTAATTGCCCCTTCACCTGATATTCATTTGCCCAGAAAAAAACTGAATTCTAATACTATCACCTGGAGTCCCTAAAATTTGAATTTTATTACTAACGTCTATCCACCAACTTGGGGAGACTAAATGCACACACTTTGGCTGTAATCCCTCTTCAGTTCCATTTCCTTCTTTTCAGACTCCATCCATCCTTCTGCAAACGATTTTGGAAAAGAAATTTGATGGGAAAGAAGTTTAGTTACTTGGTTTGCAGGAGATTTCTTTCATTGGGTGGTTTGATTTGTTTTTCAGTCTGCTCCATCTGGACACAAACATCTGACAGTGGAAGAATTATTTGGAACCTCTTTGCCAAAGGAACAGCCAACAGTTGTGGGTCTGGATTCTGAAGAAGTGGAGAAGCTGCCAGGAGATGCCTCCCAGAAAGAGCCCAGCTCCTTCCTCCCATTCTCCTTCGAGCAGTCAGGAGCGGCGCCGCAGTCAGAAGGCCTGGGTGTCCACCCAGCTGCCCACCACTCAGTCCAGCCGGAAGCCACCACCCCAGTGCTCATCACTCCTGCCTCCATCACACAGTCCATTGAGAAGCCGGCCCCAAGCTATGCAATGCCGCTGCACCCTGGGCTCAGTCCCACTCTGCCAGCAGAAGCTCCTACTGCACAGGTTCCCTCCAGCTTACCCCGAAACAGCACCATGATGCAGGCGGTGAAGACCACACCTAGACAGAGGTCTCCACTCCTGAGTCAGCCCGTCCCTGAGCTGAGCCACACTAGTCTGACTGCCAGCCAGAGCCCCTTCAGGGCCCCACTGAGCGTGACAAACACCTCTAGTACATCCCTCCCAAGCGTTGATCTTCTCCAGAAACTCAAGTTGACCCCACAGCATGACCAAACACAGACACAGCCGCTTGGGAAAGGTGCAATGGCACCCAGCTTTTCTCCAGCAGCCGGCCAGCTGGCCACGCCTGAGAGCTTTATAGAGCCTCCCCCTAAGACAGCAGCAGCGAGAGCCTCCACCACCCTGAGCAGCATGGTGCTTGCTCCCCTTCAGGTACTGGCCGGAGGGTGGGTGACTGTAACCGAGTGGGACAAAGCCGCAAAGACCGATTTGATTGACATGAAGCAGTAGTTCTTTTTTTAAAGAGACAACTGTTGAGTATGTCGGGCTAGAAGAAAGGGGAGATCAGAAGTCCTATAGTGAGCAAGCAAATAATTGGCAAATGGTGTTGTAACTCAATTCAACTTCCCAAAATATTTCAACTGATAAAGCTAAGAAATAGTATTTATGTTTTCCTATGAGGGTATGTATTTTAGTATTTTTTGCTTGCTTTGCCTGATAGTCCCAGAAGTCCTCATTTGACTCAGATCCCATTTATCCCAAGCTGTGTTCCATTCCTAACTCGCTGTGTCCTCACTGAGTGCTTACCTTGCACCAGCCACACTAGCTGCCATAGAGCATCCCAGGTTTGGAGGCGTGAGGTCCAATAAACCTTCCTAGTGAAACTCACGTTCAGCCGAGATCTGAAGACTTAGCAGAAGTTAGCCAGACAAGGTTGAAAAGGCGTTTGAGGCAAGGAGAAGAGCATGTGCGGAGGCCGGGAGGCACTTGTGAACTGTACTTTGACTGAATCTACTCTGGAGAGAAACTTGGGGGGAAGCAGGTATCAATTGATGAGCAAGACTGTATATTACGTTACGGAGTTAGAGGTTTGTCCTCAGAGCCGTGGGGACTCTTGGGGGCTTTGAGCAGAGGATGGCTTGCTGGGAAAGGAGAAGACAGAAGTAGGATGACATACCAGGAAGGAGGCGACAGTCACTCACGCTTGAGCTGGTGGGGGCCTGAATTTGGGAGTGTGGACAAGTGGATTTGTTAAAAAGTACGATTAGTGGGACTGACTTTGTGGTAAATTGAGTACGGGGGCTGAAGAAGTTTGTTCCTTAATAATTTATAGGGTTGGTGAGTTGCAAGATCACAGAACTGAAAGGGGGTAGAACCTTCTACTCTATTGTAAAATGTATTGGTTGCTTTTTTAGGATTTTAGTCTCATGCCCTTTAATAATAACCCCCAATCTTAACATTTTACCAAATAATATTGTATAAAAGGTCTTATCATAATAATTGTATATTATTATTTCTTAAGTTAACGGGATATTTTGTTTCATACCTTTGAAATCTTGTATAGAAAGAAGAAATTTCTTATTTTGGTTACCTCATTAAGTTGTCATTTCAGGCCATTTCTGATGAGGTTTTCTCTGCAGTATGAGGAGAGAGTTCTGTTTAAGTGTATACCCCTAAAATGTGCCTGCTGCCACTGTTCCTCTTGCTCTGCAGCCGTCGATCTTGAATGCCGCCCCCTGCAGATGTTGACCTCTGGGACAGCACCCTGCTGTCCTGCATGCCACCTATCAATTGGAACTTACATATGTGTACATTTTCATTTACACGGCAGTATGGAATTTTAGGATTCGGGGCTTCATTGAATACTAATGTATTTGCTCTACATCAAGAAGTTCTTTCTCTCCCAGTGAATGAGGACAAAATTTAGCATGTGTAAGTGTAACTCTGGATGAAGACTGTTTATTGCCACCTGTACAAAGTTTAAATCACCTTGTTAAGAGGTATACTGCCAGGGTCTTGCATCTCTGCAGACTCAACAGCAAAAATAGACATGGGCTGTCCCCAGCTCTTAACAGGAGACACGGGTTTCAGCTTCTTCCTTAGAGACACTTAAAGGCTTTGCACGCACCTCTTTTCCCAGGGGAACTAAACGGGGTCAGGATCTATTCCAAAGCTGTCGTTCTACAGTCGAATCCTCAGTTACATTGTCACAAGTTCCTGTCAGCCTCTTCCCATAGGAATTTAGGAACTGGATAATGTGTGAACTATTCCCTACTGGTAACCTAGATTTTTCCCCAGTAACTAGGAAATCTTAATTGAAACTTGCAATATCTGTTCATCTTTTCTTTTTAAATATTGCAGTCTATGCAGCAAAACCAGGATCCTGAAGTCTTTACCCAGCCTAAGGTGTTACCTACTGCCATCACGGTAAGGACGCCCTTTTTCTGAAGAACACATTGTGTTTAAGTTCTGCTGGGTGTAAAGTAAAACTGTTACTTGAGTGAAAAGTTTAGGTTTAGATATGCCCCTTCCTGCTCCCCCAGACAGAGTTCATTGCCATGACCTCTGTAGACCTTGAGTCATCTCTCTCTATGGACGTCTTCGGGGACTCTGTGCATAGGAGGGCAGCGTCAGCCAGGGGACGGGCACTCACTCGCAGTTTGTGAATGGCTGACTGCTTTTCGGAGTAGGAAATAGTCTTTGGCCTGATAGAGCTGTGAGTCCCAGGTAACAGGGAAGCATCACTGCCTCTACAACGTCCCCACTGGCTGACAGCAAGCCGCCTGGGCCTGCATGTTTTGTTGCTCACTTGTCTTCTGCCCCATTTATAAAAACGTGTCCCCACCCTCCATCACGTACCAGCCTTGGAGTCCACACTTAATCTTTACAGTTCCTGAAATTTTACATTCCCATTTGCCTTTGAGCCTTTATACCTCTGCTCAAGTCTCAGAATTTAAACTGAAGCAGCTTCTGACTGGCCTTGTGAACTAGCCTTTTCTGTATTTTGCCCTGCTACATGGTGATCGGCAGTTCTCAGCCTGGTGTTGCACCAAAAACAAGCTAAGTGGCCCAGACACCAAAACCACACCCTTAAAAGCTATGGCAAGATCTTTGCTATTTGTTTTTTTGTTTTTTGTGGTTTTTTAAAAAAGATTTTATTGGGGAATTGGGGAAGGGGAACAGACAAGTCGTTGTCCTTTTGTTCAGTCTAGTTGTGGAGGACGCCACTTCACTGGCCCATGTTGGTATTGTGATCATTGCGCTCTTCCCGGCTGAGGTAGATCGGTCGCTGGCCATTGGACGGCGGCTCATGGCGGCTCACGCTGCCGCCAGCCTCTCACACTGGCTACCGGCCACTCACGGTAGCTCACGACAGCCCACTGGAGCTCACGGCAGCCCTGCTCCAGGTCAACCTGTTGTTCACAATCTTAGCTATAGAAGGCGCAGCATCACTGGCCCATGTGAGAACCGAACCGGCGGCCCTGCTGCTCAGAGCTTGCACTCTCAAGCCAGTTCTTAACCAATTGAGCAACTCTGCTGGCCCCTAAGATCTTTGCTATTTGTAAGTGAGGAGGGTGATAGGAGATTGTTGATTATATCAAATGTGAGATTTATTAATAATACTGATTATTACTGGTTTAGTGTGTTCTGATAGCCATTATTAGCCTAGAAGCACATCTAAATGTTCTTCTAAATGGTGGAAGGAGGTAGATGTTAGTTTTATTTTTGAGAAATTGTGTCTTTGATACCTTCAATTGTATAGTAAATATATTGAACACTATAAAAGAAACTAATGCTTCATATCATTGGATCTTAAAATTCTTTTTATTTAAATAAAATTTACATATGATAAAATCCGATTTTTATGAGTTTTCCACACACATGTCCCTTGAGTAACCACCCAAGATATGTAACATTTCCATCACCCCAGAAGGTTCTTTCATGCCCTCTTTCAGTTGTTTCCCTGCCACCCATATAAAAACTTGACATTTTTAATTCATCATAGAATGTTCTTACTGTGCATACTATGCACAATAATTTTCATCATATTCCCCTTCTGTGATGATCACACTTAGCTTCCCATAACGACTGTAGGTCATTCTTACCACATAAACAGGCTCGTCATCCTTTAGCTAACAAGCTTCCTAACCAGACTTAAAATGCTTAAATGCTTCTACTGAATGTTTCTCTGAACCCCGAATAATTAGCAGTGGACTTCGTGCTCCGGGCTCCTACTGCGTATCAGGTTATCAGGCGTTTCCTACCTTGGGCCTGGCTGCTGGCTTCTGCGCTTTGGTACAAAATGACCATTGTTCCCCTGCAGGTTGCAGGACCCCCACTGGCTACTGCAACAACCACAGCCGTGTCTTCAGTCCTGCTGTCCCCGAGTGTTTTCCAGCAGACAGTTGCAAGGTCCACAGACCTGGAGAGGAAAGCAAGCTCCCCTTCTCCTCTAACCGTTGGAACATCAGAAAGTCAGCGAAAGCCTTCCATTATTCTCAGCAAGTCTCAGCTCCAAGATACATTAATACATCTAATAAAGGTATGTAGGATATCAATTTAGTCTTTGAATTTTCATTCTTTGATTTAAAAAAATTGTAAGTTCTTCTTAGAAATTGGTTCATAAGGTAGATTCAAGGCTAGCCAGCACTAATGTTTCTTCCTGAGCAGGACTAATGTTTCCACCACTCATGGTGGAAAAATATCTGAGTGAATTACAAAATGTTAATCATGGTTGTTTCTGGGTGGTGGGATTCTTTGGGTAGTTAGTTTTGCGAAGCATTTATATGGCTTTTTTCCTAAGCTGTTACCAAGGACATAAGCTCTGATGAGGTGACTGATGCTACCTTCTCTTCCAGAATGACTCCAGCTTCCTCAGTACACTTCATGAAGTCTACTTGCAGGTTCTGACCAAGAGCAAAGACAACCACAACCTATGACTGGAGCAGCAATCATTCTGAACCCAGAATGTCAGCCTCACAAACAAATAGTCCTCATGATGGAAAATTCTAAACAGAACATTGAATTTTGAGAATCCTGAAATTGAGCCTATGAGAAAGAGACTCATTCCTTAAGAATGTTTTCCAAGTGACGTTCTCAGTGATAATGGAGGTTTCACTGTGAAGCATCACCAGCAGACCTTTATTTTGAAAAAACAAAAACAAAAAAAAAACATGTTAAGTTGTGTGGATGTTTTCATCAGCTGTAAGCAAGTATGCAAAATAAGAAATCTGATTTTTAGCTGCTTTCACTTTCAAGGTCTTAAAGGGAAGAAGTGTCACCAGCCTTTCAGCAGTCTAGAGTTCAGCCCAGCTGCCACCCCTTACTCCCTTCTCCCCGCCAAAACCTGAGCATTAGGCTGATAGTCACATTCTGAACAGAGCAGACATCTGCTCTGTGTGAAGTAGCTTTGAGTTTTATGGATCAGAGTTTAAGTTGGCAAATTAGGACTGTTTTGCTTAAGTGAATTATATTTGCTATGAATGCCCCATTTGGGCCTTTAAAGTTCTGAAAATTTCTTAATTGTGTTTTGATTTTAAGTGTCCCCAGTGCTGCCAGCAGTAGGCTCCCAGCATGGTGATACCATTTGAATTAGGACCTTGTCAGCCCCAGTGGTGGTGGTGTGGGAGCAGGCATGTCACACCTTTGAAACAAAGGCTGGGACTAGTAAAGCTCGAATTCTATCAGAAATTTTCACTTTAACTCTTCAGTGGTTTTAAAAATGTTACATTTCGCCTTATTTTCCTTTTCTGTCTAAACACAGACGTCATTGTTGATTGTTTTCTTTAACTCCTTGACAAAAGGACCAGTGGACCAATCCAACAAAGCCATTCTGGTTCCAATCCTCAGTCTACTGAGAAGAATAGTTTTAAAACTATGCAGAAAAGGGAGCTGTTATTCACACTGCCCTTACTTTATTGTGGAATATGGAGTTAAAAACAGTGAAATTCAGAACTTTACCAATGTATTCCTAGGCTGTGAAGACTTTTGCAGCCCAAAGTGTGAAAATATGTAAAGATGCTTTGTTATGCTGCTATTAATCTGCCATGATTTATATTTATTCTTTTATGGCATGTAATGGTGATTAGTAATATTTTAATGTAGATTTTGATTGATTTCAGCAATAGTAATTTTAAGATAATTCTTTGAATGACAGTGTCTTTATTTCTATAGTACAGGTCATTTTGTAGTATTTAACCAATTAAGATGCACTGCTTACTTTTCTGAGCACTATTTAATGACTGGGTAAAAACCCAAGTGGCTCAACCAGCTAGCATAAGGATTAGCTGTGAATAATGCTGACAGATGTGATGGTTCCTTGGGAACAATCATTTAAGCTTTAATGGTAACTCAATCATAAGTCCATAGATTTTTTTCTAACTGAGATTTTAGAAAATCACTTGTGAATTACATACTTCTTTTAGTTTGGTCTTAGGGTTTTTTAGCATAAAGAATGCTTTGATTGGCTTTTGTTTATCTAAACATGCTTCCTGGGCAACTTTTCTGCTTCTCAGTTTAGTGTCTTCTATTACTGTCTACCTAGTTATGTGTGAATTATGCAGAAGTTGTGGAAGCTTATAAATTCTCATATTCAGTTAGGAATAGTTTGTTTTCAAAGGTAGTGTGTAAATTCAGCAACCCAAAATGAATTGCTCGTGCATCACCGGGAAAGAGAATGTTACAGTAAGATAAGAGTGTTACTGACACCAGGAGATGGTGTCCAGGGAACCATGACTGTTCTCAGAAAACAGTTGCACCAGTAGGTTTGATCACACTCCAGATCTAGTCTCAGTGGGCTTTGGTAGACAGAAGAGTCAAGGGATTCTTGTTACAATAGACGTTTGAATTGAAATGATGATTTGAGTATGTATAATATTATGAGAGAGTTAAGAGAGAATATCCTGAAGAGGGTCTGTAATCAAATCTGCTAATTTTCACCCTTTAACCCAAAGGAATGAATATGATAGACGGAAAAGAGAATCTGTGATAAGGTTTCCTTAATGTGAAAAATAAACTTTTAAGTGCCCAAGTTATGGCGAGTTGAAAAGGGTAAGCCTGTTTCAACTCCCAAATTTATTTATATATTCAAAGCATTTATTGAAAATTCAGAAGCCAGAAGTTCACTATCATGATTACCAGGAAGTTCAGGCCAGAATGAGTCTCTAGAAGTCAGGCCAAGCCTGGAGAGTTGCAGTTGGATGACGCTGGCCCAAAAGTCGCGGTTTAGTTGCCTTATTCCTCGTTCAGGCTCACTGACCAGAACCTCATGCTAGCTTACGTTGCATGTTTACATTGCTGCAGTGTCTTTACTGGAACCTTAATTTTAAACCTTAGTTGAATCAAAATGGACACCAAAACAGAGATGCTTATTCCTAGGTTTTGCAGAACTCCAGGTGAGCTGCATTTAGGCCACTCTCTATCTTTGCGCCCATCCCCAACCCCAGGGGGTGACACTGCCCTTCTATTGTGCTTAATGTGATGTCTGAATGGACTCACGCACCTCCCAAAAGGCCTTGTTCCATTAAGGCAAAAGCTCCTCACTGTGCATATCTCTGGAGATTTGTCCAGTGTGACTTTGAGTTTTCAAATGGCTGTCAGTGTCAGGAGAAGCATTTCATGCTGTGTGCATGTGAGTGTCCACAGCTTACCTTTGAAGGCTGTGGGTCACCATCACAGTGGTGGTGTAAGAGCCCAAGTTGCCCGAGATCTTTCTCTGCCAGAGGATGCACAGGCTTAGCTTAGGATATGTCTGACCCGATTTTGCATGTCAAGCCTTTGTTCTTTTTCCGCCTTTTTTTCTTGTAAAAATTATGAACCCCATCAAATACTCTATTAGGTAAATATTTTTAAATCATGCAGCTTTATTACTTTCCTCCCCAAAGAATGTAGTTTGAAATTTTCTCCTTTTGGTAGTAGAGGTCATAACTGCCATTGTATTACTAATAATGCAACATGAAATTAAAGGTGCCTAACTGCTTCAAAAACAAAATCAGCCATCATACTCTAACTCTGGGCAAAATGTAGAAACACAGAGGAGTGAGAGGTAGCACAGGCATGAGTGGGCCCAGTCTGTGTGAGTGAAAAGAGTCACAGGGACATGCGTCCTGCATTCTTGCTGCACATCTGCTGCTGAGCACGTGTTTCTCACTTTTATGGTTTTCTTCTGTTGTATTCAAAATACCTTCTGGAACCAATAGTGCTCAGGTGTTTAAAATGTTAAGATCTATACCAAGTAAAGCAACTTATACTGGGCTTTTTAAAAGCTGTGCTTGAGACCATTTCCCTGAGTGAACCGGCGCCTCACGGAGCCTGTTTTTTAAGCAAATTCAGCAGGAGAGGTGTGCACTGTTTTACTCGGTTTCGTATTTGATTTAATATCTTCATTTGAAACGCTAAGATGCAATATGGTTCACTTTGGGGAAAATGCAAAATTGTGTTTCCCTTTTATCTGTGTGATTTCTTAAACGTGTTTTTAAAATGTATTCCGAATGGTTTTTTTATCCTGTATTACTGCTTTGGCCATGTGGCTCTCATGACTTTCAGTGTACCAGATTCTCAGCTCCCTGAGATGTGGGGATGAGAAGCTCTGGAATTACAGCAAGATTTTCGTTCCATGAGCGCAATACTGCATTGTTAACATTTTTAATGGTATGAATTTTATACCATCTGCGTATGTTTGCAAATATTAAGTTATTACATGTTTTCAAATGAGCATTTTTCATCCTAAATTTTATATGTTTGCAAATATATTTTTTTAATAAAAGTCCAAAACCAAGTTTTAGCACCTACTAAGTTTTAATTGTGTCTTTATATAATTTGTAGATTTTCAATGTGTTGCTCCGCTTTGCCAGAGCTGCATCCTGGTGAGATGGGGATGGGTTGAGAGAACAAAACCGACAGAGAAAACCCTTGTCTACCTATTTTCAGCCTGTGTTCTGGCCAGCTGAATCACAGGCCACATGCATCCTTAGGTCTGAAGCTTAATATGAGTGGACATCAGAAGAACTTCATTTCCTCCTCTTAAGGTTTCCCCAGATGGAGGGTACAGTTTTAGTCATGGCCAAAACACTATCTATAGGGGACTTTATAGGCTGGGGCATTTCCCAAACTCACTAAATTCATGTGCATTGAGCTGTCATTATGTGCCAGGCATCTAGGATGATAAGGAAGAAAAGAAAGAATGAGGAAAGTAAAAAGTGATCCTTATGGGAAGTAGACAAAAGTTTAAAGAAAAAAAATGAGTTAATCATATATCTTCCTAATAACATTTTAGTATGTTTCCAAACAAAATTCTCCCTAAAATGTTTGCTACGCCTGCCTGCTTTCTTAGAGGATATGCTAACTCTTATTTTATGACCTTATGACCATTTCTACACACACACACACCAATAGTCATTAGTGCTGCGTGCTCATTCAGCACTCCAGGATTGCTTATTTTCTTGATCTTCACTTTTTTTTTTTAATTTTTTTTTTTAATTGGGGAACAGTGTGTTTTTCCAGGACCCATCAGCTCCAAGTCGAGTAGTTGTTTCAATCTAGTTGTGGAGGGAACAGCTCAGTGGCTCATGTGGGGATCGAACCAGCAACCTTGGTGTTATGAGCACTGCACTCTAACCAACTGAGCTAACCAGCCGCCCCTTCACATTATTTTCTTTTTTTTTAAGATTTCTTTTTAATTTTTTTATTGGGGAATCGGGGAAGGGGAACAGACAAGTTGCTGTCCTTATGTTCTTCAGTCTAGTTGTGGAGGACATTGCTTCACTGGCCCATGATGGTATTGTGATCATTGCGTTCTTCCCAGGTGAGGCAGATCGGTCGCCGGCCTCTGGACGGCCACTCATGGTGGCTCTTGGCCATTCACGCTGGCTGCCCACCACTCACGGTAGCTTACGGCAGCTCACTGCAGCAGGGGCTGCAGCCTACCCCATCGCTGGCAACTCACGGCAGCCCAGCTCCAGGTTGAGCTGTTATTCAGCATCTTAGCTGTAGAGGGCAGTGTCACTGGCCTCATATGTGGGATCTGAACCGGGGCCTTCTGGCGTCCCAAGCCAGCTCTTAACCATCGCGCCACTCGGCTGGCCCCACATTATTTTCTTGATCTTCACAATAACCCATTTTAGGAAGAAGGAATTTGAAACAGGAGTGATTGAAGTATGTGCCAAAGGTTGCTTATGAAGCCAGTGGTGGACCAAGAACCTGAAGTCAAGCAGAACAGAGAGCTGGTCTAGAATTCCTTTCTTCACTTCGTTGCCTCCATGATAAGTTATTCTAGATTGCTTTTTATAGTTTCTCAGGTCACTTGTTAGCATTATTTATTAAAAGCTAAAGTGGTCTGCTCAACTGCTGCTTTTCATCTGTCATGATCTAGGAAACCAGGTAACTAGGTTACCTGGAATTTGGTGAAAAACTAAGGTCAGTGGGTACTGAATAAGCTGTAGAGGATGGGGTTTTAGGTTTCTGGGTTGTTTCTAATGACGTTTTCACTCTGTTTATGGATCTTGGTTCATAGATTTAGATGTTGCTAAAAGCCTGATTTTTAAGTCAGGAGAATGTGAGTGGGATTATTGAGGCTTCTGGAAAGCAGTGTTTGTCTCAGAGAGCTATTAAGAACCAGCCAGTCTCCTACTAGATAAGCTAGAAATTGGGCCACCGGTGGTCACTGAGAGGGAAGCCCACTTTTAAATGAAGCCAGGTCCTGGGAAGGCAGAAGGGAAGAGCAGAAAGAGAGAGTCACTCAAACCCTGAAGCCCAGTCTACATTTCCATCTTTGAGAATGTGCATAATGAGTTATCTATTACGTGTAATGTGAAGAGGCCTGACTGGTTCCTAAAAGGGTGAGACCAATTCTAGGTTCTAAACCTCTTAGCGTTTGCTAAAAGGAGAACACAGCTGCCACATGCACAAACAACCCGTGGTGAACCTGTGTTGTCCAAACGGGCAGGAGCATAGAGCCCTAAACCCCAAGTGAGCCTTACTCATGTCCCTTCAGGTTCACCAGGTAACTTAGCTAGAAGTAATGGTGATGAGTTAAAGACTTCATGTAACCAACAGAAGGAGAATGGCTTGAAAGGAGGTAATGCAAGGTTAATGTGAGTCACATTGTATTCGACAATCATTTCTTCTGGATGAGTTTGAATAAATTTGAAGAGCAATTCCACAAGTAATCATAACTGGCATTTGTCATGTGCTGCATGCTTTGTATGCATTCTCATTTAACCCTCTCCACACCCCTGAGGTGGAGGGAAAGGGCCATACACAACCCCAACTTCCTGTCATCGTGGGAAGTGGCAGAGGCACTGGCTGTGGTTAGACTGATGTCAGTCCATCAGTCTGAAAAGGGCCCCAGAATATGGAGCCAGGACAGCGGGAACTATTGTCTCACCAGGTCCCTGTCACTCCAGGAAGGTGGGTCTGGTGCTGCCTGAGCCCTGGTGAAGTTCTAGAAGGCACCCTCAGCAAACCATCCCCCATTTTCTATGGAGTCTTAACAGTGACCTGGCTTCTGAAGCAGGTGCAAAACCTCAACCCCTACACGTTTTGCTACCCAAGCTCCATTTTGTTGTTTCTATCTCTGATGTGTCCCTTCCCCCAGAGATTGCCCCTCAGGCCTCTCCCAGGCAGGGGTCTTTCCTCTGAATAGAGCTGGCTAACATCCTCTCCCTGTCCTGCTGGCACTGAGAGGTTCCCTGCCTTCTGTTTGACCCCGCACCCACCAGACCATCAGTGGGAAAGGGGACTCTGGCTATAGTATGTGGGGCAATAATGGCCCCCATTTACCAAGTATGGTCTGCACCAGGGGCCTGCACTCCAGCAGGCACCTTGCTCTCTTTTTAAATATTTTGTAATTCCACTTTTCCTGTCCTGACCTGGAATTCAGAGAGAATGTGACCTCTGCCTACAACACACAATTTTAAAATAATACCCTAATCGGGATATAATTTTATAATGAAATGTTCCATATTAAATATATAAACACTTCACACGACTACACAGATTCTCAAAATAACCCCATACAGAAGCCCTGGTCTTCACTCTGACACTTGTCCCCACCTTACCCAAAAGATGGCTGCTGTCCTATCAAGGGCCCAGCACACCCGGGAGGCAGCTTCCCCCACCCTTCCATCGCCTACAGCCCTGACTCTCAGCACGCATGGCCCTCACTCACCTGGGCTCCCTCCCAAAAGGAGACTGAAGAGCTGTTTGTGCTCTAGCCCAAGAAGGAAAGGTTATTAATTAATGCTCCCAGAGGACTTTGGAGCCCTTAAATGATGGGCCCATGTGCTGGCAGGTGGGAGGAGACACACGCAGATACTACTTGTTAGTCTTCATGCAACTCGTGGGGCTGAGGGTGACAGCTATTCTACCCCAGACACGATACTTGTCACCACATGTACACACATGAGCATGCACGCACAGACGCACGCTCACATGGAGAACCAAGACGGCTTGAGCCCCTTTGTACCCACAGTATGGCACATAGCAGAGGTGCGTGTGGCTATTTGAGAAATAGAATGAATTTCACTTTCTCCACAAGCTGTTACCTCACTGTTCATATGAGGAAACGTGATTGAGTGATTTGCCTAAAGCAATCAGTCCAATTTCACCCAGCTAAAGCGTGGCAAGAGGCAAGAGTTGTCCACGCCACCTCCCTCTGGGCTTGTGGCATGTGGAGAAAGCCTCTAGGTCCCTGGAGAATTTTGAGAATTTTGAAATGACAGCAGCATTGCTCTCCTTGATGGGGCAATTGATCAGGGAAGGGGCAGCTTTGCCTATTGGGGTTATTCCCAATTACCCCTCACAGATGTGGCTCTCAGAGGGCTTTCTCAGGCCTAGGCCAGAAGAGGGGGAGGAAGGCTCAGAGGCAGCCTGCCAAGCAGGGAAACTGCGGCCCAGGGCAGGAGGTGGGTGTAGACCCAGCCGGCTTCCCCCCTCCACAGCTGTTACTGCTTTCCAATTCAATTTTTTAAAATTTGAAATGGGTTTATTGTCTCAATTCCCCTTACCTATGCCAACATGACACAGCTACAGTTTTGTTGCAGGAAATACTGTTATTTCAATACTGCTGTCTGTGGTCGCCTCCTCCTTGGAGACTTCCCTGATCTGCGGCCACAGCAGGTAATGCTTTTGTGCAGATCACAGGACAGTGAAACCTGTGCACATAGCCCCTGCCAGCTTCTGACCTGTCAGCTCCTCAGACCAAGAAGAGACGAAATCATCTTCCTTCCCCAGCATCTAGCATAGTACTGGCACGTAGGCTTTGGTGAACGGAAGGAATGAATGCATGGAGGAGTGAATCAAAGGGACGGTGATGGCAAGACCATTTTCTTGTCCTGACTGGGTGACGACCAGAAGCAGCACTCTTCTGTTTTGCACAGTAGCACTGAGCAATGCTTTCCCGAGGCCTCATCTACGTCACCAGAACGGGAGGCAAGCTGGATGCCCTTGCTAATCCTGGGGACAGGGGTGGGGGTTGAGAGAGTAAAAACTATTGTGTTTGGAAAGCAGCTAACCTGGATTTGGAGCTTTCTGTGTCTCCTCACTAATCATCCCACCCAGTGGTATGAGGCACCATTAATGGCTTCGTGTTTCCCAAGAGGAGCAGTGGCTCAGGACAGTGCAACAACCCTTCCACATGCCTTTCCCCAGAGTGCTTTAGTCCTACCCTCAGTAACCATTTACTTCAGCTATTCAACAACCACCCAGGAGAAAATCCACTCCATTCATCTCCCCACAATAAAACAAACACGTGCATCTTTTATATCCACAAGAACAAAATAGCCACCTCTATCTGCCTGGCTTGCTCGGGGAAACAAAGGAACTTACAAGAAACAAAACAAGGATGAAGATCTCTCCCCACCCCGTCCTGCAGACCATGCAAGGTGGGGCCCAACTGCTCTAAAAGTGCCCTGTCAAGAGCACTGCCCTAGCCCAGCCTGGCACAGAGCCTCTGGGAAGGAGCTGACAGGGGCAGTTGAGGCGGCTCCCTGGTCACCGCCCAGGGAGGTGCCCAGGCTCCACTACTCAAATTGCAAGCTACAATGACTAGGCACCTTTCCTTTATGCACAAGGAAATCAGGCCTGACAGAGCTTGGATGGGCTCCATACTGGTGCTTACCTTTCAGGTGTGCCAGGGCTCTCTAGCCCAAGGCCTTCTGGGATGACTCAGAGGCTCAACCACCCAGTCTGGTCCTGGGATTGGCCAAGAACACACAGTGTCGACCAGAAAAGAAAGCCCTCTCCTGGAAGCACAGCGCTAGCTGGAGTGGAAGCACAAGTATTATTTGTTACAGTATAAACTCAAAAGCAGTGCAAATGGCCAGCCAAAAGGAGACAACGTTTGACCTTCCTCTGCACCAGTAATAATCCTGGGGGAGAAAAGCACATACACCCTGTGGGAAAGAATTTAAGATACGCAGCGATGTAAGCAAAAGCGAGACGTACAGAGAGCTCATGACTTTATTGAAGATATTTATGTTCATGGACAGAAAGGGAAGAAAAAAAAGCCTGGAAGGAAAACAACCAAAAAGTTGTTCATGGCAATCTCTGAACAGCTAGGTTATAGGGGGTTGAAGTTTTCTTCTGTGTGTGTGAATCTGCCAGGATCCAACCAGAAAAGCAGAACCTGTAAGAAGAGATCTATATTAAGAGATTTGTTGCAAGGAGTTGGCTTGCTCCACTGTGGGAGCTGGCTAGGCAAGGGGCAGGGCAGGTCATCAGAAAGGGCAGGCTGGGCTCTCAGCACAGGCAGAATCACTTTTCTTCAGCCTTTCAATCTACTGTATCAGGTCCACCCAGGATATCTAGAATAATCTCCTTCACTTAAAATCTGATTACAACTTCAACCACATCTACAAGACATCTTCGCAGCAACATCTAGGTTAGTGTTTCGTTGAATAACTGGGGACTCTAACACAGCAGAATTGACACATCACAGTATTTTTGCTAAATTTCCAAGTTTTCTACAAGGAACATGTGTTACTTATATAATTTTCTTTTAAGTAGTAAATGACAAAACCACCATGAGATACCACTTTGCAATTACTCCGATGGTTAAAATAAAAAAGATAAATGATAACAAGTGTTGAAAAGGATGTGGAGAAATTGGAACCCTCATCCATTGCAGGTAAAATCATAAAATCGTGTAGCCACTTTGAAAAACAGTTTGATGGTATTTGAGGAAATAGTTAAACATGGAATTGACATATGATCCAACAATTCCACTCCTCGGTGTATACCCAATAGAATTGGAAACAAATATCCACACACAAATTTTATGTCAACATTCAGAGCAGCGTTCTTCATTACAGTAAAAAAAAACAACAAAAAATGGAAACAACCCAAATGTCCATCAACCCATAAATGGATAAGCAAAATATGGGATATCCACACAATGGAAAATTATCATCCATACAAAGGAATAAAGTACTGTGAAACTCAATAAACAGAAACTTCATTTAAGATGGAGTCAGGAGGCTAGAAGAGAGAACTTTAAGGCACAGTACTGTCCCCAACAAGAAAAGACATATCTTGCATCTCTGACAGAAAGGGATACTACTCTACTACCACAACAGGAGGAAGAAAAGATTTCTTTCCAACACACTAAACAGCTCAGCCAATGGGAGGCTGCTGTATTACCAAAAGGATTTCCCAAAAAATGCCTTCTGAAGGAAATTTCGGGCATTGAGAGAAGAGATGGATTTATTAAAACTTAATTACTCAACCTACGAGTACATATAGTGGCCACAAGTGGGCACGAGGCTGGACACACACTCACACAGGAGTCATCCCAAGCCCTGCAGGCTGCACACCCAGCCCTGGATGTGAGTCGAGGAAAGTGCCCTGAGAACCCAGCCTGGGATGTTGGCTTCATGCAAGCCCTGTGCTGGCTTGGAGCCGCCAGCGCCCAGCCCAAGCATGCCCCAAGAGCGCACACGTAGGCTGGACCTGCCAATGCGATGCCCAGCACTGTCACTCAGGAACACAGCTGCTCGGGTCCGGTTCCTGCCTCACCAGTGCCTGCTCCATGGACGTGCAGGAGCACAGCAGGATAGCTCTGCCCTGAGTTTCCTGCGGATAACAAAGCAAGAGCAGGAGGAGCCCTGACCCACAAGCACCCACCGCCTGGGGGGTTACTCCCAATCCAAAAACATCCAGGGTGGCAGCCTGGCTTATGAAACACAGGGGTAGCTTTACATAAACATGAGAAATCAAGAGAAAAAGTGCATTAGTAAAAATGCACTCCTCCTCCCCCCAATACCCCCCAATCCCCCAAATCAGTATTTTTTTCAAGATGGATGGAATTTTGGTTTTGCTTTGTTGTGGGCTTATAAAGGTCAACAATGTTCACAGGCATTAAATTCCAACAAAAGAGAAATGTGTAAAATAGAAATGGAAAGTCCCCCACAGCTCGGAGCTCATCCTTGCAGCCTCTCTGCTTTGCCCATGCAAACTTATAAACACGCACATATATGGACACACACACACACACACACGCGCACACACCTGCTTTTATTTATTTTTGGCAGAAACAGGATCACGCTACCTGCTGTTTCATACCTTGCTTTTACTCCGTTAACAGTGTATCACATCTTCCCACCACACACTGGGCTTTCAGTGCTTTTCCCTGCCAGCCCTGTGGGACACCCAGCAAGTCATTGAACTCAGGTCCTAAGAGTCTCTCTCCCCAGTGTTGTTCCCTGGAGAGTTCTCAGAACCCACAACAGAATTGCCTGAGAAATACAGAGTCCTAGGCTCCACCCCGGAGATTCTGATTCAGAAGGTTCAGTGTGGTACCCAGGGATCTGTGTATTTAATAACTGCTCAGACAGTTCTTGTGACCTAGTCAGCTAGGAGACTGTCATGTCTGGTCTTTGGGACCATTAAGGAGTTACATTTCCCCATAAGCCTGTCTAATTTCTGTCCCCAGGAGTAAGATCATTTGTCAGGAGGTTTGGTCTTCATGCTAATCGGGTAAAATTACTGCGCAGTCCCCCCCCCCCAAGCCCCCGCCCTCTGGCATCATAGACATGTTTGCCAGTGGAACTTCCCTCAGGATCATTTCCCAGGCACAGAGTTCCTGGTCTAAGGGCATGAGCGTTGTGGGGGCCTTCATGTCTGAGGGTCCGGCTGGGTGCCCAGGGCTAAGCAGCAAGGGGAACTGGACCTTGGCTGTGCCTTGTGCCTTAGGTGGGAGGATTTAAGAAAGGTTACATTAAATTGGGAGAATGCAAAACAGGGATTGGATGATAGGATAGTTAAGATTATGTGCTCTCTTGAGGGTGGTTACCCCTTCGAGGGGTATTACTTCTGGCGTTTCAAAGGTGTGTTAGCCTAGATGCACAAACACAATGGACGGGGCTGGTTCCAAAACCTTTCGCTAAAGAAATTATAGGTCTGGGGTGTGACTACCCACCATGACCTTCCCGCTTAGGAATTTATGATTTATTGCAGCACCTCCTTTTTCTTCCACAAGATCCAGGCAATGTGAAGAGTTCGAGAGGGGCCATTATTGGCATAGGGAACAGCCTGTGCAAAAGCCTCTAGGTGGAGCGAGCTTATTGTCTTTTAAGCAAAGCAAGAAGGCCAGTGTGGCTGGAATGGGATTGAGGGAGGGGACATGAGTGGAGGGAAATAGGAGAGAAGTTGAGGTTGGGGAGCCAGAACATGCTACCATGGAGGAGCCTGATATTCTAAGGGCGGAGGGAGATCAATGGAGGGTTAGCTGGGAAGGAACAGGTGTTCTCTCTGGCAGCCGTGGAGAGTGTGAATGGGAGGCTGAAAGAGGCTGTGGGGACGGGAGCAGAGGAGCAAGATGGCAGTTTGAAGCCAGGCAGGACCTGAGGTCTCCTTCTCAAGTGACATGTGATTTAGGAGGTGCCATGTGGCTGAATAAAGACTCAGGACCTGGGGACAGGAGTACTACCTTGGACAAACAGGATGGTGGAAACACCTCCAGCCAGCTCAGGATTCTGGTTCTGAAGCTGACCTTGGCGAAGGCCAAGGGCTCCTGAAATGTGGCTGAAGCCCAGGATGAACTGGGTCTCATTCACCGAGAACCCTGAGATGAGAAGAGGCTCGAGCCAGAGGCCTCTAGACGGAGGGGCATTTTCTTTCCATCACTACTGGGTCCCCAGAGCCAGTGAATCCCATGCCACCCTCAGTGTAAAGAATCAAGGATTTGTCCCATTGGACATGGGGAAATTAGGGTTTGGAATAGGAGGCCACGGCTCTAAAGACCACCGAGTTGGAAGGCACAGAGCTTCCAAATGGTTTCAATGGTGTCCTTTTATCAGACTGTGAGCAGCCTGAAGACAGAGCTGGCATACCCCAGGGTTACCTCATTATCCAGTCTGCAGTGCAGGCTAACTTAGGGCCAGCCTCAGGTGGGCAGGCCTCTGTGGGCTGGGCCAGCAGGAGCCAAGTGCTTGAGGGTATGGCTGGTATCTGGGAGCCAGGTCAGCAGAGGAGCAGCCAAGGAGCACTTAGGGGTGGGATGAGGGACTCACATCCAGTCATTGTCCCACATGACCGAGAACTCTGAATGTGGGCTCTGCAAAGGACACAGAGAGGACACAGGCAGCGCCTGGCCCCTGGTGCCTCTCGCAGCTCTCTCAGGCGCTCAGCATCACACAGCTCTGGTGCAGGCCCCTGCTCAGCCACCAGTTTGAGGGGCCTGCCTTTATCTCCCCTTTTAAAATGGAGCTTCCTCCTGTGTAAGATGTGGCAAACGGGACCTACCTCATGGGGCATGTGGGGTGGGTGGGTTCCATAGACAGTCTCTTTGACGACAGTCCCCTGCCTACCCCGACTCTGGGGACCCCCATTCCCCTGGGGGACAAGGGGGTCTGTTAATAGCAGAGGTGGGTGCTCCTGTCCCTACAGACCCAAGAGCAAACCCAATAATCTCCCTAAAGTTCAGCAGTGTTATTAGGCCCTAATAACTTGCCTCTAGTACTTTCTCAGTTAACATTAGCTAGTATCATCATTACCCCAATCCCCTCCCACAGGACCCTGGGCTCACTTCTCTTGGAGCTGGGGCTTGAGGATGGGCCTGGTCTTTTAGGACAGAGCCCCACACCCACCAGCCCTGTGACCTTGTTGACCTTGCCAGTTTCAATTTGCTCATCTGTAAAATGGAATTCCAATGAAGCCTCCCCTCTCAATTCCACCCAGGACCTTGCGGAGGAAGGAGACAGACCGGTCTCCAGTGAAGGTGCAAGTCAAAATGCAAACTCTGAGCCAAGCCTAGAACCTGGAGTAATTATCTTTACTTGTGTGTTTGGTAATTACCGCGGGGCAGTGCTGCCTGACTCACAGGAGCAAGGCAGCCCATAACTGCCCAGCAAATGTTGGGGGAGGGAAAACGAGGGAAGGGGTGGCTGGGCGGGTGAACAGCATCCGGCTGGGTCCCAAGGCGCCGGGCCTAGCGGTGGCTTCAGTCTCCTGAGCAGCAAGGAAGGACCGAAGCACCGACCGCCCAGGGCGCCGGGGCGGGGCGGGGCTGTCAGCCGCGCAGAGGCCTGGGGTGATGCCGGCGCCCCGCCCCCACGGGCGGGCCCAGGAGTCTTAACGCGCCCCCGCGCGGTGCCGGGCCTTGGCTGCTGCCGGTTTTTGCCCGAGCCGCCGCCTTGCCTCTGTCTCTGTGTCCTCCAGCCTCCTGCTCTCCCGGCCGCGCTATGGAGGGCTACCATAAGCCTGACCAGCAGAAGCTGCAAGCCCTGAAGGACACCGCCAACCGCCTGCGCATCAGTTCTATCCAGGCCACCACGGCTGCAGGCTCCGGGTGAGCGCGGGCCCGGGAAGGGGGCGCCGGCCCCGGCGGAGCTCAGGCTGGGGTCAGGGAGCCGTTTCGGAGGCCGCGGTCGCCGCCGGCACGCCGGCTTCCTGTGGCGCTGCACGGTGCCACCACGAGGGAGGCGGCCAGGGACAGGTCAGGTGGCGGAGGCGCGCGCCCTGCAGAGCCCGGGCCCGAGCCGCCTTCCGCTGCGCCGCGCCGTCTCGGCCGGGCTTCCGCCCGGTTGGCCTCGGCTCCCTGGGCGTCTTAGGCCGTATCTGCTCTCGTAAGACTTCGGCTGCGCTATGGTGCGGAGGATGAGGCTCGCAAACCGTGCAGCCTCCTCTGAGGCCATGAAGGAAAGGCCACCATTACTGCGCTCTTTCGGAGAGCCAGGCCCCGTGCCTTGCGCTCTATACGCGTGGTCCTCGGGACCCTTTCCACGCCGTGTGGGGAAACCGAGGCTCCGAGTTTCAGTTGCCCAAGTACACACACGGCGAGAGCTGGAATTTGAACCCAAGCTGCCCAACCCGAAAGCGCCTGTTTTAACCCCTCATCTTGCCGGGAGACTCGGCCTGGCCTTCCCCCCACCTCACACTGCACCTCCCTTTTGCCACCTCACATTCCTGCCACCCTTGGGTTGGAGTCCCGAGTTTGCAGCAGGGGAATGCTGAGACGCCGCTGGGGAGTGGGTTGTGGGGAGTACGGAGGAAGGCAGCCACGTGGATGCAGAACCCTGACACCGGCGTGAAGGGCAGGTCTTAGATCTGACCTGGGGAGGGAGGTGGGGGCAGGGGTTGGAGAGGAGAGACTTGGAAGGCTAAGAGAACCAAGGATCAAGTCCTAGGGCTCCAGCAGTAGGAATGCAGCCCTGGGGGCAGGGCCAGCAGCCAGGTGCACTTTCCTAAGGTCAGAGGCTGGGGCACCCATCTCCCAGTATTCTTTTGGGGCCGCCACTCCTTCTGGCCTAGAAGGTGGTAAAAGGCTAGTACTGATCCCAAGAAGCCTCCATTGAAGGTGGCTAGTGGCAGGGACAGTGATAATAACAGGCCACCATACAGCTGGAGGCATCCGTTGTGGTAGTTAAGGTCAGAGTTGGCCCTGATCTGAAATGAGAACAACAGTCGCTCCTACTCACTGGGCTGTTTCAAGGATGCTCGCCTCTCCCTTAGGGCCTGGCATGAGGCTGTAACAGACAGCAATGTGCTGAGTTCATGAAATGAATTTGGGGGCTGGATGGGGGGTGATTCCAAGAACCTTCCCAACCAAACTGTGTGCTTGGAACAAAGACAAGATTCTAGCTTCTGGACAAGTATATACAGTCTGTATTATTAAGTAAATTGTTTTGCCCTCCAGAGTGGGTATGCTCTAACCCTTTGTGCCTTTAAGACACCCAGTGCTCAGAAGGGATTAGACCGCTCTTGGCAGGCCCTTTCCCTTCCACCCCGCCCCCATGCACACTTTGGACCTGTTATCTCTATTGGGTTTATATCAGTCCTTACCCATTGTGTGTGGGCCCCTGCCCAGGCAAGGACCCACTTACTTTCCATGTTCCTGCCCCCAGGCTGGCACACAGTAGGTCTGCATGCCCTGTATTGATTCTTGGGTATTACAGGTCCCCTTCCCTTGACCATTTCTGGCAGTGATTCTCCCTGCAGGGCCTTGTTGAGCCCTACTGTGTGCTACGAGCTGCTGTCTCACCAGGCTCCTGGGGGCCTAACTGAAGAGACAGCAGTTACCCAACTAAATGGTGTTATACCTATGAGCATCTTGTAGGGCCAGGTGAGACCTGCAGACAGTTAAGGTTACTGAGCCAAATAGGTATTTCTGGTGTAGCACAGAGAATCCTTTATTGCTAATATTCTCATGCATTCTGAGAATAACCCTATGAGATAGATGCTATTACATATACATTTTATAGATGCGGAAACTAAGGTTAATGTGTTAAGTGACTTGCCCAAACTGGCCATTGGTGGTGGTTCCGTGCTGCCCAGAGAGGGGCTTGCATCTTCAGAAGACTTCTTGGGCGGGCAGGAGAATGGAGAGAAATTGGATTTGGAGAGATCAAGTGCAATGATGGCAGGTATCAGTCAGTTTGAAGGCACTTTGAGAGAAATGAAACATTTACAACTGTTGGGGGCTCCCAAAGGGAGGGTGTGTCCAGTGGGTCGCCTGGGCCTTTGCTAGGTGGTTAAACTGATTTCTGTGGGGGAAAAAAGATACTTTATAAGCAACTGAGACTTTACACCCAGGTTTACTTTGTAATGTCTTAAGGAGGAACTCACTGAACTCAAAGTGTCCATTTGCAAAAAGGAAAAAAAAGTGTAAAGTACAGTAATTCCTGCATGTTTGTGAGTGTGTGTAAAAGATACAGAAACACTTAGAGAAAACTTATTTTTCAGGGGGAAGTAACATTGCCCCTGTCACAAGAGACTTCCGAAAGGTGTGTGCCAAGAGTTACATGTGTGCACAAAAATAGTTTTGGAAGACTTGCGTTCAGGGCAATGTTCCGGTCCCTGGATGTCTGTTTTGAGGCTTACCTGTTTCCTCACCGCAGTGGGTGAGTTCCATCAAGTGAAGACTGAGTCCTGGCTTCTTGGCCCAGTCTGGGCAGCAGTCACAGCCAAAGTGACCATCTGTCAGGGTGCCCCCTTTCTGGGGGGAGCTTATATCCCTGGTGGTGAAACAGCACCTTGGTCAAGCCTTGTCACTGTCACCCACCCACACCGGCTGGACTCACACATTCTTCCATTGAGGACACAGGCTGTAGGGTTCAGAATTCGATGGGGTCCTGATTTCCCAGTAGCTTTCCCAGTCCTTTGCTACCACTGACCCCTTCTTGTCAATGGACCTCACCAGGCCCCAGGGAGTAAGGACACTGGCTTCTGTGTCAGGGGAGCCGAGGGACAGAGGGCTCTTTGTGGAGGCAGCACCCACAGTGGCCAGAGCTTCTCCGGGGTCATCTCCTTCCACGTGCTGAGGGAACTATGGCAAGGGTCCAGCTTATCCAGGCTTTAAATAAATGAAACCCACTCGCCTTACCAAGAAAGGGGCCTGGCTGCTGAGGCTGGTGGTAACGATTTCGTAGGTCTCACTGCCCAGGGCTAGACTGTGGCATTATCCAAACAGTGCTAAGTGTCATCTGAGGACAGAATCAGGCCTAAACTGGGGAAGCGTAGGCTGTGCTTTTAACATGTCCCCAGGGCTCTGACCCACAGCCTTGGGGAAGATACTTGGGAGCTAATGTCTAGCCAGACCTGGCTAGTGGGCACAAGGAGACAGGAAGCTAATGGAGCTGGGGCTCTGTTCAGGGCAGCTGTACCTTTGTCAGACAGGCCCTCCCTACCCAGGGCCTCGGTTTCCCTTCTTTAAAGGAGAAATTCATAGATAGTGGTTTCTAAACTGGGTCTCTCAGGAGTGTGATGGGGAGCAGAGGGAGCAAGCTCTGGGACCTAACCCCTGCTGTTGTAGGTTTCACATCCTGGTGGTCCATGTGACTTGACAGTGGCTGGAAGTGCATCCCTGTACCCAGCTCTAGCATTTGAGGATGTTTTGGCTGAGAGCCCAGAGGGCCCCTTCATGGCTCAGGCCCCTTCAGGCCTCTGGCCTCTCTGGGCAGAAAACCGAGTCCAGAGCCTGGTTCTCCCTTTGGGCTGTCTTCCACCCCGCCGGGCCCTGACTGAGGCAAGAGTGAAGTCTGTTGAGATTGCTCCAGCAGCAGCATTTCCCAACCCTGTGTGAAGACACCTGACTTCCCTGGAATGACTCAGTTTTCTGCCCGAGTGACTAACTCAGCAGGGCTGATGGTCAGTGTTTCTTGAAGCTAGGAACCAGGTGTAGCCCCTGCTGAGGGTCTGGCTGAGACGTTCTCATGGCTTCCTGTGAGCCGATTACACTGTGGTTCTGTCGCAGCTCTGATCCCTGGACTTGGCTTCTTTAGGCAGGCCTGTTGTCACTAGAGCCTGGTCCCACAAAATCAGGAACCCCCTTATTGCCACAGACCAGAGCCATTTGCTCTGCGTGCTGGAATACTCTCTGTGGGCAGGACCTGCCCAGAGTTGGTCCTCAGGCAGACTCTGCTCTTGCCCGGAACCGTGAGGCATAGTCCACTCAGAGAGATGGACTTGCGGGAGCTGGAGTGATTCCACCAGCAGGTCGGTCTGGCTGACCCAGTCCGCACTGTTTTGGGCTTCTTGTTCAGAAGTCAGTTGTACTCATGGGCTGGATGTAACCTCTGAGGGCTGCACAACCGGGCAGGGGGGTGTGGACACTCGAGAACTTCCTCTACTGGGCACTCAGCATCGTTTTCCTCTTTTTAAAAACCAATCTTGAATAGCTCTGTTGAGGTGTAATTTGCAAATCATAACATTTTAAGTGTATGGTTCAGTGGCTTTTAGTAAATTAACAGTGATGTACAATAAGTTTCAGTGAATTTACCACATGGAATTCTAAGGACGCTTCATCACCCCTATATGACCCCTGGTGCTCATTTGCTGTCATGCTCCATTTCCACCTCGACTTCCAGCGCCCAGACAACCACTGATCTCTTTTCTGTCACTATACATGTAACTCTTCTGACACTTGGTATAAATGGAATCATGCAGAATGAGGTCTTTGGGGTCTGGCTTCTTTCACGGAGCATAATGTTTGGAAGGACATCCATGTCTAGCATGAGTCAGTACTTTCTTTCTTGTACTTGCTGAATATTCTGTTGTGTGGGTTTACATATTGTTTATTCATCAGTTTCTCATAGCATTTTACTTTTGTCCTAGCTCTTCTGATGGCAGACTGTGTGACCTCGGGCAAGTCACTTCCCTTCTGTGGATCTTGGCTCGTTGCTTCCTTCCAACCTGTGCGGTGGGGGTTGGGGTGTTTGTCACAGTCCCAGACCACAGATGAGGAGGTGAAGGCACTGAGAGATTTGGCCTCTGGTCCTCCAGCTGATGGTGGTGGCTGATGATGACCTGGGCTTTTTGAATGCATTGTCTTACTGGGACTCTTGGGACCGCCCCCCCCCCAGAGAGCACCCCCATTTACAAGTGAAGAAGCTGAGCCTCAGGGAGGTGAAGCACTTGCTCAAGTCACAGCCTATATCCCCACCTGGACACTTTGCAGACAGAGATCCCTGAAGGCACAGGGGTGGGGTGGGAGGGATCCCTGTTCCCTAAGGGCCTCTTTTCTGTATGTTTTTACTTGGCGAGTGTGGAGACAGGGCCAGCAGTGTGGCTGGATGCAGGCTTTGGAAGGGATAACATATTGCAGGCTCACCCCTCATGGACCTAGAAAGGAAGAGTTAAAATCAACTAATTTTCAACTTCTGGTGTCTCTTTGTGGCTTACCTCCCTCCCTCCACATCTACTCTGGGCCTGGGCATGCTTCTACCACGTGCAGAAAGTGCTTGTGCCATGCCATTGATCTGCGATGCCCCTTTCTGGTAGCCAGGTGGGAATATCACCCTGGAGTCACAAGGTGGACAGGGTAGGCAGAGCCCCTGCACCGGCCTTTCTCCTCTGAGCACTTTGGCACACTATCCACCTACATCTTCTCCCCCCGCCCCCCCCCCCTCATAACTGGGTCAAGACGTTTGAAACAAGATCTCTCAGGGGCGGGGCTGCCCTTGGAGGCCGGAAGGGCAGGAGATCAGCCTCATGGGTGTTGACTGGGAAGTTGGGCACTGGAGACAGGGGATTTGGGTCCCTCTTCAGGCAGAGAAAGGTTTCTCGTTTACATTTCCTCACCTCCCTCTTTCAGGTCTAGTGTCTTTCCCCCATGACCAGGAGCACGTAGAAATGGTTAAGTATAAGATGTGTGCTGGGAATGTGGGTACTAAACCAGCATGGACGGTTCCGGATTTCTCTACTAATGTGTCTGAGCTGGGAGTGACTTACCTCCTAACCCGGCGGGGAGGGAGGCGTGTGAACTCCAGAGGCTGCATGTGCCCTTGGGGTTAGCATTGGGCATGTTTTAGCGTGAAGGACCTCAAAGAGCAGCGTCAGAGAGCTGCGCTGAGCTGCATGGAGGGGTAGCAGGGAGGCACGTTCCCTGAGGCTGACATCTGAACAAAACTGGGCCAGAGGGCTTCAGGCAGGGTTAGGCAGGAATTACAGCATGTCACAGCAGGAACCCCAACCTCTAGTCTCATTCCCGGGGACAAGGGCTGGATTAGTCAAGTGGGCCCTAAGAGATCTGAACAAGTCTCAACTCTAGGATGTAATGCTTGTGCTTTGTATTAGTACTACTTTTGCCTAGTAGCCATTCAGATAACTGCAAGAGGCTAAAAACGGGGCGGCGGGGAGGGGGGTGGTGGTGTAGGCCTTGACCCCACCATTCCAGGGCTGGAGGGGCAGGCTTTTGGCTTTTGTCAGTACCACCTCATGAAAAGATAAAAATCCCCTTTGCCTATGACAATAGGCAAAGGGGATTTTTATCTTTTCATGATTATATAGCCTTTGAAGATGAGATTGTGTGTTTTGCCTTTTAAAGTCTGCACAAAAGTATGGTTTCTAGTGGCTACACCAGCCCTCAGCATGCCCATTAAAAAAGCTGCCAAGTAGCCTAATGACGCTGTTGGAGAGCCCGAGGCCCAGGTTTTCAGACTACCAGCCCTGTAAGGCTGGGAGTTTTGTGGTAATTCCATGAGCCTCGGTCCCTTCCCCCTTCCCCTGCCTATGGCCTCAGGACCAGCACCGCTGGGGCCTGGAAGGGCAGAGTGCCCCTCACAAGTAGTCAGAGTCCTAGGTAGTCCCATCGGAATGTAACTCACTGGTCAGTCACAGAGAGGCCACCACTCCTCAGCTGCTGAGTCCTTATAATTCCTGCTGGGAGCCACCAGTCCGGAGCTGACCTTTACCCGGCACCAGCCACCCTCTAGACACGGTGTTGCCGTGCACTGGGTCTGTGCTGTGTGCAGTCTCCTGGGCCGTCCTTCCTTACTCTAGTCCAACAGCAGAATTTTTCAGTTGTGTGACGCTAAGGGCCTGGACTGTTGGCCCCTGGGAGGGTACAACCCTCATGCCACCAGCAGTGTCCTCCTTGAGATCCCTTGTAACCCTCCCAGGAAGCAGGTCCCTGTACGTGGGCTGGGTGAGCCCTGTAGGTCAGGGGTCCAGGACCATAATGCATGTTTGTCTCTCTCTCGGGCCACAGCCACCCCACGTCATGCTGCAGCGCTGCGGAGATTATGGCTGTCCTCTTTTTCCACACCATGCGCTACAAGTCTCAGGACCCCCGGAACCCTCACAATGACCGCTTTGTGCTCTCCAAGGTAGGAGCCCGGCCTTCCACCCTTCACCTGGTGTTGGGTGTCACTTGGGCCCTGGACTGGTGAGAAGGTACTGGCAGTAAACCACCTCCGGGGGACCCACCCCCCTAGTGTAGGCCCAGGCCTGGCCCACCCTTCTCCCCCTAGGCTCCTTCTCCACCTGCCAGGCCCGGCCCCTCCCTCAAGTGTCTTGCTCTGTGCTGACTCAGCTGGTAAACTTAACCTGAGTTAAGGAATAAATAATCAGATTAATGGGGGACAGCAGAAATGATCTGCCGGGGGGGGGGGTTGCCTGTTTGGTGTTGACATGCCCGACTTGAGTCCAGGCCTGGGTACAGCTTTGTGGCTTTCTGCACATGTTTTTGTGCTGTGCCAACACCCCCAGGCCATAGCTTGCTCCCTCAGGAGTGGTGGGTAGTGCATTGCAGCAGGGTTTGGGATGGGCCATCCTGTCCTGCCCCTCCCACATGAGAATCACAGCCACAAACCATGCTACGAACCCCTGAAATCCACCTGTACCCAAGCCTGGCTCTGTGGCTGCTGGTCTCTCGGGGCAGGCGTGAGAGCTTAGAAATCTGTCCAAGTCACTCACATGCCAGCAGCCAGGGATTATGGTGGCCAGCCGCCTGCTGGGGTTTTGGCTTCAGCTGGCCTCACAGCTGTGCCTCCCCTGCACCTGTCATAGGGCCCGCTCGGCCTTGGCTATGGGAACTTGGGGCTGGAAAAGGATGAAAGGAGGGGAAGTGGGCTTCCCTTGCTTCCTCACCTGAAATGGATACGTTGGCCAGGCCTCAGGTTTCAGTGTGTAGTGGGAACAGCCCGCCAGTTTCAGCTCCCCATCTGACCTCTCCCTCCACCGTCCATCCCTTGGTAGGGTCACGCCGCTCCCATCCTGTATGCGGTCTGGGCTGAAGCCGGCTTCCTACCCGAGGCGGAGCTGCTGAACCTGAGGAAGATCAGCTCCGACTTGGACGGGCACCCTGTCCCGGTAAGTTCACTCCGTTAGGAGCCGCATAGGCCTCTGCCTCCACTTCGGTTTCCCAAGACATGCTGGAAGGGGGTGCAGAGCCGCCCTTTGAGAAGCCAAGGGTGGTGTTGATGGTGGAAAAAGGCATTGAAGTGAGCAAGGAAAGAGGTGGAGGTTTGGGGGGGCTCACTCTATACACCCCAAGCTGGTGCTGAAGGGCAAGGCCTTTCAAGGCCCCAGCCCAAGGTTCTCTGGGTCAACTGTGGATACAGCCTCTCCCCAAACACCAAACACCCAGCTTTCCCTCCCTGCTGGGCCTCCCTGGCCGTATAGACACAGCTCAGGAGAAGAGCTTCACCAGGGTGTCGGTGAGGGGGTCGCAGGACACTGGTGGTGCTCCAGGGAAGGGGCCCAGTTTGCTCCTCAGGGTGCTAATGCCAGCAGATGTTTGGAGTTCATGGGTTACCATGGAAACTCACACACACCCTCCCCCATGTGGGTACCCACTAGGGCCAAATGATCAGTCAGTTTTGTCATGAATTCTCCTGGCCACGGTGTGAGGTAGATGATAGGGGCTCCTGTTACAGATGAGGGAACTGAGGATACCCAAAGGGGTTCAGTCCCCAGCCTGAGGTCACACAGCTCCTTGGTGGGCATAGCTGGTATTTGAGCCACACCCACAATTACTGCTGCATGAGACTGAGAAGTCACTCTCTGGGTGGAGGCTGCCCCGGGGCCCAGCCTGTACTGCTCAGTCTGAGTGGGGATGTGGCCGGCCCTCGAGTCCTGGATCCTGGGAAGTGAGCTGCTTTTCTCTCTCCCCTGTGAATAACTGTGGTCCTCTATTATGACAGAAACAAGCTTTCACCGATGTGGCCACTGGCTCCCTGGGCCAGGGCCTTGGGGCTGCTTGCGGGATGGCCTACACAGGCAAATACTTCGACAAAGCCAGGTAACCGTCCCACTCCTCACCCCCACCCTGGATAGTTTGGGGGAAGGGATTCAGCCTTAACCACTGCCCGCAGGCACCTCCTCCTGCCTGAGTAGGAGCGGAGTTAACAGTACATATGTGCATGTGTGGCCTGAGGCTGGTACTGCAGCCAGTTCCCTTTTCAGGTAAGGAAATAGGCTCAAAAGAGTGAAGGGACCTGCCCAGAGTCTCTTGATAGTGACTGGCAGGACCAGGTTTGAACCCAGAGCCCATGCTCCTGACCAGATGCTCTTTGGCCAGAGTGCTATGGCTGACGAGTTCCTGTGTCACCCCCAAGCCTGCTTCTTGGACCCAGACACTTAAGCGGGCCCCACCCCCCAGCGTCGGACTAAGTGCCACAGGTCCAGGCTGCGCTGCTTGCGTTTATCTTGGGAAAGGAAGATTGTGTGTTCTGGAAGATGCTGGGCATCCCTGAGCCCCAGGGAGAGATTGACCTGATCATAGAGATTTGCTGCTCCAGTACCAGGTGGTTTGGAGAACTCCCTGAAGCAGATTTCAACCACAAGGCTGTCTGCTGTGGCCCCATTTGGCCCGCATACAGGCCTCTGGTGGGGAGAGGGAAGGAGTGTTAGCTGCAAGCTTTAAGGAAAACCCCTGTCAGATGGTGTCCTCATGCCTTTATCCTTTGGGGCTATGTACTTGATGCTCAGGGCTTTATAGGCTTTCACCTTGATAAAGCCCCCTGTGGGCTAAGTGGTGACATGAGTACAATTACCTCTCCCACAAATGGGGAAACTGAGCTAAGATGCTTGCCTAGTGGTGGAGGTAGGATTTGAACCCAGGGCTTGCATCCAGAGTCTATATTCAGTCTCCAGGCTGCTCTGAGGGGCCTGAGGGAAGCACAAGAGGTTTGAGGAGCCCTGTGGGTAGGAAGCTTCCTAGAGGAGGGTCCAAAGGAGCCTGCTGTGCAGTGGTGGCTTCCCCAGTGCTCTACAGTCCACTGCACTGACAGGAGAAGGACCACACCACAGCCAGGGTGGTCATGGGGGTGTGGTGGTGACTGCAGGCCCACTGAGGATGGGTAGCTGCAGGGAGCCTGACTGGAAGCTACACACTGCAGTGAGCACCCTACTATGTTCCAGGAAAGGGGTTCCTGAGACTGCTGTCCAGGAGGTGGGCTGGGGCTGTGAGGTGTCCCAGACCCTCTCAGGCCAGTGTCACCTGGCATCACAGAGTTTGTCTTCAGTCCCTGGCTGGGCTTTGGGGCCAGGCTCAGCGACACTCAGAGGTGATGCACCGTGAAGTAAAGAAAGTCACAAAGAATGGGATGTATGTTTAAGAGTATTTTATTTGGCACAGAACTGGAGACGTGAGTCCTTACAGTTGCTTGAAGTAATTCCCTGCACAGGATCATTTTCTGACCCTAACATGATGGAACAAGCCCATGTAGGGAGAAGGGGTTTAACTGGATTCCCAGTGGCTAAAGTTGGCTAAGGCTCAGGGCCTGGGACTGTACCTGGGGTGGGGGGAGTGGCAGGGGCATCAAAGGATTTATCAGGCTCTGCCAGGCTCCAGAAGGCAGTGTCCTGATAGAGCAGATCCGGCTCCAGGCACATCTCCTATCCACCAACATGGAACATATATCAAATTGGCTCTCTTTCATTTCTCTTTTAACTGTTTTTTTGTTGTTTTTTTATTTTTTCATTATGAAATACCTTCTCATTTGAAAAATACAAAAAAGCATTAAAAAGAAATGAACATTTTCTTTATTCTTAACTGCTCCCCCGTTTAAATCTCACCTAATGTATCATATTGGGTTGTCGGAAAAGTCATGATGCATTTTTGCAACAAAAAACAAAAAATACGTCATGACTTTTCCAACAACCCAATATTTCCTCCATATTATTGTAAGAAGAAATTTAGAAATTTGTAATCCTTGTATTTATATACTTTTACATTCTGCTTTTTAGAAAAATCTAAGCATGGTGAACATTTTCTCACATTGTAACTGTCATGGGCTAGTTTTAATGACTGCATGGTGTTCTGTTTTATGGATCTGCTGTAACCTGTTCAAGCAGTCCTCAGCAGTTGGACATTTGAGGAAGTTTCCAAACACCTTTGCCACAAACACCGGCCCTCTGTTTAGGGCCCCTTCTCTTTATGATAACTCAGAGTCTCAGGGTAAGCCCTGGATTCTGTGGGGCCCCCTTGTTACAAGCCTCTCCAGTGTCTCCCCAGGACCCCAGGATGCCCTCCTGACCTGAGCCTGATGGCCGGAAAGGGCCAGTCCAACTTCCTTGGAAGTGGGTGTGGAGTTGGGAATGCAGCCAGTCTGCTTCCCTGGAATCCCTTTCTGGGAAAATTGACTTCCCTACAGGCCTGTCTCTGCCCCATCAGGCTGGTGACTTCCAGGAACTTCTGTGCTAGACCCAATCCCCTCCAGGGTCTCTGGGCCCCCTTGCACCCTGCAGGATTTAGCTTCAGTAAGCCTCTGTGAGTGTGGGCCCTGGGACCTCTGCTCCTGGCCAGGGAACCAGTGGCCTGGCCTTTTGGAGGCCACAGAAGGGAAGGATTGTGGAGCCCTTCTTGGCCTGCTGGTCTGATGAGGTGCTGAGTCATGCTGACAGTGCCATGGCTGGGCTGTCCCCATCCCTTCTCCAGCTCCTCTTGCATCCCTGTTTAGCTGCTGCCCAACTGCATGACCTTCAGAAAAGTTCCTTGACCTTTGAGCCTATTTCCTTGTCTTTGTGTTTTGGGAATAAAAACCACACTTAACTCCCCCCAGAGGGTTACCCAGCCCAGGGCCCGGCACCCTGCCAGAGCCCCTAGGAGCCCTTAGATGCTACATGCCAATCCACGCATGGGGTTCTTGATTCTATGCCTGTGGCCTCTGCCCCTCAGCCATCCCCTCACATCTGGGGAGTGTTGGGGGGATGAAATGGGGGGTGGTCAGAGTCCCTGAACTGGTCTCCTTGCCTCTAACCTCACCCCCTTGGGTTCACCCTTCCCTGGGGCAGGGAAGGTTCTTTTTACTGGGTAACTTATCCTAAGTTCAGTCCTCTTTTTACCATGCCACACTTTGAAGCAATCACAGTTTGCCTGTGTTGAGGGCAGGAAAAGCCTTCTAGGATGGAGGAAGCCCAGGCCCAGCTCCAGTCTTAGGCAAGAACCAGCCTTGGACCCTGGGGGAGAGCTCATCCTGTGAGGCACGTGTCCCCACCATGAGCCTGGTCCTCGAGTCCCCTCATTACTGCGCATTCCTCACCTGAGGTCTCTCCTCGGATGCTGCCTGGTGCTGCCACGGCTTCCCCAGCCCAGTTCCTTTGAGCAGAAAGGTCCCCTTACCCTCTGTCCCACTCAGCAAGACCCAGAGCTCCGCGAACACTCCTGGTTTGTGGAGAGAAGGGGGTGCTCCCCTACAGTGGAGAGTTCACCCCACCCCCCGCCCAGCTGAGTCATTTTCCTCATGCCCTGACAACCCTCCATTCTCTTGATCTGACTGACCAGACAGCTGTCACCTTGGAACTCTGTTTCTTGGCAGCCAGGACTTTCTGGAGCTCCTGAGAGCTTCCTTCACAGCCACTTCCACACGGTGTGGACTTGGGGTGGGTATCAGGGAGCTGACGGTGCCACTGCACGTCGTGTGGCTGCCACTCTACTCAGAGGGCAAGCTCCTCGGGAGGGACAGGCCAGGAGCATGGTGGCCCCGGTGAGAGGCGCCGGTCTCATACCCCCCCCCCCCCATTCTGCAGCTACCGAGTCTATTGCATGTTGGGAGACGGGGAGCTGTCAGAGGGCTCCGTGTGGGAGGCCATGGCCTTCGCCGGCATTTACAAGCTGGACAACCTCGTCGCCATTCTTGATATCAACCGCCTGGGCCAAAGCGAACCCGCCCCGCTGCAGCACCAGCTGGACGTCTACCAGAAGCGCTGCGAGGCCTTCGGGTAGGTAGAAGGCTGCGGCCTGAGCACCCTGACAGCATGGGAGCCCTCTGTGCTAGAAGCTTGGCAGGTGTGGGGGCTGAAGCCAGAGGCTCATGAATCTCCCTCTTTTAGGGCTTGACTCACAATTTCAGGCTTTGGGCATTTGGACTTAAAGTGGCGCCCAGGCCACCTCAGCGATTTGCAGGCCAAGGCCCGGTTCTGTGTGAGTTCCTTTGTTTGTGTGGTTGTGTGGCATGCAAGTCCTCAGAGCTTCCACACAGCATTCTCTCACATGTCCTTTGTTCTTGGGTGAGGGGGAGGAGGTGCCCAATATGAACCAGGCTTGCACAGTGAGGCGAAGGGACATGTCGGGGTTTGAATGTTTGTCAGGTGGCCGCTTCCTGTGCCCGGCCCCGGCCGACCTGTGGAACAGTAACAGTCCCCCTCTCCTAGTGAAATGGAAGAATTGGTTTTCAGTCTTCCATGGGCCTTGAAAGGATGTGAATTCAGAGTCACGTGTTTCAGAGTAGGGAGGTCCATCTGGGTGGGTGTCAGCCAGGGGGCCCCTCACCTCAGTATCCCACCCCTGCCCCAAATACAAGGTGCTCTGCAGCCAGGTCCCAGGCTCAGCCTCGGCTGAGGAGACTGGAGGACTGTGAGCCAGGGATACGCAAGGCTCTGAGGGCCCTTTGTAGATGAGTTAGTGATGGGGAAGGTTGAGGTGGACTTCCAGTACCAGTTACCCAGACTGACCTCATAGAGGGAGGAAGTGACGAAAGCAAGTATTCTCTGTTGGGCAGAAGAGGAAACTGAGCCACAGAGTGCCTGTAGGGCTTGACCGAGGCCACAACAGGCTGGGGACTTGAGTATAACCCTGGCAGCCAGGTCTGTGTCTATAACCTTATGGCTCTGAAGCCAGATTCCTAAAGTCCTGGCTCCATCACTAACATGCTTTGTGACCTTGGGCAAGGTTACTCCACCTTCAGTGTGTCAGTTTACGTGTCTGTAAAATGGGGGTGGTGACAGCGTCCCCATCCTGCCGGGGGTGTGTGGTGAGACTGACATGGGGTTAATGTGTGTAATTTGGCCCAGTACCTACACAGAGTATGCACTTGGTGTGTGTTAGCTGCTATTTTCATTATTAATATGCCATAAAGAGTCCCAAAGGGACTTGCCTAAAAGAGAACGGCTGCCCTGCCCTGAGTCCTTTCCTTCCCCTAGATGTTTGACAACGTGGCTCGTTTTCAAGTGTCCAGCAACCACATCCAACATCTGTGGAGTGATTAGATGTGTCCCCTAAATAAAAATTGGGACAAAAAATTCTTCAAGAATCTAATAGCAGATTCCAAACCCAGTGCATCAGCTTTCAGCAGGAAATGAATGGGCCAAGAACAAAAGAGGCAATAAATGAACTAAGCTCTGAACTACTGAGGAGAGAGGAGGAAAATCTGTTCAAAGCAGACCAGAGGAAGTAAAATAATGTGAAAAAAGAAAATAAAACCTAGATTGGAAACAGGAACGTTGTTTAGACTTCCCGACTCCTCCAGCTCTTTTCCAGCTGCAGCTGTGCAGTGGCACGAGGACAGGCCTTTCCCTGGGACCCCCTTCGGGGTCCTCGGGCACCTGGCCCTTGCCCCTCACTCCCTCCTCTCTGTCCCCAGCTGGCACTCCATCATCGTGGACGGACACAGTGTGGAGGAGCTGTGCAAGGCCTTCGGCCAGGCCAAGCACCAGCCAACAGCCATCATTGCCAAGACCTTCAAGGGCCGAGGAATCACCGGTCCGTAAGCATGAGCCTCCTTCCCCACTTCCACCCCTGGGGTGGGTCCTGGGGCTGAGAGCGTGGGGGTTTCCAGTGGGGAGGCATGTCTCTGAGGTCTAGTGTTTGGGGAAGCACCAGCCCTGGGTGCTGGTGCACCCAGCCTGGGGGAGGGGGAGCAGGAGACTGTGCTCCCTGAGGTGACTCAGGGGTCAGTGTGGCTCAGCCAGGACTCCAACCTAGGTGAGGCTAGCCTTGGCCGAGGGCCGTGTGTAGGCAGGAGGAGAGGAGGGACTTGGGAAGGGCCTGTGGGTACAGAGAAAGGACAATGGTGTGAGAACCTCCCCCACATCCTGTCCCTGGCTGGCACTTACAGAGCATCCTTGATGGCTCCAGTCGTCTGCCCTGAGCTGAAGGGCTGACAGCCCCAGGAGAACCCAAAAAGACCTGGGGTTTTCCCTAGAGGTGAGCGAGCGAGACATCGCTCAAGCAGTAGAAAGTGCTTAGCAGAGGTGTCCTGTGCAGGTGGAGATGCTGGGAGGATCTGGAAGAAGGTTCCTGAGCCAGGCGTGAGAGTAGTGTCCGCATGTTGCTCCCTAGCACACAGGTGTGGGCTCCAGACCTTGAAGCTGGGATGGCCTTTGCCCATCGCCCATTTTAAAGATGGGAGAATGGGATTAGAAGTGGTCAGGCATTTGCCCAGGGACACAGGGAGTCAGTGGCATTAGAGGGCCTAACTGCAGGCCCTAGGCCGGCTTCACTGTGGCACGTGCTCTGGCTGTCCCCCTGCTTGCCCGGGGGCCATGGCTCCCTCTGCCTGTGTGGACTGTGGGTATTTGAGGATAGTCGCTGCCATCTAGGAGAAGGTGCCCAGCTGTGGGAGCCTTCTGGGAGGGATGGACATGGAGGACTCTGAGATGTTGTCACGCCCCCAGTGCTGCTGCCTGACAGACTCCTCAGGTGTCACCACCAGGCAGGACCTGGAAAGCCTGCAGCTTCTGGGAGTTCTTGGGGATCTGCAGGGCTGCTGGGTGCTGCCTAGGAGGGTCATTTCTGGGCTCTGCCCACGCTGAGGTGACCTTGGAGGAGAGGGACATTAAGCCTTGCTGGTCCCTGCACAGCAAGGCACCATGTGGTGGTGGGGGGCGGAGGGGCTTACTCTGTGGCTCACTGATATATCAGGTGACCTGGGCAGTGCTCGCCCTCTGCTAGGTCTCAGCTTTCTCCCTTCTGGTGACCAGGATCCCAACCTGTTCAACAAACTGTGATTTTTACAGCAGACCCTTTTGCAGGTTCAGGCTGGGGAGGCAACAAGGAGAGAATAGGACGGGGCGATCTCATGCCTGCTCCCCTCCCCGCTCTGGCTGTGAGCTGCTGTGTCTATTCAGTGGGGGCCAGGCATGTGGAGTCCTGGTCACCATGACCCTTCTTTCTCTTCCCCCTGGCCTGTCCTTGATGGGTGGAGGGCCAGGCCCCCTGGAGCAGCTTCCTGGCCTTCTGGGAGCTTCCATCTTACCTGGCCCTCTGTCTTCCTACGTTGGACCTACAGGGGTGGAAGATAAAGAATCTTGGCATGGGAAGCCCCTCCCCAAAAACATGGCTGATCAGGTCATCCAGGAAATTCACAGCCAAATCCAGAGCAAAAAGAAGATCCTGGCGACTCCCCCACAGGAGGACGCCCCCTCAGTGGACATCACCAACATCCGCATGCCTAGTCCACCCAGCTACAAAGTCGGGGACAAGGTAGAGTCAAGCCTCCCTTTTCTGGACTAGCTGGGAGGGGTGGCTGTGGTTCCCCATAGGGCTCCCTGAGGCTGGGGCCAGGATGGGACTCTGGAAGGCTGGGAAACGGAAGAGAGGGATTAGTTCAGGGTGCGGAGGAGCCCTAAGGTTTTGTTCCTGCCGATTCCTTAATGGAGACAGCCAGCTCTGGAATTATTTACCTGCAGAAGCTCAGAGGGTGAGGGGCCTTCCCATAGTCACACGGCAAGCCACTGGCAGCATTGGCATGAAAGCCCACCGCTCCTGAGTTCCCTGTCCCTGGTCCATCAAGGCGTGGGTCTAAGCTCCCCTGTGTCTGGCCTGGCAGAGGTTAGCAGGCCTGCCCTACTCCAGGGCCCTCTCCTCGGTGAACCTATCCGTGCAACTAGCATCAGGCTTTCTGATTCCCAGATTCTCAGCGTATTCCTACACAGAGTGGTGTGAGTTCACAGACCTCTGTCACAGAAGGGGAAATTGGGGGTGTTAGGAATCTTTTGCAGCTCAGATGGCCCACAGCTATGCTGGGGACAAGGGACTGCAGGGACTCCCAAGTTCATTGTAGAAGTTCTCGTTAGCAACCTTACAGAAGTTAAGTTTCCACAGGGTTGTGTTATTGGGCTTCCTTTTCTGCCCCAATTTTTATTCTTTCCCTCCTTAAAAGATGTAGTCCAGCAGACGCTATGCAGGGCCGCAAGCCAGATCTCACACGTGCCCCCGGCGGTGCTCCGCCTGCCTACTCTCCTCTCCACAGATAGCTACCCGCAAGGCTTATGGGCAAGCCCTGGCCAAGCTGGGCCACGCTAGCGACCGCGTCATCGCCCTGGACGGGGACACCAAGAATTCCACCTTCTCGGAGACCTTCAAAAAGGAGCACCCAGATCGCTTCATCGAGTGCTACATTGCCGAGCAGAACATGGTGAGTGCCAGGGACAGGCAGGTGGACACAGGGCTAGCCACGTCGCGGGGCAGAGGTCTGAGGTGTGCAGGGGCAGGGCTGAAGCCCTTCCGCTCCTTTGGGCAGCTACAATGCCAGTGCCAGATGCCTGCTGGGAGCTAGCCCAGGGAGACCCCAGCATTGGCCCTTGATATTGAGCACACACAATTTGGAGGAGTGTCATGCCCAGGTGCAAAGGTACTGGATGAGTGTGTAAACAGGAGCTGAATGGGGCTGCAGGTAAACACAGGAGGAGCTGCATGTGGGCCAGGTGTGGTGGTAAGTGGGCTCTCTCCGGGAGTAAACAGGGGGGCACAGCGAGGAGGCTTGAACATCATGGGGACAACAGCCAAAACTGCTGAGCCCCTTTTATGCACAAGGCTCTGGGCCCCCGAGATGCACACAGCTGGGTTAGCAGCCCCTTGTCTGGAGCTGAGGGTGTGAAATAAGGAATGATGTTTTATGCTGTTTTTCAAAATATCTGCTCCTCCTGGCCAAGGAGCCCAGCCAGGCCTGCGGGCCTTTACAAACCGGGAGCTTCCTCTATCTGGAGGCTACTGGCTCTCACACACCTAAAGATCTTCCAGCTGAGCCTGAAGTTGTCTCCCTGTGACTTCTAGCCTTGGCAGCTGAGGGTCCAAACTAGACTGGCAGGGTATTTGGGCTGGGGAGGCCCCAGGTGCTGGGGAAGAAGGGCTCATGTCACTGGTGGGTTTCAGAGCTGTGGAGGCCTCTGCTAAATCTGGAACCTTGCCCGTACTCAATGCTTTTGGGCGAGGGGTTCAGAGCTAGAGCCTTCACAGAGGGCATGGGAGTACTGGTCTCTGCAGAGGCCGTGGGGCTGGGGAGGGAGATCAGAGAAGGGGGGTAGTGGGGCTTGCAGAGTCTAGGAAGGATGAGCCGTCTGTGCCCAAACTTACCTAGTCTGCACTGTGAAAGGCTTTGCTTGTTGCTAGGGGATAAAAAAAGTTTCCCGGGACAATAATTTAAAGAGAACTTTTGAAATGGTTATTTCAAGGTGAGGGAGTTTGGTGTTTGGAAACAGACTGTGGAGTCCATGCATGTGCAGAAGTCATTTGCTTGGAGGGATGAGGAGAGCTAACAGTTACTAGGATGACAGAACCCTCACCCCAAGAGGGGTCCTGGGCTCCCTGGCCACCCTCTCCCTCCTCTGCCCACAGGTGAGCATCGCCGTGGGCTGTGCCACTCGCAACAGGACCGTACCCTTCTGCAGCACTTTTGCAGCCTTCTTCACGCGGGCCTTCGACCAGATTCGCATGGCGGCCATCTCCGAGAGCAACATCAACCTCTGCGGCTCCCACTGCGGCGTGTCCATTGGTGAGTTGGACTAGGGCCAAAAGGCTTATACCTGTTACTTCCCTGGACTTCTGGACCAGGCGGGGCCAGGATTCCATTCCACACATAGGATCTTACTTCCGCATATCCTTTCCCACACCCCAGGGGAAGACGGGCCCTCTCAGATGGCGCTGGAAGATCTGGCCATGTTTCGATCAGTTCCCATGGCAACTGTCTTTTACCCAAGCGATGGGGTGTCTACAGAGAAGGCGGTGGAATTAGCAGCCAATACGAAGGTTGGTCACATGGCTGTTCTTTTTTCTGCTGGCAACTGGTTCTTCCCTAGGGGGACAGACAGGGAAGCCAGTGTGCGAGCATAGAGCTGGTCATTTACTGCTTCAGAGTGGTGTCTCCTGACCTTGCCCCTGATTTTTATGGCTTGTAGAAGTTAGACTAGGAAAAATGAAATACCTGCCACCCTGCCTGCCTCGTGGCAGACATTACTAATTGATCACCACACTCTTTCTCCACTGAGAATACTGGCAGCCCCTGCCAATCTGGCAGTATGCCTGTGTGGCCTCCCTGACTTGGATTCATCAAATGGTCCTGACCAAAGAGCCATGCCACCATAGATCAGAGTGCCATGTGGTCCCATTCCTCTGCGTGAGGGCCGGGGGCATGCCAGATGCACTCTGGGGGAGCGGCCCCATTTGCAGACCAGTCTCTCTGATGGAAAAGTTATTTCCCACCTGGGGCTTGGGGCTGGCAATGCCATTGGGCCACTCAGGAAGAGTGCCTGCAAAGGATAAGAGTCCTTTTTCCTGCTTGAGGAGCAGCCAGCATGAGGTGAATGACAGATACCTTCATGGGGACAATAGTGTGCAGGAGGTTTGCAAGTGGGAAGTGATGTCTTTCTAGAAAGATTGCTCTTTAAGGTTGGATTGTATGACATCCTGTAACCCTCAGTTTTCTGTTCTGTTTCAGGGCATCTGCTTTATCCGCACCAGCCGCCCAGAAAACGCTATCATCTATAACAGCAACGAGGATTTCCAAGTCGGACAAGCCAAGGTCAGTGTGGCTCCCACCCCCATGAGACCCCACAGAGTGAGCCCGAAGTTAGGGCCAACCCAGGTTACCAGTCTGAGCCTCACTGGCCCCTTGTGTCACCCCCAGGTGGTCCTGAAGAGCAAGGATGACCAGGTGACTGTGATTGGGGCAGGGGTGACCCTGCACGAGGCCTTGGCTGCCGCTGACCTACTGAAAAAAGGTGAGGCGGGAGGGACCCAAATAGTCTTAATTTGGGTGCTGACTGCGTACTAGGTCTTGGGGGTGGGAAAGGATTTCATCTAATTAAATGATGATAATATTAATAAAAGCCACCCTTTGAACACTTCCTATGATACTAAGTTCTGGGGCTGCAGTGGCCACATAGCCCTAGAGTTCAGGTGCCCCAGTATGATGGTCAGATCAGAGGCCCTGGGTGCCTGCTGGTAGAGTGAATTGCCACTTAGGTAGGCAATAGTTATTGAGCATCACCATGCCTCAGTTTCCCATCCATAAAATGGACTATCACCACCTTCACGGGGCTGTCCTGGGGAGTCAGTAAATGCTGGCGTAATTATCACGGGCTCACAAATGTTAGCTACTGATACTGTAGTGGAGATGGGCCTCAGCCTCCCCTGCAACAGATGTCACGTCTCAGCTGTGCTGAGCATGAAGGAGAGGGCAGACATGGGCATCCTTAGGAAAATGACCTCAGATGTGCGTAGGACTGATAAGCACAGGGGGACATGAAGAGGCCCAGGCAGAAAGACTGGCATGTACAGAGCTGAGGAGCTGGAGGGAGCAAGATGGGCGGGAGAAGCTAGGATGGAGATCTGGGGCAGGGTGTGAAGCAGGCATGGCAGAGTTGGACTTGTCCTCCTGAGGTCATACCTGACCTGACACCCCCACGCTTGCCTGTGGCCACAGCTTCCCTCCCCGTCACCCCATCACCCCATGACCTATCTCAGATCAGATATCTGGGGCTGTCCCTCTGGCTCCCCCTTCATCTTCAGAGGCCTCTGGGAGGATGAAGGGAAGCTGCTCAGGCCCCACACATGCCACTTGGAGTTCTTTGACGGTCGAAAGGCTGAGAGATCCCCTGGCCCAGGGCGTGAGGGAAGAGAGAGGCGCGCTCCTCTGCCTACCCTAAGACCAGATGCTCCTAAAACAGGCCAGGGAAGGCTCCCGGGAGGAGGTTGGTGGGTGCAGGATACCAGAAGACATGGGCACCACAGATAGGCAGAGGAAGGAGCAAGTCACTTGGGGATCGGCAGGCATGAGCTCAACAGTGGGAACAAGCGGACAGCTGGTCCTTCTCAGGACAGGGACAGGCCGCAGACTGAGCTTTTAGCTGTGTGACAGCTCTCAGGACACCCCAGCCTGGCCCCTTCCCAAGGGGCCCACCAAAGGGCAGACCCACAGCACCCAGCCCACTCATCTTCGCTATACCTCTGCATCTTCTGCCCTCAGAGAAGATCAACATTCGCGTGTTGGACCCTTTCACTGTCAAGCCCCTGGACCGGAAACTCATTCTGGACAGTGCCCGTGCTACCAAGGGCAGGATCCTCACGGTGGAGGACCACTACTACGAAGGTAACAGCCTCAGCCAGAGAGCCATATGGTCAGGGGAGGGTCCGGGGGCATAGGGCTGGATGTCCTCCTTTATCCCAGCCCCAGAACGGCAGCTATGGTCCAAGAAGCCCAGCGCTGTCCCCGTGGAGCAGCTGGGACTTGGCCTGTTAGGCCTCAGGCTGGGCCTGGGGCCCAGCGAGCTCTCAGCTGCTGGAATTGCTTCATGACGCCCTTGCCACCCAGGAAGCCAGTGGGGGTTCCGATCTTATGCTAAGAGTGGAAAAGGTGGCCTGTGTCCTGGAAGTAGCTCAAATTTAAGGCTATTGTTGAGAATCAAACTGAGAAAGCAACACAGAATTCACAAAGCAGCCCTCCCAAATCACATACCACCTTCTCAAGGAGAGTAGCTGGGCCTAGACTCTGGGGTCAAATGCAAATGCTAGTCTATTGATGGCAGCTGCTTGGAAGATGATTCAGAGGTCACATCTGTGCTTATGAAAAAAAAAAATTAGACTGATTAGCGATACCTCTTCTGGCTACAGTTGTGGGGAAAGGGTGGTATGTGTGCCGTCTCTGCCATCCTTGGCTTATGGAATAAACTCAGAAACTGGCACAGGGCCAGGGGACCCACCCACTGCTCACCCTGAGACCAAATCACTTGACTCACCTCCTTTCCTTTGCGCAGGTGGCATAGGTGAGGCAGTGTCCTCTGCTGTAGTGGGCGAGCCTGGCATTACTGTCACCCGCCTGGCTGTTGGCCAGGTACCAAGAAGCGGGAAGCCGGCGGAGCTGCTGAAGATGTTTGGCATTGACAAGGACGCCATTGCACAAGCTGTGAGGGGCCTCGTCACCAAGGCCTAGGGAGGGTCTGGGGTGCGGGGTGGGGGTTCTACACATTCCGGAGAGAGTCTGGCAGAGGTGCTCAAACATGTACTGAAAGGAGTGGTAAATATATGTTTTGAGAAAAAATGAATTGGCCCCTAAAGTGATTTTTCTTTGTGGATGCAGCCAGTGCTGGTTCTGGGGAAGAAGGTTGGAGGGAGAGGGAGGGAGGCCTGGTCTTTGGCTCTGGGCCAGGACCTGGGTGTCCCAAAGTCTTCTGCAGTCACCTCCCCTGGGCCCAGCATCTGCCTCGCGAGTACTGCTAGGTAACAGTGGACTACGTTTTGGCTGCAACCTGAATCGCTTGCCTCACTCAGCCACCTCAGGCCAGGAGCTGTGCAGTGCCCCTTAGGAGCAAGGAGCAAGACCCTCCCCCAAGACCCTGCGGTCAGAGGTCTCCCAGGGTGGGGAGGTGCATTTGCTTATTGTCCCCACTGCTTGCCATGTCCTCTTAACCAGTAATCTCAGAGAAGCAGAGGGATACAGGGCATCCCCTGTCTGAGGGAAGAAGGTGACCCTCAGGTTTGTGGCATCGGAGCTGTAGGTGGTGGTTTATAAACAAGAAGGTCCGGCTCCCACCCTGCACCACAGACCAAAGACCCTCAATCCTGAGTGTATGGGACTGCCTCCCCTCAACTTGTTAAAATGCAGGTCCCTGGGCCTTGCTTCTTAAACCTGGGACTCTGCATCTGACAGCTGGCTCTGGGGCTTTGGTGTCACACTTAGTGGTGCAGGCCTCAGCTCCAGCCTCTGTCACTACATGATGACAGCTTATTTCTCCCCGCTGCTGCCTGGGCTCAGTAGGAGTCAGCTCTTTGTGGCGACCTGCAGAAACCTTTGTACTGGCCTAGGAAAAACTAATGCCCAGGAAAGAGGGCTGGATGCCTCTCGCCATTGGTGGGGACCCCAGGAAATCCCCAGAGCCCTTGGGGAGGATGAGACCCATTGTAGACATGTCCACTGGTCCACCTAACAATCTAGAGAGAATGAACCAGTCAAACCAACAGATAGCAAACCACCACCCACTCAGGCACTTAACCAGGTTTGGCTGTACCAGCCGCTATGGGCCTGCATTCAATTCACCAATGCCAGCGGGAGGTGGCAGAGCAGGACTGGGGAGGAGGACTGGGCTGGTATAGCCGTTCTCCACCTCGGCCAGAGCTCCTCAGCCTGCAAGTGGTAGCTGGCAGTGACTTCAGCACTAGACCTGGGGTTCTGAGCAGCCCCAGGGAGCCTGCGGACACCAGGCACTGCAGGAACAAGCCTACATGGGGTGGAAGGGGAGCTGGCAAGCCCTCTCTTATACATGGACAACTGGGGTAGGATAAGGGAGACAGTTTCAGCCAGAGCTCTGGGTCCTGACACAATTATGATGCCCCCTATGATGTTCGCACAACAACGAAGTCATCTAAGGATGCATTTTTTAGAACACACCCCTTCCTTAAGATGTGCATGACCGAAATCCAAAATAACAGCAGTAAACCATAAAAGTAAGGAAATCCACAAAGGTCTGAAGCAGGAGGCCTAGGACAGGCTTGCTGGGGTGGGTGCCACCTGGTGGTCTTCCCTGGTACTGCAATGCCTGGACCAGCCGTCCCGCCCCCTCCCGCTGTGGAGCTGAGACAAGTTGGGAACGGCTGTTGTCAGAACGGCTGCAGCCTCAGGGAACTGAGCAGCAGGAATGGGAGGTAAAGGTAACATTACCAAACATCAGCAAGCCAGTGCATTATGTACACACATCTTATTTAGTCCCAATAGGATTATCCCCATTTTACAGATGAGCTAGAACTGAGGCTCAGAGGACAGACACACCAGTTACCCCAATACAGTAAGGAGCAGAGCGGGGATTGGAACTCGGGTCTCTGTTACTCCAGCGATACCAGCCTCTTCACCGTATTATTCTTGGGGCCTCCCGTAGAAGGGGTTATGCAGCAGGCCCCCTGGAGAAGGGCCTTGGATCCTGTAGAACAATGACCATGGGGAGTGTGGAAGGAGCTGAGATCCTATAGGTCTGTCAGCAAAGTTACCTGGGATCCTTGGAGTCTACAGGCCCAAGCAAAGCAGTTTCTAGAAGCAAGTGGTGGGACAAGGGCACCTGAAGTGAGCACAGGCCCAGGCCTGCAGGGAGGCAAGGGTGGGCCTGCCGGGCCTATCTCCACGGGGCGGCCCCAGGAGCTGGGCAGCCCTGGCTAATCCATCAGGAGAGGTGGCTGTCTTCACCCCAGCCTGCCAGCCTGCCAGCCTCTCAGAAGCCCTCGGAGCTTGTGGAGGATAAGGCCTGGAGAGGCAGGCACTTGGAGCGAGGGCAGGGTGGGGTAGTGGGAGTGGCAATACTACACCAAGGACCCCTGACCCTGAGCCCCTAAAACTGCCTCCTGTTATTTTGCTGAGATGACTTAGTGCAGAATGTGCTAGAAGACAGTCAGCTGGTCCCTCATGGGAGTCCAAGGAAACTGTCATTTCTCCCTCAGCCCCTGGCCAAGGAAGACAAGAAGCCAGGATATTGCCTGAGCCTCTCCATGGCCTGACCTTTCCATCAGAAAGGCCTGGCCAGGCCTCATGGCTTAAGCAGCTGAGAGGTAGGTCAACATGGCCTGAGGAGGGCCAAGGCTGCATGTCAGCTGGGCCCCACACAGCCTCAGGACAAACTTTCCTGGTACCAAAGGAGGCCAGCTGGCAGAGAGGGGGACCAGAGACCACTTTTTTTCACACTACCACACAACTGTGCATGTGACATGGCTACAGGTGGTGTGGCAGTTTGGGTGCCCTGGTCACTTCTCACAGTCCCCAAGCCACTCAAGTGAGACTACAGACAGCTGAGCCTGACAAGGGACAGGCAGGGCTGGAGGCACCTCCCAAAGCTTCACAGACCAGAACACTGTGGAGTAACAGATCTGGGTTCTGATGCCACCTCCCCCACTCTCTGTGCCACTGGGAGAGTCATCTCCCCAAGCCTCAGTCTCCTCACCTGTTAAATGAGAATAGACAGGCACCTCATAAGGCTGCTGTGAGAATGAAATAACAGATGTAGTGATGTTAGCACAATGCCACGGAGATGAGGGCTCAGCAGACAGTTGCAATGCCTAACGAGTCACAGGCAAGGGCACCTGGCAGGGCTAGTGGCATTTAGCACTGGGCTCTGTGTGACTTCAATACTTAGGAAGCACGGGACTGGACCTGCAGCAGCTCAGGATGCTTTTTAACAGCTGCTGTTTTTTAAATTCACCTATTATAAGTGTATAAGTTTAGACCCCACCAATAATTTCATTTTAGCTGATCTCAGGGACATAGACCTCAACAACTAGCCAGTGTCTCCATCCTCCTCAGAGGCCCAAGTTGCATCACTGTGCAGTAGGCAGTGGCCTATGTGGAAGAGGAACCTGCACCCCTACCTGTAGGGCTGGGGGTGGGGGGGTGGACTCATGGACCAGAGACCCTGGGTTACAGCAGTGACTCCTGGTAGTCACACAACACCAAAACTGCAAGATACATGTGGGGGCAAAGAGGAAGCTTCCAGATAATACCCCCCTGACAGACTGGACAGGGCTCTCCCAATAACTCCAGGTCCCATTGACTTTACTTCCTAAACGATCCCACATGTTCCACCTTCTGCCATCATCCTGGTCCAGACCCCCATCATCTCCTCCTGCACAGAGCAACAGCTGATGGCCTCCAGATGCCTCTTGACCTCTGCCCCTCCCCCAGATCATCTACACAGCAGCCCAGAGGAACCTCCCAGGATCTGACACACGCATTCTCCTGTTCAGACATATCTCCTCCCCTGTGACTCTCACTGGATGAGGCCCAGCCTCTGGTGAGGCCCTGAATGGCCTCTCCTGCCCCCCTCCAGCCTCACTGCAAACCATCCCCCTCTTACTCTATAGGCCCGGGCCCAGCTTCTCTCAGTTCCCTCTCTCTCTTCCACTTCCTCTTCTGCCTCCTATCCCTCCCCAGTCTGGGTTGGTGCTTGAACACTTAGGGCAGAGGAAAACACAAGTCAGCTCGGCAATAGGAAGAAAATGGGGACCAAAGAGGAGGAAGAAAGAGCCTGGTGGTGGTAGCAAGGGAGGGGATTAGAGGAGACCGGGAAGAGATGGTACATACGCCACTCCTTCGGGTGTAGACTGGGTTTTGACTGAGCGTGAGCTGCTTATGCATGGGCAGTGGGGAAGGGCCTCCAGGAGGAAGGCGTAGCCTACTTGGGCCACAGTACACATCTAGTTTGACTACAAGGCACATGTAGGGGATGATGTGGCCCTGAATGCTAACTTCATCAATTTATCATCCAAGTCATCTGGCCCTAACTATGCCAGAAAAGACTTCCATTTTTACTTGCAGGAAGAGGAACTTTTCTTTTTCCTTCCCCAATACTTTATTGAATGCTTTTCACTGCTCAGGTCCTGTGCAAAGAGGACTCCAAATACCAACCAGCCCTAATTCATGTCCTACAGGCCAGTGATTTCCCAAACCTAGGGGAGGAACAAAATGAGAGATCTCCACATATATCAAGTCCCAGACCCAAAACACCACCTGTCTGTGACTTCCTAAGCCAAGACAAGACAGGCTAAAATTCTCCAAAAAAAGGCTTCCTACACCAAGAGCAAACTGAAAGGAAATAAACTCGTAAAGGACTTGAAGTATGAAATTAATCAGACTTTCTGCAGGTTCCTAAGACCCAAACCAAAACACTGTCTTTCTGTTCTCATCCCCCACACATCTGAGAAATCTGCATGCAAACCCAACACGCAGTCATACTTTCCAAGGTCACCCACCCTCTCACCAGCTACCCCTGGAGAGGGTTCATCTAGACATTTTGGTGGTGGGTATGACCTTCCTCCAGGCTGCTGCTTCACATCCCATTATCTGTGTTCTGTGTTCTACGTGTTCCCTCTCCCTCTCTTTCCAGTTTCAAACACAGCAGAGTAACAGAAGTGGAGGGAGGGAAGCAGGAGACATTTAAATATCTGAATCAGAAATTTAATATTTTCATCAGAAGTCACCAACAAACAACAAATAAGATGCAGCCTTTTTTCACTAAATATTTCTAAAGCCTCATGCTTTGGAGGGTCGCCTAGGAAATGGCTTGCCTTAGATCTCTGGTTGAAAAATATCTCCCTCCTCTGTGTTGCTTTCTTTCATAAGGCAATTGTATCTATTACCTTCTAGTGTGGTGATTTGTTCTAGATTGTGAAATCCTTAACACCTGGATAACTTTCTGGTTCCTTTTTAGTATCTCCACCTAGCCAGGTGCAGTATTTCGTATGAGGCACATGCCACATGAATGGCTGTCCAACAAAGTGGGTAACTGAGAAACGAGTAGCAAAATAGTACACTTACCTGAGGAAACTTCATTTTGGTGGTTGAGAACGTTCTTTGCACAGACGCATTGCTCAAAGTTTCCTGTATTTCATTATCTACACAGAAACAGTTTTCCTGCCTTGTGCCCACCCCTATAGGCATCGTGACATTTACTTTTATAATGGAATGTTAAAATCATGTGACCTCTGGAAGTTACTTGCCTGCTTTTGCACTACTAGATAACAGTTCACCCATGTAGTTAATGCTTCCGGGTTCTTTGTTCCTTAGGGTAGATCCGTGTTTCCATCTGGAATAATTTTCCTTCTGCCTGAAGGACTTTCTTTAACATTTTCTATAGATGCTGGAAATGAATTATTTCAGCTTTGGATGTCTGAAAAACTCTCTATGATAGCGTTGCTGGCCACAGAATTCTGGATTGACTGTGTGTTTTTTCTTTCAGTGCCGTATTTTGCCATGTATATATAATGTGCTCCCATATATAATGCACACCCACATTTTCAGCCCACACTTTCAGGGAAAAAAACCGTTCATTTTAATTCAAATTTTTGTTTACATTTAGGTGCTTCTTTTTTATATTACAAAGGAATTTTAGCATTTATTTGTTAACACATTATGGTACAAGAAATTTTATGTAACAAATAATTACAAAACACAAGAACAGATACAAGGTACAAGAAATTTTTATGCATCATAGAAGGCCGAGAACTCTTTGTCGTTGCAAGTTCATTGTAAGTTCAACAAAATTGATTATCGTATTCCAGGGTATTATTTTGCATACAGATATCATTTTTGATTGCTAAAGTTACACTTTTAACTCAGCATAAATGGGAGAATTAAAAACATTTATATAGATATCGAATTAGTACTACCCATGTATAATGCGCATCCTTATTTTTCCCCTCACAAATTTGGGCAAAAAAAGTGTGCATTATACACGGCAAAATATGGTATTTTAAAGATTTACCCCCATTGGGTCACTTGCATTGTTTCAAAACAGGAACCTGTTGTCATCCTTATTTTTTGTTCCTCTGTAACATGTTTTTCTTTGGTTCTTTAAAGATTTTCTCTTTATCATGGTTTTTGTTTGTTTAGCAGTTTAATTAGGATATGCTTTGGTGTAATTTTCCTTGTGTGTATTGTTTGGGGTTCATTGAGCTTCTTTGACCTATACTATAGATTTATAGTTTTCATCACATATGGAAATTTTCTGACATTTCTTTCAGTATTTTTTCTGTACCATCATCCCCTTCTTCTTCAGACATTCTGTTTACATATGCATTAAATCGCTTGAAATTGTACCACAACTCACTGGTGCTCTGTTCATTTAAAAAATATATATATTTTCCCTCTGGGTTTGATTTTGGATACCATGTATTGCTATGGCTTCAAGTTTACTAATCTTTTTCTCTGCAATATCTAATCTACTGTCAATATCATCAGCATATTTTTCATGTCAGACATCATAGTTTGCATGTCTAGAAGTGTGATTGGGCCCGCCCTCCGCCTCCAGCCGCAGCCCAGAGCTCGCTGCACCGCTCCCCGCTCGCACCCTCTGCGCCTCGCTCCGCTCCGACATGGCAAAAGTGTCCAGCCCTACAGAGACCGAGCGTTGCATCGAGTCCCTGATTGCAGTTTTCCAGAAGTATGCTGGGAAGGACGGGAACCACTGCAGCCTCTCGAAGACTGAGTTCCTAAGCTTCATGAATACAGAACTGGCTGCCTTCACAAAGAGTCAGAAGGACCCCGGCGTCCTTGACCGCATGATGAAGAAACTGGA
>NW_017731846.1:1191351-1214363 GCF_001890085.2 Hipposideros armiger
AGCAGGGGCTGCAGCCTACGCTGTCGCCGGCGACTCACGGCAGCCCGGCTCCAGGTCGAGCTGTTGTTCACCATCTTAGCTGTGGAGGGCAGTGTCACTGGCCCTCATGTGGGATCCAAACAGGGGCCCTGCTCCTCAGAGCTGGTGTCCTAAGTCAGCTCTTAATCAATGGCCCCTGCTTCTTAATTGCTTTGTAAATCAGTTTCTTAATCCTAAACAATAGAAGTCCCATACCCCTGCTTCAGATAACTACTTGAAAGCCTGTGACTTCCTAATATCCCCCAGGCCAGTAAGCTGAATGCCAAACCCATTCTGGGCCCAGACAATTGAGGCCACCTGAGTAACAGGCTGAATGGCTACAGGCTTCATGAGAGCTAACAGATTTATTAATTAAAATATTTTTCGTCATTCAGGGAACTTGGGGATACAGATGACACCCCAACAAGATTGCCAGTCACAACCAAAGAAGCCAACATGGTCTTCCAGGCAGATCTCGAGACCCCTTCCTCTCATCTAAGATCAGCTAGGACGAGAGTTCCATGAATCCCCCAATAGGCAGGGACAGCTCTACGCCCCTGCCCAGCAGGAAGCTGATCAGAAGAAGAGACCTCCTGTCCCTCAGCTTCCCATTGAGATTTTATGGGAATCAAGTCTCTCAAGGGGAAAACAAGGCAGGCAGTTAAGAGGCAGGCATTGGGTCTCTGCATTCCTGCATGTCCTACAGGATGTGACCATCCAGGTGACTTTCCCTCTCCACTCAAAACTCCCCCTTTGTACTGTAATTACCTACCCCTGTGGGAAAACAAATGGGCACAAAATACCCAACTAGATCGGCCCAGTCATTTGCACCTGTGCATCACCTCTTCTTAATCACAGGTGCCAATCAAGTGGTCCCACGCCCTTAGGGGAACAGCCCATTCTAGAGAAGGGATAAAAACTCCAAGTCCTGGGAAGTCCACCCTGCTCTTTTTGACCGCTTCTTCCCTTTTTGAACCCCTTCCTCCCTTTTTTGAGCCTTTGCGCGTGGCCTGCTCCAAACTCTTTGGAATGTAATTTCTCTTCTAATAACGGGCCCTTGAGCCATTCTCTACTGCTCAGGCCTACTTCTACTTCTTTGAAATGTACTAACTCTTCGAATAAACTTTTTTTCAGTTACTTTATTCCGGCATCTCGTTCAATTCTTTGCTCTAGTTGCCAAGGACCTGGACTTTGCGCCGAGAAGGGCCCACTCTCCGACAACAGCACTGCAAGACCCTGAATTATGAGGTTTTCCAGTCTGGCTGCTAGGAACAGGCACCGTTCCCAACCCTGTGCAAGTTCTGAGGATTGTTCCTGCTCATATATTCAGAAGGTTCTTTCCCCAGCCTTGGGTTGTTTCTTTACACACATGCACTAATGAGTACTCAGCTGAGGACTTGAAGAGGGTCCTCTGCAGGTCTCTAAGCTTTTCTCTTTCTGCAGCTCTCTCATCTCCAATAGGCTGCATTGTAACTCTAGCCAATTTGGCTTCCCTGAACTCTCACAGCTTTGTATTCTCAACTTGGGGAGTCCACTGGGCACCATCTGGGTCCCTCTCCCTGTGCCCAGCAGTAAAGCTGGGGCAATCACAGGTCTCACCTCCTTTGTTTCTCATCTCAGAGAATACTGCCTTTGGTCATCTGAGACATCCAGCATCATCAGAACTGTTGTCTTATCGATTTTATCTTTGTTTTTTAATTTTTTCAGGCAGGAAGGTAAACACAGTCACTTTTACTCCATCTTGGCTGAAAGCAGGATTCCACATCATTCATTTGGATAAATAAATTGTGGTAAGTTTATGTGATTGAATATCATACAATCATGAAAAGGAATGCCTTAACCAGTCACAAAAGAGTACATATTGTATGATTCTATTTATTTGAAATGTCCTGAATAGGCAAATCTATACTGTCAGAAAGATTAGTGGTTGCCTAGGGCTGAGGCTATGGGGGATTTAGGGGAGGATGGGTAGAGCATGGGGTTCCTTTTTTGAATGAGGAAACAGTTCTAAAATTGTGGCAATGGTTGCACAACTCTATGAATATACCATTGAATTGTATACTTTAAATGGGTGAAAAAGAAAAGAAAGGCACTTGCACTACAGGGATTTCAAAGGCGTGCCAGAAGGAAATCTGGTGGTAAAAGAATCCTCTCAGCCAAGATAACTGTTTACATGAAGCTTAAAAAATGCAAAACAATTCTCTAGATATGTTCAGGGGCGCCTCTGGAAGTTATCTGCCTGCCTTGGCCATTCCAGATAACAATGCTCCACACACTAAAAGCTGGTTCTCTCTGGAAGAATGCAGACGAAATGAGGAGCCTGTGTTGGGGAGTGGGGTACAAAGGGCAGCGAGTTTATCGCTAATGATTTATTCCTTAGCCTGGGGCAAAATCAATCTCTATGCTTTTCTTTATGTCTAAGTGTTTTCTTACTAAGATTACTTGTCAGATAAATCCCTCAGCCTTGCCCCTGATGTCAGGTGCCCCTTCTTTTCTGGGCCTGCACAGCTCATTTGCTGCTTCCCCAGAAAAACAAAACTTTCCCATCACCCTTGCCCACGCTGTGCATCCCCCAATTTTCCAAAAGCCCCAGAAATGCCTACTGAGCTCATGAAGGCAGCTGCTTCTCTGCGCCTCAGCCCGGGGTGGCTCTGTTCTCTCTCCCTGGCCTGGTTGTCAGATTGTCACGCTGCCACGACCACGATGAGTTCCCCCATTAGCACAGCTGCCCCTGGCGCCTCCAACAAAAGATGCCAGGCTCATAATAACCCCCTCCTGCAGGCCACACAACCACCTCCTGCCGCACCAGAAGCTGGCGAAAGCACTTCATTAAACCCATTCCCTCTCAGCTCCCACTGGTGCCCATCCAGTCTCACGAAGGCCAGAGACTGGGGCAGGCCTAGCCCTGGGGTGCCAGGTGGGGAAGGGGGGAGCAGAGAGTCCAACCCAGGCAGGCTTGATGCTCTGGGGACCACCATCCTTGGACCTGGGCTCCCAGGGCTCTGCACACAAGGGGCTCTGCTTGGCTCCCAGGCCTTGGCTCCTGCCGGTTTCTATGCCTGGCACTGCTTCCCTGGCCCCAGCCTCCCACCTACTCATTCTTTTTAACTTTGAAAAACTGTGAAATGTCACCTCCATAAAAAAAAGTACCTAGAACAAATGGTCAGTGTAACGAACCATTTTAAAGGGATGCCTGGGTACCCAAGCAGTCAGGTCAAGAGACAGAACACCTCAGTGCTCTTTAAAAATAACACTTTTTAAAAAAATCATGAAACATTTTGAACATAGAGCAGAGATTAAAATAAATATCCACAGGCCCCCTCCTGAGACCAAGGCACCTCTAACAGTTTTCTTTACCTGCTTCAGATTTTTAAAAAGAGACAAAACATCACAGATGGAAGTCAAGCCCTTCAGGCACCCTCCGGACCCCCTAGAGGTAACCAGTGTCCTGGCGGGGTGTTCTCACCCCTGCAGGTCTGTGCACTTCACACAGAGCTTTGCATCCCTCAGCTCTGAGCCGCTCTGCTCTGCACTATTTCATCCCCTGCACCGCACATGGCCTTCCACGTTGTGCTTTTCCCCTTCACGTGGGTTTGAGACTTTATCAGTGTTAAAGCAGGTAGTTCTCTCCCCCAGTGAAAGCGGGTGAACCAGTATTCCGCTGCAGGAATTCACCTCCAGTTCTTTTTTTTAAGATTTTTATTGGGGAATTGGGGGGATGGGAACAATGCTGGGGAATTTGGGGAAAGGGAACAGACAAGTTGCTGTCCTTTTGTTCTTCAGTCTAGTTGTAGAGGACGTGGCTTCACTGGCCCAAGTTGGCACCATCATTGCACACTCTTCCCCGGCGAGGCAGATCAGTCGCCGGCTTCTGGAGGCCGCTCACTGCGGCTGTTAGGCGCTCATGCTGGCCACTGGCTACGCAGGGTCACTGGCCCTCATATGTAGGATCCGAACCGGGGCCCTCTGGCGTCCCAAGCCAGCTGTTAACCATCGCGCCACTCGGCCGGCCCCACCTCCAGTTCTTGATCTAGTCTGAGGACATTTAGGTTGTTTCCGATTTTGTACTTTACAAACACTGCAATGAAGGTTGTCATGTGTGCAGCTCTCAATGTCACGACCAAGACTTTCTCCAGCAGTGAAAATGCTGGGTTTATCAACACTCCCAAAGGGAGCCAAATTGTCTTCCAGGGAAAAGAGGGTCAGTTTTCATTTTCGCCCTTGCTAACAGGGTCCCATTACTTTGCCTCTAAGCTATGCTTGGTTCAAAAGTGTTGCAGGTCTGATGATGGGATCTACTCATTGTTTGGATGTCAGGATTAGAGGTCTCCTCTTCCAGGAGGCCTTCCCTGGTCCCTGCTGCCCTTCCAGGAAGAGCCAGCACCTCCTCTGTGCACCCACCATCCCCTGCATAGCAATTGTCCACTTACAGATCCCCGTGCGACCAGTTCCTTGTTTGTACCAGTTTCTCAACCTCCTGCAGAGTCCCCGACATGCAGTCAGTGCTCACTAAATGCTTACGGAGTGAATTTACAAGCACAGCCTTCATTTCAGAGTCATGACCACAAATGTATTGGAAAAGCCTGCAGCACAGGATCTGACTTTAGTAATTGCTCAAGAAACATCAGCCCAGCCAGCATAGCTGCTCCCTGGTGCTAGCAGCACAGGATACTTTTGGGGGCCTGCGGCAGGTCTGCAGATCTACCTCTGGAACATGCTGAGAAAGGTCATGAGGGTCGAGGGAGAGATTTCAGTGTGGGCTGTGGGGAGCCATGGTTACAGGTAATTCAGAGCCTTACAGACTGGCTCGGTTCATGCTTAACCTGTTTTTGCTCCTAAGGCATTGTCTCTGCCTGCACCTGGAGGGTGCTTACAAGTTGCTGAGGTATGTGGTGAGGATGGCCAGTTCCTTAGGAGACACTATAGATAGATGGTTATCTGGGTTAATGGAAGAAAGTGTCCTGGGAAGCTAATCCCCTAAGGTCCCTCTGATCTTTAAGTCTCCAGTAGATAGTTAATGATCTGCTTCTGTATGAGGTAATGCGTAGTTGTCCCTGCAGTGTTGCACGTACTCAAACTGCATATATTGGTGATGAGAAATAAACTCGGGGCTTCAGCATCACCGAAGACCGGCCGCATCAGCATTTGTGTGAGTGTCTTTTTATTCATTCCCACTCCCCCCTTCGGGTACTGATCGACTTGTGGCGGCTGGCCCGCCATAGTGGGCCATAAGATCAAACAAGAGGGGGCAGAGAAGGGGTCACGCTCCATTCATCAGTTGCTTTCTGCTGCTCCCACAACTTTCAACAGAATTTCGTGACAGTGGTAATTATTGCCTTTCATATCATTTGGGTTTAATTTGTGCCCAAAACTGAGACATTTGACATTCAAATGGGTTTTTTTCACAATTTAAAACCACATGAGACCCATTTGCCATTCCTATCAGCCTAAGACACTCATTTTCCTGCTGTCGAGCTATCAAAGCCCATGGCAAGGGAGGTCGCAAAGGACCCTGCTGCCAGGTCTGGAACCCACTCCTGACTCACAACCCAGGGCTCTTCACTCCCATCCCAGGAAAATTGTGTCTCCTTTCTACAGGATTCCTGGACACTACTAGCTTGGGCCCAGCCATGCCATATACTTATAGCATCATTAAGGCAAACATGCATGAAGACACATAAAATGTTCATGAAGTCAAAAGTAAGAATAATAATCTTAGATTTCCTGAGTACTTACTGTGTGCCGAGCCACATGAAAAATTTTCCATACATCAGAGTCATAACAACCCTATAAAGCAGGTCCTATTATGCACAAGCTACAGGTGAGGAAACTGAGGCTCAGAGAGGCTGAGTAGCAGCTGGCGATGGAAAAGGCAGCTGTAGATCCAGATTCATTTCCAGGCCTGCATCCTATAGTTTGGCCACGAGCACCGACACCTCTTGGCACATACTAGGCTGAGTATGAGTCCAGTATAAATGGGGGCATTTGATATCCAGCTATAGCAAACCTGAGCCAGGGTTTAAAAACAGTCTTTTTTTTTTTTTAACTACACCTTGTTTCCAAACAGAGCCAAGGACAATTAAGGCTAACAAGATCCATTTTTAATTCAATGCAAGCTTTTTGCCAAGTGCGTCTTATTGGCTTAATTGTTTCTGAACTCATGATTTAAAACCCAGGAAGTGGTTGGGAGAGGCCTTGCCAATACTATTGATGGCCAGTTTTAATGGGCTGTGGCTGGCTGCAGCTGCGTTGCTCTTGAACTGGGTCCCAACCCACAGCTGGGGCTGTGGGCCTCTACCACTTATCAGCTGGTGGACACTGACTACTGAGGTCTGTGGGTTTTGGTCAGCTGCTGCTGCTAATGACCCAAGGCAGGACTGGTAGTTACCCCTGCTTGTACCTACTAATTACCTTTGCCCCCTCCGGATACCAGAGCAGGATGAGGTGGGCAGAGTGAGGTCCAGGATTGTGCTGGGGGTCTAGTAAGCACTCCGAGGACACTTCCTGTTTACTCACCTGTATTCATTCATCAATATTTACCAACCACCCACAGTGTGCTGGGCTCGGTGTGAGTTTGCAGAAAGGAGGAGCCAGATTTCTACCCTATAAGAGGAAGGCTGGGGACACACCTGCCTGCTCCCTCCAAAGGTCTTCCTGTGTGGCCCTTCCCTAGCCCCTTCCCCTCTCTAGCCTCAGTTTTCCACTGTGGATCCATGGAGATCCCCACTGGAGGTCCATGATCTCCAAGGGCCCTTCCAGCTCCAAGTCAGCCTGCCTGTACCCCATCCTAGCTGTACTCTGCTGTCCCTGCCTGCCACCAGGCTCACCTTCCCTCTTCCTGGGGCATCTGAGAACAAGGATAGAGACCCATGCGCTCTCCCTGATAGCTCCTGAGCAAGCCCAGGAGACTGTGGGAGACTGTGCTCATCTCTGCAGGAAACAACATAATGGAGCCCCAAACGCAGAGCAACTGGACAAATTCCTTAACCTCTCAGGGCAGTTTGCTGATTTGTAAAATGAGAAGACTAACAGTCATTTCCTAATGGGATTGTTGTGAAGATTAATTGCTGTCAGTGATACAGGAAAAGTATCAAGTGCAGTGCTGGACCCCAAGTTTAACTGTCATGAGCTCTTAAGCCACACAGTGAGGGCTATGTCGTGCCTGTCGAGTGACAACTCCAAGTGACGCCCATCAAGCTCCTGGCACAGAGCAGGCACCTGTGCAGTGAAGGAATGCACAAAGTCAGGAACAGAGCCTGACACTGCTGCCCTACCTACAGAGCCTGTGTCTACCACCATAGGAGAAACCAACAGCAAGCTAAACTCCCCTCTCAGAAGAAAAGGAAAAACACCAAAAGGCTCTGGGCTTTGCACAGTGCTTAATGTGGGCTAAGCAGCAAATATGAGGGCCCTCAGAGTGTGTATTTCACAGCAGGGAAAGAAAGGAGAAGGGGGTCTTTTATGGCCTCTTAAGAGCCTGATTTGAGAACCTGTATTAAAGTTCCAAAGACATAAATCACTGAGGCCACAGCTGGCGAGGGTTGAATTCAATCATATGAAGAGAGATCCAGGAAGTACCCCAGTACCTCCAAAACTCACAGGTCAGGCCTAACCTGGGCTACACTGACTCAGGCCTGGCTCACAGTTTTGGAAACCTTTATTTGCTCCCGTCCCCTTCTTTGCTACCTGTTTCTGTGTTTTGTGCATCTCCCCTTCCCCGGCCCCAGGGAGATAAGAAGGTGCCTGAGAGGGTGGTCAGGACTCAGAGGAACTAAAATGAGCTCTCCAGCCTCTAGCCTCACACAGGGCAGTCTGAGGTCACCTCTGGGCACAATCAGGGTGCAGGAGAGAGCCCAAAAAGTCTCATTCAGCTTGAAGCAGGGCGAGGAGGAGGCAGTTGCATGTTGGGCTGCAGAAGTGTGAACCCCCAGCCTGCTGGAATGAGGCCGGAAGCATCAGTGGGAAGTCCTGAAGCCCACTAGCCCCTTCCACCCTGGCAAATGCTGCACACCCCTTATTTCCTGCTATTAAAACCTACAGAACACATCCCAGCTCATATCAGTTATGCACACCTTAATAAGGAGTAAATTGAGAAACGTGGCTGTAACACTGGGATGAATATCAGAGAATGGGGTTGAGATATGGACTAGCCCAGAGAGCCTCTTAAATGTTAGGGGAGCTGTCTAGATGTGTAACTTTCATGTCTCTGTGTCTCTGCAGAATGGTCCTCCAGCAATTCCTTGCATGAACATTTCCCCAGGGACTAATGACACGTGCTGGGTTAAGAACCCTGCACTGTACCTGGTACAAAGCAGGTCCTCCCAGGTGTGCGCTGGTCGGCCACCAGAGGGCGCTGCAGCCCGGCCCGGGCGGCGGCCTCCTACCTCCACTCACCAATCTGACTAGTGGTGGGCACTCTAGCAGGGGGCTTCTGCCATCGGATCCTGCCGAACACAGGCCTTGTGCCGTGACTTCGCCTTCCAGGGTGTGACCTGTTCAGAGCAGCATTTCCTGGCTTCACCTGGACTACTAGGCAAAATGCAGATTCCCAGGTTCCCAATCATGGTGCAAACTGGACCCTCCCAGGAGCTTTAAAAACACGGATGCCTGGGCCCCCTCCAGAGATCACCATTTTATTAGACCTGGGGGGCCTGGGCACCGGGTTCCAATGTACAGTCAGGGCTGAGACCTGGTTAGAACTTGGCACAACGCACATATCTTACCCGTATTGGTTGCACAATGAATTTGAGAGCCACTGCCTTAAAGGGATTTGTGGTCCTCCATCTCTGTATCCCCACCCTGTGCTCCTAGACCTCTGGGTGCCTTCACAAGCTGGCACATGGAACCACAGGGTGAAGTCACTCTGAACCTTTGGTTCTCTCACTTGCTCTTTTTGATCTCTTGGCCCTGTACCGCTTTTCATGTCAGGGAAGGATTTAACAAGCTCTCCAGCTGCGGGGTGTTCTGCTTGCTTCCAGTTTTTCCCAATTAATCCATGCAGTGGTGGGGATCCTGGACCCTGTGGGTGACAAGGGCGACTGCTGGGCATGGGGGTGGGTGCATTTTAGGTTTAAATGGAAACTGCCAAGTTGCCCTCCTGCAGTCCAGTCAGAAGGCCCAGGGATTCGAATGTGCAGCTGGCAAGCCCACCATCCTGTCATGTTTCATCCCGTTGAGGGGATGGGATCATAATGGCTGCTGTTCACTAAGCTTCTACTGTGTCCTGAACCCATGGGAGGTGCGTATAGAGGTCATCCTAGTCCACGAGCAGCAGCACTGTGATCCCCACTTTATAGAAAAGGAAATTGAAGCTCCAGGAGGTTGTCACTCACTGAGGTCATACAACTAGGGACATAGCGGATTTGAACCCAGGGCCATCTGACAGCAGAGCCCAGGCTCCGGCCCTCCCCCATTCCCCTCCCCCCCTGCTGTGTTACTCTTCTCAGCACCGAGCACAAGGCCTGGCACACATTTCAGGTGGGGTGTGTTACTCCAGCTGGCCCTCCAGTGGGGGCCAAGCTCAGTACTCTTATCGCACACCTGCTCGGCAGGTGGGGTGTTGTAGCCTGCCTGCTTCCAGACTCCCAGATCCCAGTGAAAGTGTGGCTCTGGGCCCAGCCAGGAGAGGCGTTTCCTGAGGCCGATGGGTCAGGCCTGGCATCTACCCAACTTTGGCAACAGGCCTGGAGCTGCACAGCCTCCCAGACAGTTTGGCAGCGTCCCCAACAGCTGCTTCCCCATCCCAGGCTGCTTGAGGTGGGCCCCTCAAGCCCAGCTCCTGACCTTTCCTGGCCTTGCCTGGCATACTGGGGTACCAGCATCAGTCCTTAGGGGCTCCCCAGAGCCAAGAGCTCCACAAGGTAGCAGGGATTAACGATCCCGTTTTACAGATGAGGGAACTGCAGCCATCTGAAGAAACTCACGGAGGTTCCACAGCGTGTGGGTGACAGTGGGACTCAAGCCCAAGGCTCCTGATTCCGGGTACCATGTTCTTCCCTCCCACCCTCCACTGCCTCTGGCGGATAAACTATTTATTTTCCCATTCCACACAGGAGGCAACTGGGGCTCTGGGTGCAAAGCTCTGCCTTGGAGCTGCAGGAGAATGACGAGAGGCTCTGAATGCAAACACCAACCATATTTTTGTTCTAAACCTACTCTGGACAGCCTTGGGGTATGGGGGGGTTTCTCAGGGCCTGTGCATGTTGCAGCATAGGTAGGGGACAGGAGTCCCCACACACCTCCTGTGGGCTTTCACAGACCCAGCATCCCCCAGCACAGCCCATGCCGTGCTGTCTTCCCTGCCGGACACAGTGATCCCAAGGGACAGAACCTCACTTCAGGGTGTGCACTGCTCTGTGCAGAGCCGGGATCCAACACGTGTTCCCTGAGAGGATGGTGGGTGGAGAGCAGAGGGAAACGTGTGGTCTCTCATCCCCACAGCCCCCTCCCCTGGCCAGCACCAGCCCCACCTCATCCTGCTCCTCTCCAGCTATGGAAACTTGTACCTCAGCCCAGAAAAGTGAACTTGCTGGAAGTCAGCTGCTTGGCTGCCAGGACCAGCCAATCAGGGGCTGGGGGCACCTCACCCACCTCTAAGGACAAAGGGCTGGGGGCTGGACCAGAGGGGCTCGAAGGCGGGCCCTGCCTCAAGGCCTGTGCCCCAGAGACAGAAAAAGGGAGCAGGAGGGAGAGAGGCAGAGAGGAAGAAGTAGGAAGTAGGAAGTGGAAGAGAACGGGACATTGAGGTGCTGGGAGGAAGAGCTTCATGCTTAGGGGACACTGGCCGCCGCCTTGAAGTCACTTTCCTTACTGCACAACAGGCACACTGGAGCATGGCTGTCAGCCTCAGTCCAACCACTTGGCATATTCTCACCTTTTCCCCCTACCCTGCTTCCCGCCCCTTCCCCAGGTGGGCAAGGGCTCCTGAGAAATAAGTTCCAGAACTCAGATACAGACTCCTCTGCGGCATAAATAGTAATGAGATGTGGAGTTAAATCTAGCATCACCTTGCCTTGTCCCCATTTTATAGATGAGGAAACTGAGGCTTAAAATGATTAAGTGCCATGCCTATGTCTCTTGGCCACTCTGCAATTTGAATCCAGATCTGCCTGAAGCCTGAGATGTATTAACTTTTTCTTCCCTGTCCTCCATTCCAGTCTGCACCAGCCTCTCGGCCTTCACTCATGCTGGCCAGGCCTTCACCTCTCTGCTCTTCTAGACTGGTGCCTCACTCTCCTGAGACAGACTGTCTGCAGTTGGTCCTACCTCCTGCCATCTCCCCACAGACATCTGGGGCTCTGTAAGCCACCCAGAAAAACCTTCTGCTTTAGGCCCAGGGCCCCAGAACCAGAGGAAACCCATAAATACAAACACATTTGCATGAAAACACAGGGGTCTGTGTCTGCAGCTGACAGCTCAGTTAGCGTCCAGGACACAGCTGCCAAAAGTGGGGGCAGCAGCCACCAGCTTCCTGGGACAAACACGGTCCCGACAGCCAAGTCAGTACCATTTGGTGTTTATTTAGACACACAAATAAAAGAACCTGGTGGTTCAAACAGCTTATGTTCTTTTTTTTTTTTTTTTGGATATATAATTTTTGTAAAAGATCAACACATTACCAGTCCTCCATGTTTTTTCTCTAATGAGCAATATATACAGCCTATTATATATATATATATATGTGTGTGTATGTATACATATATATGCATATATATATATTTTTTCAATAGATAACTACATTCAAGTAATGACACACAGGATTTACAGTTTCCCTCTGGGGACAGAGGGAAAGCAAATTCACACTCAGTTCACAGAGGAAGTACCATTAAGAGACCAGCCAGACAGGAGCCAAGGCCCCTCCTGTGGATGGGGGTGGGACAGCAGCAGAAATCACGACAGTTACACTGTTGCTTATTGTGGGGGGTGGGCAGGTGACGATGCAAAGGGCCAAGCCTGCTCTGCTTGGGCTGGGGGCAGACAGGCCATGTTCCTTGGCTGGGATGAGTTGGGGGGCATACCTGGGAACCTCATTTATCCAGGAGCCTCTCAAATTTGGGATTCATGAAGGAGAAGCCAGCAAATGCTGTTTGGTCCATGGAGTCAATGAGGTTCTTGTCACTGTAGGAGAGGCGTGCCTTCTCATTCAGGAACTCCTGGTCAAAGTTGCTGTAGTCTCCAGGGGACTTCTGCAGGCAGAGGACAGGGGGAGATGAGCGGGACCCAAGAGGCGGCCTTCCAAAAGTTTCCAAACACCTTGGGACTGCTTTTGGGCTGGGCTGGACCAGAGCTGTCCTTATTAAGAACAGAAAAGGGAGTCTCTCCCAACAGCCTGAGAGAAGCCCAGCAGGAAGGCAGATGCTGTTTCCCTAAGGGGGATGAAAGAAGCCAGCAGGGCGCTCTGGGCCTGCTTAAGGAGAGGTGGGCAGGTCCTGAGCAGGGTTCTGGCAAACTACAGCCGGAGGGCCAAACCCCACCACTGCTTGTTTGTTTTTGTAAGTCCCACAATCTAAGAATGGCTCTTACATTTTTTTTTTTTTTTTTTTTTTTAGCTGAGCCATCCTGCCACCTGTGGCAGCTCAGCTTGGGCAAGGACTTGAACCGCTGTTGCTCAGAGCTCACACTCTTGAGCGAGCTCTTAACCAACTGAGCCCCTCGGCCGGCCCGGCTTTTACATTTTTAAATGTTTAAGAAAAAAAATCAAAAGAAGACTATTTCATGACATGCAAATTAAATGAAATTCACATTTCAGTGTCCATAAATAAAGTTTTATTAGTACACGACCACACCATTCATCAACATGTTATTTTATGGCTGCTTTAAGACCGGCTGGCCTTCAAAACCTAAACTATTTACTATCGGTTGTTCACTGGAAAAATTTGCCAACTCTGCTTCTGAAGATGTAGTGAAATGGTAACAAAGATCTCAAGCTGGTGGCCCTCTGGCCAAATTGAGCTGGCCAGGACAATCATTTTGACTAGCGGTGGTTTTAATGGCATTTGAATCAATATTTTTAAATCAGGCAATTTGACATAAAACCCCTGATTTCTGGCTTCTTTTGAAAAGGGGCAGAACAGAGCAGCCTTGGGCCCATTTCCTGGCAAGTCCTCTCCTGGTGCTGAAGCCCCTTGGGTCACTCATCACAGGCCCCACCACTTCCCACTAACATGGGCTGTCAATCAGCATGCCCACCTTGTGTTTCTTAGTGCAGAGAAACCAATCTATCCCTCTTTCTATCATAAGCAAAATACAGAGAGCAGGCTATATAATTTCCCTGCATTGGCCTGGCCTGGAAGTGATGTGCACAGCCCAGGAGGCATTGAGTTTAAGGCCCCTGGAGCAGGGGAAGTGCTCGGAAACCTCCGGGCATAATCGTCACATAGGCTGCCCAGTGTCCTGTGGAAGGAGGGGAAACAGAGGAGAGATAGGGAGTGAGAGGAACTGTGATCAGAGAAGGGCCACAGAGTCCAAACTCTGAGGGGTTTGGGGCACTCCAAATTTTGGCCTCAATCTACCTCTGCTCTCCTGCTGGCTCCTTGGTGGCCTCTGTGGCCTCTGGGCCTTTGTGTGAACCATCCCTCCTCTACCTGGACCGCCTCCTAGCTGCCCAGTCCTGCCCACGTGCCACTTCCTCCCAGACCCACCCGGTTCTATGCATTCTGGGCTCCTGCTGACAGACCTGCCCAATGACAACTGATCGTGTGTGGTCTTGTGACATCTCTCATGCTGTTGTGTTATATCATGAATGATCATCTGTTTTCAAGTTTCTTATCTCTCCAGGGCTCCTCCAACTCTGGGACTGGGCTTCCCACTTTGCTGAGCAGCTCAGCACAGTGCTCTGCACCCAACAGGCACTCAGCATTTCCAATATTTATTGGAAAATGGATCGGATGGATGGAGGGAGGAAACGAGGCTTTAACTCTGATTCCCAAAGCATAGTCCCCTGCATACAGTGGACGCTAAAGAACATATGTTAAAGGATGGTTAGATCTACAGTTCCCAGTGTTTGGTGAATGACTGAGTGAGGAGAGAGAGGGTAAGAATATCAGACTAGAGGCTGTGACTGAATGTGCCAGAGAGGTCGGGGAAGCAAGTTTGCTAGAAGAAAGGAGAGGGAGAAAGCCTGTAAACAATGTGCAAAAGAGGCAGGGGAAGGGGGTGCCCACCCCAGAAGGCAGCAGGGGCAGCATCAAGTGGGTGGCCTGCTGGAGTTGGATCACATACCACTTTGGGCTTGAAGGGTGGCTCCACCTGACGTTTCTCCAGCAGCGTCCAATTGATGGTCTTGAAGAAGGGGTGGATTTTGATATTCCCAGTCACTCCCAGCCTCTTGGTTGGATCTCTTTCAAGCAGCTGCAACCCAGCAGGGGCCCCAGTTAGCACCCGAGGGCTGTAGGAAATTGGAGCCTCAGCAAACCCCCAAGCAGATCCAAGGTGCCCAGGCAGACCTGGCCCAGCCCAGTAGTATAGCTCAGGGCCTCTGGGCTGAGGGGATGGATCTTCTCGGGCCTGCTGTGCTCCCAGGTCCCCCAGAGACAACAGGCTGTGGGCGGGGGCTGCATGGACTCATGAGTAAAAGCAGTGGCTGTTTATTGAGGGTTCGCCTTCTGCCTGGCACAGACCTGAGCTACGTTTATGTTTTCTTCTCAACAACTTTTGTGAGGCAGGTTCTTTCATAGCCTCCATTTTGCAGATAAGTAGACAGACTCAGTGTTTAGCCTCAGGTCTGTCTGTCTCCTGACCTAAGCTTGTAACCACATGCCAGGCCAATTTGGTGCAGGCTACACAGACAGGAGCTCCTGGGAACGTGACGAGGGAACAATACCCCCAATGTATTAGGACGGGAGCATCAGTGAGGCTGCCATTCCAGACAGGGGAGGCTTCTGGCATTCCTGCGACCCCACATTTACCAGTCCCTGCCCCAGACAGCCTAACCCAGGCCCTCCCACCTTCTCCAGGATATCCTTGGACTCCTTGGTGATCCAACGAGGGTAATGCGGTGTGTCCACACGGATGGACTCGAAGAGTTCATCCTCATCGTCACCATGGAAGGGGGACTGACCAATGAGCATCTCGTAGAGAAGGACTCCAAAGGACCACCAGTCCACAGAGAACGAGTACTTCTGGCCCTGCAGGATCTGAGGCAGGAGAAGGGGTGCTGGAGCTGAGAAGGCCCAGAGCACGAGCCCTGGCCAGGCCTCCTCACCCTCCTGGCTTTGGCGTGGACATCACTGTTTTGGGGAAGCCTTCCTGGCTCCACCTCATTGACTAGGCTGGTGGCTGGGAGGCTGACTGCTTACCTCGGGGGCGATATAGTCAGGGGTGCCACAGAAGGTGCTGGCCTGTTTCTCCGCAACGATGTTCTCCTTGCACATCCCAAAGTCAGCAATCTTAATGTGGCCATCCCGGTCCAGCATCACATTGTCCAGCTTGAGGTCCCTGATGGGGAAGGACAGGAGTGGGTCATGAGGAGCCAATTCTCCTCCTGTCCCCCCGTCCCCATGTTCTCCTTTTCAGCTCCGTAGGCCTAGGACTCTCCCCAAGGGGACAAGGGCATGAGGAAGAGGAAAGGAAGCAATAGGGAAAGAGGTACTAAAACAGGTGCTTCCTGCAAGCCGCCTACCAGGTTCTACACACTGGACACATGCCATCCTACTTTCTGAAGCCCAAAACGAGGCTCAGAGAGGTGATGTCACTTGCCCAGGGTCACCTAGGTGGTCAGCAATGGAAGTAGCCCTGAGCTCTGGTTTGTCTGACTCCACAAGGGCAAGGACCATGTCTATTTTTACGTGGTTGGTTATTTGAATGGATAATTTATGCTCATGATAACAAGCAATGGGAAAGGACAAACAACACAAATGAAGTCCACCTTCCACTAACCTCGATCGCGAGGCCCTACCTAGAGTGATTCTAGGTACAGATAAGCACATTACACTATGTATCTTACCCTCACCTTTCAAAATCTGAACCCTAATATTCAATACACACCGTCCCACAGATTGGTTTTCCACTTAACGACATATCTTGACATCATCCCACATCAGGACACAGAACGTGGCTTCAGCCTTTTTGATGGGTGCATACTAATCTACTGTAGCATGGGGCCGTCATTTATTGGGTGAGAGTTTAGGGAACCAGTCCCTATTGGTGGAAGCTTAGATTGCTCAGATGGGGCTTCAGAGCAAGACTGATTGCTCTGAGGAAGGGAGACACTGAACCAGTCAGTGCCGCTCTCCAGCCAATGTCACCAAGTATGGGCAGTGAGTTCCCAGTCCCTGGATCCGTGCCAGCCTCAGCTAAGGGGCCACAAGGAATTCTAGCAATGAAGTAGGAGGTTTAGGCAAATACCCAACCAAAGACTGATTCCAAGTGGAGATGGGGCCATAGTTGTGCCAGGCCCCACTCAGAGCATTTCAGAGGATATGACATGGTGGGAGCTTCTCCTCCTAAAAGCTCCCCTAAACCCCAAGCCCCCATCCCTGTACCTGTAAATGATCCCTTTGCTGTGTAGAAACTGTAGTCCACAGACTATCTCAGCTGCATAAAACCTGGATATGAGAGAGAGAGAGAGAGAGAGAGAGAGAGAGAGAGAGAAAAAAATTCTGGAATTTCTGCCAACCAGCCCTTGCTTCTCCCTGGTCCCTCATCCCTACCCCCCGGGGCAGGAAATGCTGCAAATAACTCCATGGACAACCTGGGCCTGATCAAGCACATCTTTTATCAGGCAAGTAGGGGCTGGCAGCCAGGGCAGAAAAGAAAATTAGGAAGGAAAAGCTCCAAATAAGACAATTTGGTCATAAGAGTGTATGCATTTGTATATATTGGTACACATATGTACGCAGACACAGAGTTTGGGGTGGGGGTGCATGCTAGTCTGGGGGTGACACTTCAGGGTTCCTGTGTGCTGCAGGATCACCATCTGTGAGGCTGCGCTGGCTGAGACCCAAGGAGGGAACAGGAGGGAGGCATGTCCGTGCTGTGCTCCCAGCCAGAGCTCACCCACTGCCCAGGTTCTCCATACAGTGGGGGCGGCCCCAGCTACCCCAAATCTCTCCAACCCCAGCTCTACCCCAGGCTGGCTTCTCAAGGGAGCAGGAAGGAGGAATAGCGGGCAGCCCGGCAGTGGGCTCTTCCCCCCACAGGGCCCTCACATACGTGGCACGGTACAGCTCGAAGCGGCCTTTGTCCTGGATGTGATACATCAGGTCCCCCCCATTGAGGAACTCCATCACGAAGAACAGGTGATCCTGGGGTGGGGCGGGTGGTAAGCAGAGGCACAGAAATAGAAGGGGGGCTCCCTTGCTGAGGGTCACCAAAATGAGGGACAACTCTGCCCTGGGGGATGTGAGGAGAGGAGACAGGGCCCTGCCCTTGGGAGTCGGAGGATGGGGACACAGCACTGCCTTAAGTGGTCCGGGTAGGAGACATGGCCCTGCCATGGCGGGGGGTGAGGGGGGCTGCAGCCCCAGGGGCAATGACAGTGGGAGGGTCAAGCACCTTGGTCTGGAAGGTGGAGAAGAGGTGGGTGAGAAAGGGATTCTCCCAGGCGAGCGCCAGCACCCGCTTCTCCACCATCGTGCACTCCACGTCGTCGTCAATCAGAACTACGTCCTTCTTGAGGGCTTTGACAGCGAAGAACTCCTTTTTGCCCTTCAGCTCTGCAAGCAGCACCTGAAAGGTGGGCAGGGATGCTGAGCAGGAGAGGCTGGGGCCAAAGGCCAGGGCACCACAGCCGCACCCAACCAGGAAGAAGTCAGGTAGGGTGAGGAGCAGGTGCCTCTGGGCTGCTTGGGCTGCCCCAGAGCTAGGTGGCCCCTTACCTTCCCGAAGCTGCCTTTGCCCAGGACCTTGTGGAAGACGAAGTTCTCAATGTTGCACCTGGTGCTGCCCTCCCAGATCTTGCCATAGGTCCCATTGTCTGCTAGAGAGATGGCACTTCAGACTCAGGTCTCCGGCCGCCAAGTCTCCTCCCCTGGGGCCCAGGAGTAGGCTGGGGTAAGGGGCTTCAGAGAGGAAGGGGCCGGCTCCTTCCCCAAGGTGGTGCCTCCTCTCAGGTATCACGGTAGCTGAGGAAGGACAGACTCCGTCCTGGGCCCTAGTGGGGAATGGGGGCTTTCCTGGGGGAAATGGGCCAAGCTTTACCTGGGGCATCATCTCCAGGGACTCCTGGCTTCTTCTCAAAATTCTGGTAGATCCCAACAGACTCTGCAGACTCTGTCTCTGACTTCCGACTGGATCTCTGGAGGAGGGTGTAGGGGTTGGGGGGACGGTCGGTCATACCATGGTTGGAACTCCCAGCCCAGAGGGATGACCCCAACCATCCATAACTCCACCATAGATACCAATGGGGGACAGCAGGGGCAGAGCCCGGGATCCCTCCCTGAACCGCCCCACACCCCCCAACTCTTCCATTAGCACAGGGATGCTTCTGTGGTCTGGAAGACAGTGATTACAAACAAAAGTTTTGTAAATTGGATACCACCTTCCCAACCACTTACTCAATAGATTTTTATTTATGTTGCCTTCACTTGTGACCGAGTCTAGAATTTTGCCTTAAAGTTTTGTGGCATCCTTCGTGTGCCACCCACACCCACCACATACACAAAACACACACACAAAGGCTTTTAGTTCCCAGTGTTCCAACCTCGGGGCCCCCAGGCTCAACCCTCAAGTAAAGAGCTGCTTGTAATAATTAATTTCTCATGAGAAGAAGCCCAGCACCCTCTGCTGCCTAATTCTTGAACTAGATCTTCCAGAAGTAGAATCTTGGATATAAAGCCTCCCACTATGGTTCCCCAGGAGTGGGTGTGAGCCCTGACTACCCCCCGGCCCTGCCACCCTCTGTCTGGGGTTCCCACGGTGCTGCCCACCTGGCTGACTTGGTTCAACGCCTCGGCCAAGAGCTTCTGGTTGATGCCGCAGAGGTTGGCAACCTTCTTCTGGCACTTATGGTGCACGTTCATGCCACAGTCTGGGGTAAGGGAGAAGCAGGGCTATCAGAGCCCCTGACCAGCAAGGCAGCCAACAGGCTGCGGGAGAACTATGCCCCTTGCCCTGGGCCCAGCTGAGGTCAGGAACAGGCGGGCGAGAGAGCTGGAGAAAGGAGGGCTTTGGTGGGAGTCTGCTGGATTTCCTGTCTTTAGGAAAAAATGTATCTGAAGCCATCACGAGCACTTCGAAGCTTTCATTATTTAAAGGAGAAAAAGAGAAAGCAAAAAATGTGGGATCTAATTCGGAACTCCTCAGAGAACGTGAGGGACAACGCAGACAAAGCCCTTTTCCTCTGGGGTCTCTTGTTTCTCCTCTATTAGTGAAGCTGGGGCAGGAGAGGGGGTCTGTGAGGTGTGTCTGGAGAGCACCTGCTCATGTGTGGCCGTGGCTTTCTGGATCCTACTCTACGCTGACCCTATCTTACACTTGAGGATGTGGAGACTGTCCAGTGATCACACAGCAGGTAAATGGCAAAGCCAGTTGGGCCAGTAGGGAGGGGTCACCAAGGCCTCCCCATGTGAAATCCACCAGCGAGGGGGCAAAGGCAGCATCAGTTTGTGAGGCCTGGGTGGGTAGGCACCGCTGGGACCCCACTCCCCCCTCCCATCTATGTCCCAGCCCACAGAGGTAGGTAACACGCACCTTCACACTTTAATCCCTGCTTCACCAGACCCCAGAGCAGGCTGCCACAGTGGTCACAGAAGGTGGGGCTCATGTAGTTGTAAACCTTGAACCGGTGCGGCATGTCTATGTTGAAACGTTCTTTCTGGAACTGGGGTGGGGGTGGTCACAGGTTAAGAGTCACATATCAGCTCTAGCCCCTTCCTTAACCCCTAGCTCTCCCCCAAACCCCATGCGGGACAAGATGTGAACAGGAATCCACTGGGGACTGGGAAATCCAGAGGTCCAAGGAAGGACCAGAAACATGCGGAAGCGGGAAGGAGAGCCCAGACCCCTCCCAACTGGCGAAGCCCCCCACATCCTCCGGCCCTGCCCTGGCCCCAGCCTCACTAAGGTATCCCGGCTGTTGGTCGCAGTGCCGGTGCACCGGCCGATGATCTTGTCGATGCATTTCTTGTGGATGGCAGCGTTGCATTCTTGAGGAGGCGCAGGCCCAGGAGGGGGATGGGAGAGCAGAGTCCGTGAGCTGGCCTAGTCCAGCCCTCTACACAAAGCCACCATTCTCCCAACTGCCCACACCCTCACCCCACAGAGGCCTTGGGCCCAAAGCTTGAGTTTTCTCTCCTCTGGCCAGCCTTTAAAGGAGGGGCCTAAAAGGACGGGGCAGAGAGGACAGGCCAATCTGGTGGATCTGCAATTAAGAAAGGCTCAAGGGGTCCTGGGGCAGGGAGGGGGACAGAAGTGAGGGGCGTGGGGTACTGCAGCGAGAAATGGAGGCAGGGGAGCCCCTCTTCTACACCCCAGGACAGCAAACAGCTCCTAAGCTCTCTCTCCCACACATGCACACACTGATACACCCTAACTCAAAGACACCTGGACATACATACACAGCATGTGTAATAATGACAAGGTTTCTTACATGGAATGTTTACCATGTGCCAGACACACCTAAAAACAGCACATATATTTTATTCCATTTGATCTCCACAATGACTCTATTATCCCTATTTTAGATGAGGAAACTGAGGCACAGAGAGATTAAGTAACTTTGCCTAAGGTCCTACAGCTAGGAAGTGGTAGAACTGGGATTCAAACCCAGGCATCTGGCTTTAGAGCCTATGCCCACATCGCCTGGTGTGTGTACCCTATGGAGACAGATGTGCTCATATATGTGCACCCAGATGCACACATATCTAACAGAAGCACACAAGCAGCCAGGGGTGTGCCAGTCAAGATGTGACAGCCTCTCTGGGGGAAAAGAGCCCTGATGTGCAGCACTGGCTGATTTCTGGGTAAATACTCCACTGTGGCCTATCGTAGGCTACCAATGTGATGTCACTGAATGCAAGAGTTGGGAAGAGATACGCAGACCTGGCTGGCTTTCGTGAGCCAGAGAAAGCCAGCTATAGCACTCTCTGAAGGCAGCTATCATACACACACATGCACTCTGACGTGGAAAATCCCACGTGCACACACTCAAGCTCACAGTCTTTGTCCAGACATGCGGTCCCAACACAGGGACTCAGGCTGTACTATGAACACACGCAGGGACTGGCAGGCACACATGCACACACGTGTGCGTACAAACTGGACTGTAGAGATACTTACGCCTGCATTTGTAACCTTGCTTGTTGAGACCCCTGAAAGGCAAATCCCCAGGTCGGTGAGTACAGGGAAGCACTGGGTATGGCCCTCCCTACCCCCACCCCACCCCCGGTGGGCACAGTCAGGTCTTACCAAACAAAATCTTTGCACACAGAACAGAAAGTGGGCTGCCTAAAGAAGGTGGCGATAAACTCGTGGTTCTTGATGTAGTGAATTTTGGCCTGTTTGATGGCTCCACGGCGGATCATTGTTGGGAACTTCATCTCATCTTCACCCCGAAGAGACTGCTTACAATCTGGGGACCATGGAGTGGTAAGGTCACCTGCAGCCACATGAGGGGTAACACTGCTGCAGTCCCTCCCAGGGTGGCCCTGAACAGATCGCTGATGGGGGCTGCTTTTCTAAACCTCCATCCTGGCTCTGGTCTCTGAACCTACGTCCCCACCCCAATTAGGGAGGGCCTTACCTCCGTCTTCTAAGAAATACTGTACAGACATCAACACCTTGGCCTGGGGTTGGAGGTCCAGCTGCAGGGGTGAGGATGGAGGGAGTCAATGAGGGCGGGCCCAGGCCAAGCCAGGCTCAGAACCCGCCCCCATGATTGGTCCCCCAAGGCCAAGGGAGTCCTGGCAACCTAGCCGGGCACCTGTCTGCCTGGTGTGGAAAGGCCATGGCCCCGCCCTGAGCCCCGCCCCCCACCTCCCACTTAGGGGTATTATTACATTTGGGGAAGTGAAAGGCTCCAGCCCACACCCAGCCTGGCCCTAAGGCCTGGGAGCACAGTGGGAAGGGAAACTCCCCACCCTCCACCATGTTGCCTGCCCCCTTAACCAGGATCTTAGAATGGAGGCCCCCTGCCCCCCTGAATATGTAGACACGGACACACATATACTCATTCATGCTGGTTCTCTGTCTGTGTCAAGCATTCGGCATGTCCAGTCTCTTCACACAGACTGGCTGATTCTGAGGGCAGGAACCTCACTTTCCCCAGACCCCAGGCTTGGTGACTAACAATGTCCCTTGAGGTAGTGGACAGAGAGCTCAGTAATTGTCTCTGCCTGACTGGCGGAGGGTTGGTGCAGCCCTCGGTCAACTCTCTTAGCTCAACCCCTTCAGCCCTCACTGGAGGATGACCAGAGTCCCCGATGGTCACATGGTCTTTTCCAGTGGGGATATCTTAGCTGTAGGAGTGGGGCGGGGGATGCTCTGCCAGCGCTGGCATCCTGTGGCCACAAGGGCCACATGGCCACGTGCGTGTGCAGAGTCCCGGTTTGGCCGATGAGTGGTGGGCCATCAGCCTTCCCTTCCCCCACCTCCTTGATGTTGGAGATCAGAACTATTGTTTCCAATGCCTGCCTGGGCCTAGAAGATCTGCAAAGATTCCAAACAGAACTGGGAACAATGGCTGACTCTGAGAAAGGGGCCTGGTGCCAGGGGTTAGGGCGGGACACACCTACATACAGTTTGAAATGTTTTACTACGAGTACATCTTGCCTTTACAAAATTATAAGGGAAAAATGTAGTCACAGTAAGGATGTCTTTCTTTAGCATCTATCCTGTGCCCAGTTCTACAATTAGCCCTTTACATCTAGCTGCCCATTTCATCTGAACAACTGACCTGAGGTAGGGTCTTTTAGCAGCTTCTCTTTTCTACAGATTTGAAAACAGGCTCAGAGAAGTCCCGGATTTGATAAATCGCAGAGCTGGGATTCGAACTCAGGGTATGTCAGCTGCAAAGCTGCACTCAGCCATGCTCACTCAACACACATGTGAGCGCGCGC
>NW_017731846.1:1214398-1236683 GCF_001890085.2 Hipposideros armiger
ACACACACACACACACACACACACACACACACACACACACACACACACACACACAACCGCGGCCCGCAGGCCCCTCACCCAGAACTCGGCCTTGCCATTATTCTTCTTGCAGCGCTCGGCCAGCACCGACACGCCCACTGTCACCTCAGACACTGGCTCCTCGGCTGCCCGCATCAGCACAATCTGGATGACGCGGCCCTCGTATATGTGGGCATCAAAAGTGGACTTCCACTCTGGGTACATGGTGGGCTTCTTCTGCACCAGTGTTTTCCCACGCTCTGCAAAGGGGGCAAGCTGGCCAGATCAGGCAAGGGCCCCTGTGCCGCTCCCTCCCCGGACTTCCCACAGCCTTCAGCCCTGATAGAATCTGCCTGGCTCTTTCTCCCCCTGAGGGCCCGCCGTGGCTTCCTAGTGTCCTCAGGACAGAGTCTCTACCCCTCAGTCAGCAGGACTGTGCCCTGCTCACCTCACCAGCCTCATCTCACCACAGCATGCTCTGGAACACAGAACTGCTGGCAGCTCCTCTTGGGCGACTTGCCAGGTCCCACCTCCAGGCCTTTGCTCCTACTGTTCCCTCTTCCTGTGACCCTCTTCCTTTAGCCCCACTTAGATGTCCCCTGCCCTATGCATTCACTCAGTAAACACGGCTGAGAGCTCCCATATGCCAGCCCCCTGTACTGGAGGCAAGCGACATGGCAGAAAGAAAAGCTGAACCTGGTGTCTGCCCTCCTAAAGCTTGAGTCCCAGGTAGAGACATGAACCAGTTCTTCCCATAGCTGTAATGAAACTGAAGCAGGCAAGGCTGATGGTTCTAGACCCACCCATGTCAGGGGGCCTGCCCCAACTTAAGGGTTGGGAAGGCTCCTGGAGGAAGGGACAGCTCAGCTGAAACCTAAAGGATGAGTCAGGGTTCACCAAATGAGGGCAGAAGCAGGAAGGAATGCTGTGAGAAGTTTGCCTCTTCCAGGAAGACATCCTTGACCTCAGCCTGGGCCGGTGCCTCCTCTCAGCTTCCCAATCACAGGACTCATCGTCTGGCTCCCTCACCTGACTGTGAGCCCCATGAAGGCAGGGCCAGGGCAGCCCTGGAACACAGTGGTGTCCTAAGTGCCCAGCACAGGGCATGGCACAGACGGATGTGGAAACTGCTGGGTGAAACAACCAATGCGGAAGGAGCCAGAAGCCCCGAGCTCTAGCGAGGGCTCCATGCTGCCAGTGCAGGAGGCGCTATAGGCACGTGGTGGCCTCTGCGGTCCTGCATCCACAGCTGGGATGGGCAGGGACATGAAGATGAGGAAGAGTGGGATCCCTCAGTGGTTCTGGGGGAACAAGGCCTGGCCCCCGCCAGGGCCTCCCGCTGGGCCCAAACTTCCAGGCGCACTGGCTCACGCCACTCCTCCAGGGACCAGCCTCCAGCCCTACCTGTGCTCAGCGCCTCCTTCATCTTCACGGCACAGAAGGGCTGGCTCGCCTCGTCCGCGGCCTGCAGGGAGCCCAGCTCGTAGGAGTTGAAGGCAATGCGCAGGAACGGTGCCATGTTGGAGCCTGCAGTGGGGTTGTGTAGACAGAAAGGGTGAGGCTAAGCAGCAGGGCAGGACCAGCAGAACAGCCCTGGGAGGTGGTCAGGTATCTGCTCCCCCAAAGCTCTCACAGCATAGAGTTTGGCCCACATGGTTCTTAAAATGCACTAGTGCTAGTTGCCAATGTTAAAATTGAGAAGTTTTAGGTAAGTCTAGATTTGTGGCATCCCTGGTAAAACTAGAAAATGGGACATCAGGCAAGAGCTGGCTGGCACTACCCCCTTGGTCGGCCACCCCTGCCAGTCTACTCCAGGCAAGGACTCCTTTTCACTCCTCTCCAAAACCTACCTGGCCCTGTGGACATTTGGGTCCATGACCCCATTCATGTGAGGAGTCATTCAACGCCTCCTTTAATACCGAGCTGTGCATACCTACTAAGAGCCAGGTACCGAGCATGCGCTGGCCAAGATGGGCAGGGGAGTGCCCCTGCCTCCCCACACCCTGGCCCCATCAGCCCTTCTTGGTTTTCACAATTTTTTGCTCCTAACTACCCAGGCAGACAAGCAGGGCCAAGATGACCACCCCTACGTTTCAGACAGGACCACGGACACCCTGAGGTCGAGCCAGAGCCTAACGCTGGGATTCCACTAATGAAGCACTCTCTTCACTCGGAGGCCAGGGCAGTGAAAGGCCCCACCCCCATCAGTGTGCCTGACCCTTCTGAACCCGAGCCCCTTGGGGTTAAGGGCCTCTCGCCTACCCTGAAGGTTGCCTGCACTTTCAAACAAAATTTTTTCCGAATATAAAACTATTTTAATGTTCAATGTAATGGTGAATTTGCTTTTTTAAACCACACAGTTTGGTCCTCCATTCCCCCATTCCTCACATGGAGGGTCACTACAGGAAGTGACACAGAGGGTCTTTGGGGCTGCCATTCATGGAGGATGCGCACATGTGTAAGCCCACGCTTGCATACTCATACACCCACACAAACACTGGCTCCAGGTCTGGGCGCCACACAGAAGGGTGCTCCACAATCTTGGTTGAATGAACCCTCATTCACGTACTTGCACATACACATGTACTCGTACTCCATGCTGAACATAGGCCGGCAGAGAAGCAGACTCAGACACCCCCCCCCCGACCTACATATGCACACGAGAGCACAGGCGGCAGCCACCCTCCCCTGGGATGGCTCCCCCAGCTCCTCTACAAGGCAGCCAGAGCAGCAACCAGGTCTGCTGGGAGCTCCCAGCCCAGATGAGCTCACAGGAAACTGACCTCAGCCTGCAGCCCAGCCCATTGGCCTGGCTAGTCCTCTGAGGCCAGCAGCCAGAGCAGAGGGGAGGGATCGGGAGGGGTCGGGAGGGGCAGACGCCACCATGTCCCCTGCCTAGGCCTGGCTCCTACTCAGAGGGAAAGAGAGTGGGTGTGCGAACTTGCATCTGAGATCAGGCCCCAAAGCCTTCAGCCTGAACCCAGCAGGCCAGTCGCCATGACCTCTCGGCAGAAGGGAGGGAGAGCCAGCTGTGGGCTGCTGCTGGCTGCTCCCTGGGCCGGAGCACGCCTGAGTGTGCGAGTTGGTGTGTGTGAGGGTGCATGTAGGTGTGACTGCACAGCTGTGGAGATATGTGTGTCTGCAAGGACGTGTGAGTGGGCGGCGCGTGGTGGGCGCTCAGGTAATGCTGACGTGAAGAGTAAGCTGCATGGGCCTGGCTGGGAGCGGGTGTAGGAGTCTGGGTGAGTGTCCCAAACTCCCAGGCAAAAAGGACATCGTGCCCCTCCTTCCGCCCTGCCTGGCCTGGGTGTCCAAGGTGTGCAGCACCCAGGTGAGTGCCCCCTGGGGGTCCAGAAAAACTGGGGGGGGGGGCGGGGCGCTGCACAGCACACACTTGCCACATGTCTGTGTCTACATTCCCAGGGCCTGAGCCCAGCAAACATGGCTCAGACTCATGCTTCCTGATAACCTCGAGACCCCCAGGTGGGTCAATGACAGACTTTCTGAGGATCTCAGAGAATGAGGGTGAGTGGGCAGGTGGGCAGGGACAAAAGAGGAGTAGTTGTGCTGCAGGGGCTTGGTTCCCGGGGGAGAGTAGGTCAGGGCAGCTCCATGTGGCCAAATGATGGCGAAGCTGCCTCGGTACAAGACCTTGATATCAATGCTGCCTTGGCTGTGCGACTCCATGCAGGGCACTTGGCTTCTCTGAGTCTCAGCCCCACCCTTCCATCTTCCAGATGAGGAATGGTCCCTTGGTGCAGGGTTGTCATGATGATAACTTGTGTAGGGACGAGAGCCAACATCAACCCCACAGGCCTTGGGGAGGGATCTTTTTGATGCTTTCACCCCTTCTAGCTTGCAGCACCCATCTCTCACCTGTGCACATTCCTTCTCAGTTTACAAAGTACACTCACATTCCCCATGGCATCCACTCCACCTTCCCATGAGCCCAGGAAGCAGTCCTAATAATTGAGCCCACTTCTCAGATATGGCAACCAAGTCTCAAAGAGCTATTCATCCTGAAGCAGCGGGTTTGCCAAACACCTGCCGGCAGCTTCTGCCTCCCCGCTGCCTCCCCTTGGGACCCAGCCATGACCTCCCCTGCCTCCCGGTGGCCATCCATGGGGACTGTCCCGGGTCTGCATGGAGGAGGGGCACATGGGGTGTCAGAGAAGCCTGGGGACCGGGAGGCAAAGCCCAGCCCTGCAGGCTGCCCATTAGGCCTGCCCTCCAGCTCTCTGCAGTCACACTCAGAGCAGCTGTTGCTCACAGTTAGCTAGAAGCCACAGGAGGGAAAACCACAACCACAGCAGGCCCTGACCCCAAACCTGCACTGCCAGGCCGCAGTGCCACAAGGAGGGAGACCTCCTGGGGCTCCTCGGCAGTAATCCTAGGGTTAGGTCACTTAGTCCCAACGTCCTAGGACGAAAACTAGAGCACGGGTCCTGCTAAATTCTACCACTTCCTGCTGGGACCCCAGGAAGGAGGCAGACACCATGAATTGGCATCTTCTTCCATCACCGTGTGTCTCTGAGAGAGGTCTTGGGCCCCTGCACATCAAGTCTCCTCTTCACAGTGGTACCACTCACCCACCTACCTCACAGAGTGTCTGAACACTGGTGGGAAGGCCAAGGAGTACAGAAACGGCATAAAAGCAAGGTGTGCCGACTATTTATAGTCCCATGCAAATAGGCCCAGGCCCACAGGCCCCAGAGGAAGGCCACTGGCTCAGCCTCATCACCACTCTGAAGGGCCATGGGGGTGGCAGGGGCTGGACCCCACACAGGGCTCTACAGGGACCAGCTCCTTGGAGCCAGCTGAGGCCAGCCAGGCCTTTCCCAGCCACCTGTGGGCTCCTACTCTCTGTTCTCCTGCTTCTCGAGCACACAGTGGAGGCAGCCCAATGAAGCAGACAGCACTAGAGTTGGAGTCAAAGGGTCCGGGTGTGAATCTCAGAGTCCCCCTGTATAAGAAAGATCGTCCTTCTCTGAGGCCAACAACATAACAGATTAGCCTTGTAAGGACATTAACATACTTTATCCCTATGCAGGTCCAGGCGGTGAGTATTGTATTGATTATGAAACAGGCTCAGAAAGGCTGAGTGCCTTGCCCAAGATCACAAAGCCAGTAAGTGGTAGAAGATTTGAATCCAGGCCTGCCTGATGTTTCAGATCACATACTTTCCACTGTGCCATGTCAGAAAGAAGAGATGAAGGGAAACAGGGGGCAAAAGTAGAAATAAATATGCCAGGAGCAGCACAGACAACACGCTCATGAGGACAGAGAGAACGAACAGAGAGGTGAGGACACCAGGAGACAGGTATCCTGTGCTTGACCCGTCTATTCACCCAACCTCTCTAGATTGGTCCTAGCCTTGACCTTGAGGACCACCCCGCTTCTATACAACCAGGATGGTACTGACCCCTGACTGCTGCCTACTCTGCTGTCCCAGCCGTTTGGGCCAGCCTCCAGTTCTCAAAACCTGGGGAAGGCTTGGCCGTACTGGGTTCCAGCCCCAGGGGGTGAGGGCCTACTGGGCCTGCTCCCCACCCTGCGCTAGCGAGGGAAGGAAAGGTGGTGATGGGCCAGGACACAGCAGGCATGCCACCTCCTTGGGGCAATGGAAACCTGCTTCCAGCCAGTCCAGGGCAGTGGGCTAGGCTGACCTCGAGCTGACCAGAGTGACTGTACTGGTTGGAGCTCCTGGGACACAGAGGACAAGTATGCACATTGCACACCCACACGTGTGCACACAAGTGTATTCCAGCAAAGGAGATGGCATAGGGAACATGGCACCACCAAGAACAGAAATGCGTTTTCTAATTTTTCTACAACCACATTAAGTTGTTTGATAATAATTTTGCTAAAGGTGAAAAATAAAACCCAGCAAGCCAAAATATCTCCAAGAGATGGGCCTTTCAGAGACTGATGTGCCCGTCTTTTTGTACAGAGGGGGAACAGGGCAATGAGGGCCCCTTGGTCCGCAGAGCCAGCCTGGTCCTCTCCACTCCAGCCCTTCCCTGGCATTTGATTCTGCCTCACAGGCCACAGGGGAATGCCTGCTGGACAGAGGAGCAAAGTGGGGCCTGAAAAGAAAGGCCTTGGCCAGGCTTGGAGTGTGTGTGAATGTGGCAGGAGCCTCCTTCTGAAAGTCTGCCTGGCAAGCAGGAGGTGGCAGGCTGAGGTCCAGGAAAACAAGGGTAAGTAGAGATCAGCTGAGGCCCCTGGTGGGTTTGGTGTCTGCTCCCCTAAACAGGCCCCTGAAGATGCCATTCCCATGCAACCCTCTTCATACACACCTACCCAGCCTTGGGGCAGCCCCTGCCGCCTGCCCATGGAAGGCACCACCGATCCCAGTCAGAACTGGGTGGGAGTGGTGTGGGACTGGCCCCTCCTAGAGATGCAGATCCCGCCTGGACGGCCACGGTCCAGCCCACAGAGGCCTTGAAGGATGAGTGCAGGAAGGAGGAGACGCATAAGGCCCAGGCAGTGGGAGGGAAGGCGGGTGAGCGAGAGGTAGTGTGATCGGCAGGAGGGAGCAGGGCTGTCCCTGGCAGAGTTGCAACAGGGCAAGGGGGCTGGGTGTGGTGGACGCCGCTGGGCTGGGCAGGTAGGCGGCTAGCAGCTTGGCTGGGAAGCTGGCCTCCCCAGGCAGCCTTCCCAGACAGAAGCAAGTTAAGGAGGCCACAGGGGTTTCACAACCCAGGAAATTGGCTCAGCAAGAAGAGCAGGAGGCAGGGGAAGGGAAGGGCTAGCAAGATCCTTCTAAGGCACCCCACCAGGACCTAGCCACCATGCCTCTAACCCTGTCCTAGAAGGAGCACGAGCTATGGTCTGAGGTCATGGCCAAGTCCCAGAACAGGGCACGCTCTCCGCACCTGCTCCTCCCCAAAACTAGCTCCTCATCCCCTAGCCAAGGCTCCTTCTCGCCCTCACCCCCCACACACCAACCACTGCCTAGACTATCCTCCCTTTCCCCAGGGACCTCTCCCATCTGTTACCACTCCTGACCCCTCCCCATGCATCCTTCCCACAGCTTGGCACCTCCTGGGCTCCCACAGCCCTTGAAGAAAGCCCATGCCTCAGCCTGGCCCTGCTCTAGGTCCCACCTCAAATCTCACCTCTGGCTATTCTGTGATTAAGTGTCCCACTTTCAAGTCTCCCTGTTTTTGCATATGCAGTTCCCTCAGCCAGAATACCCTCCTGAATTCCTATGTAAACTTCCAGACACTTCTAAAGGTCAGAGATGGGGTATCCTCCCCCACTCGGCAGGAAGCCAGCTGTTCGGCCTCCCCAGCCCTCCCTCGGGTACTGTGTGCAGGTGTCTGGGATCCTGCTCCTGCTGAGGACTTGGGCCTGCTGTCTGGGCAGTGTCTGCCTCTAGCTAGCTCAGCCTTCTCAGCCCTGGCAACACACCTGACTGTCCAGGGGACAGTCAAAAATTCTACTGCTGGGCTCAGACCAGCCCCCTGGAATCAGATGGGAATCAGAGGTGAGATGAGCAGTATGATTAAACTTTTGCAATTGTAAAAGGAGTGACAATAACCTTAGGAACCAATGAAAGACCTGGGCCCTCTTCCCAGGAAAACACATGCATGTGACACTGCACATAACAAGGTAGGGGCTGCAGGTTCCAAAGGCCCATGCCAGCCCCAGCAGGCATCACAGTGATAAGACACACCAAGCCCATAGAACTCACAGCGTGGTGAGGGCAGTCACATAAATATGTAATTACAGAGGAGGCTATGACTGTTGCTCAGGCAGTGAGCAGAAGGAAAAGAGTGAGAGGGGCTGGGGGCCAGAGGGGCTGTTGGCCGGGGGGTCAGGAGGGCTTCCATCTGAGGGATGAGCAGAGGTGTCAGGGACCCACCCAGCCAGAGGGTCTGGAAGGGTCTGAGAAGCAAGACTTGGGACCCTGGCTGGCATCGGCTCACACCTACCCCTGCCAGCATGTGTGGGGAGTAGGACCTCCTCGGGGGCATAGCCCACACTGGGCACAGACCTCGAATCACTCAGCTGGCCCTAGGATTGGGGAAGCCCTTAGCTCAGCCAGAGAGAGGAAGACAAGTACCCCCAAGGGAAGAACAAAGGCCTCTTCATGGCAGGACTGAGGACAAGGGGGCCTCTGTGAGAGGCTGGGGTCGGGGGGTACATCAGGGACTCGCCCAGAATAACCACACACGTGCACACATGGCACACCCACCAACCCAAACACACAGTTACACACAGGGAGCCCTGCTTGCAGTTAGTTGGGGACATACACACAGACAGCTGCGGCCACACTCCTATAACAGCTCAGTGACACGCTGAGAAACACACCCCCACTCACTGGCTCTCACATGTTGACAGACATCCCACAACAGACCCACACAGACCACATAGGACATTAATACCCCTGTGCATTCACCAGCAGAGATCCATGTGCACACAGGGTGACACAGCACATAATATACACATGGGCACAAAGATAAACACACAAGCCTGGAAGAACCCACACATGCCTGACTAGGGTTTGGCACCAGGAAAGTCCAAATGTAGCTTTTTCTACCGCAGCCCCTAGGGCACAGTGGCTGGGGAGACGAGGTGGAGGGAAGGGCAGCTGGTGTCAGGCAGGCTAGGCCTCCCAACTGAGGGATGTGGAAAAAGTCCCTCCTGGGCCACAGCAAAGTCCAAAGTGTGCCAGGGAAGGAGTAGGCAGGTCAGGCTCACAGCTGGGCAGGCCTCCTCTGCCCACCTGCCTGAGGGGAAGTCAGCGGAGGCTGAAGATGAGGCCAGAGGTCACAGGTGGCAGTCACAGGCCTGGCACACACAAGGGGAGGGCTCACACCTGTGAGGGTGGGATGACTACGTCAGGCACCCCACACATGACCTCCACTGAGCTCCAGACTCACTAGGCAAGAAACTGACAAAGAGGTGGAGCAATTACCCAAAGCCACAAAGTCAACGGGGCAGCCCCCTGCAAAGACGGAGAGGGACTCTCTGGTTCTAGCACCGGAAATGCCCATCTGGCCTCCAGGGGTGCAAGGGCATGAGCATGTGGTTGGGGATGGAAACGCCTCCACTAGCCCCCACAGAGATGGGCCCCGAGTCCACTCCTCAGCTCCTTTGTCTCTGTGCACCCACAGAGGTCTCCTCCTAGAGTTCCCATGGTTTTTCTGATTGTTGACAATCATCTCTGTGTTTGGAGGAAAGTGAGATGGCCACCTAAGGCTTTTGCCATCTATCCCCACAAGGGGAGAGGGCCCAGATGGTGCCTCTTCACTTTGGGGATCAGGAGAAAGCCTGAGAGAGGCAGGCCTGTAGTGTGCCATCCCACGGCAGGCAGTGGGCAGAGGAACTGGAGAGTGAGGGCCTGGGTGTGGGCTGGACAGGTCTAGTTCAGATCTGGTCTTCCCTGGGTGCCCTGCAAGCTTGGCCAAGGTGCTCTGGCGTCATATGTAAAAATGATTGATCTCGTTTGCCGAGGAGGTTGTGCTGAGTGCAGCTCCTGGCACTGAGGCACCTGTCACCATCATCTTTATCACCACTGTCATCCTTACACCTGGCCCTCTCCCAACCCATCCTGCTGCCCATTTCCACTCAGCCCTGCAGTGCCCTGCTCTGGTCTGCTGCTCTGGGACGAGACTGGCCTGGGCAAAGACAGCCTGAGTCCGCTGGCAGACCCCAGGCCAGCTGTTGTCCTTCTCAGGGCCTCAGTTTCCTTATCTTGACGATAGACACCTCTAAGCTTTCTCCAGCCCTGATACTAGGTAGAAGACCCTACAATCTTCCTCCTATCTCCCCCCACCCCCACCAGCCCTCAGAACCCACAGCCCACACCAAGCAGACATCTGATCTGGTCTTGAGCCTTGGCAACTGGCTGCTCCACTGCACCTGTTTACCCAACACAGCCATAGACATGATCCAAAGCTTCCGGAGCTGTTGTGAAAACAGCAGCTCAGCCACCACAAACCTGCCCTCCTGGGCACCTTGGCAGGAACCTTCGAGGGACAGCCAGCCTGGACCTGGACGCAGAGCCTCTCGAACTTCCCAGCAAAGGCCCACTGAATCCTTCCCATGCTGGGCTGTGCACACTACCGCTGACTCTCAGCTCTTCACTTTCGGCCCAGACCCTCTGGAACCCACCTACCTCCCTGACCTCATCCCGCTCTAGAGGTGCTCAAACACATCCAAAACAGATCTACTGCCGGTCTCCCACGCAAGTGCCTCCATCTCCTAGCAGCACCAGTGCCTGCCCAGTTGTTCAGACCAGACACCTGGGGGTCACTGTCCTCCTCCCCCTCTCTCCCCGCACAGTGACACTATCATTTCCGCCTCTGTGGTCTAGCCTGAAGTCCTCTCTTCTCTCTGCCCGTTGCCCCCATCCTGGCCCCATCATCTTCCCCAGGTGCTGCTCCTGCCTGTTCACTGCTTTCCATCCTCTGCTCTGGCCCCCACAGTCCCTCTGCGCCAGGATTAGGTGGGTCTTTTAAGACAATAAAGCAGATCTTGACACCCCCTACCCAAGCCCCCAGTGTTTCCTGTTTCCCCTCTGATAAGCCCAGACACCTCTTCCTGACCTACCTCACCCAGTTCCCATTTGCTCCCTGACCTCCTCTGCCACTGCCCTCCCTCACTCCTCTGCCCTAGCCACAATGATCTCTCTTAGTTCCCTGAACAACCACGTTCCATCCTGCTTAGAAGCCTCTGCATTTGCCGTTATATCTCCCGGGCCCCGTCTCCAAAACACACACTGGTTCTTTCTCATTTTCAGGTCTCAGATGGACACTCCCTGATCTGCCCATTTTACAGGTGAAGCAACTGAGGCTCAAAGCAGTCCAGTCCCTGGCTCAAGAGTACACCGCCAGAGTAAATATCCAGAGAGAATTTGAACCCAAGTCTGTCGAATGCCTGCAGAGGCCTTGCTCCTAAACCTCCAGGACGCCCTCATTCATCCTCTTGGCCCAGGCCCCCGTCAATCTCCAGCCCTTCAGCCTCCTGGCCCCTGACAACTAACCCACCATCATTACTACTTCAACACCCAAGGCTCCCAGCCTCTTGGCCCCCAGTAGTGAAGGCCAAAGCTCAGCTCAACCCTCACTGGGCTGACCTTGTGCATGTCCCTGGGACAGGCAGGTCCCTGCCATCAGCTGCCATTTGTCAAGGATGTGTGTGTAGGGGGCATTTTTAGCTCCCCTCACTCCTCCAGCTTTCATCAGCCCCAACCCAAAGGCTGACTCCAGGGGTGTGAAGGGTAAGGAAGGCTGGCAGGAGGGCACACTATCCACCCCTCATCATCAGCCTCAGCTTCTCCAATCCGAATGTCCTGTGGGGGGGGCCAGAGCAGGGGAGGGGACTCACGGGAGGCCTGAGGGGGCAGCAGGCAGCTGCGGACTGCCTTTCCCTTCTATTTGTCACGAGCGTTATTTTTTTCCCTTTGAACAGGAGTGAGGGGGAGAAGAGCAGGAAAGGGCTGGGCCACTGAATGGGCACAGCTGCTCCATCTACCCTGGACCTCCTCTCCTCAGAGGACATGGAAGGAACCTATTGAACCCACGGAACCCTCCCCATCCTGCAACATTGCCTACGGAGGGAGAATCAAGGTGGGATGAGGGAACCAGAGACCTGGCTTCTCAGCCAGGCTCTGCAGCCACCTGGCCCTGTGACACTGAGCCAATGCCCAGGCCATCGGATATAATAACCTCATCAGCTGTACTATTGGCTGTTTTTTAAAGTTACCATGAACCGGGTGCTAAGTGCTTTATATAACTACAGTTTCTACTCCTTAAATACGAACAATGTACCAGGCACAGTGCTAGCTACTTTGCATATATTTTCTGTTGTTTCTGGCACAACCCAAAAAAGGTGGATGCTAGCAATGTCTCATTTGTCAGAGAGGGAAACAGGCACTGAACGTCAAAGCCACTTGCCCAGGTTCATTCATACAGTGGTTTGGAACGGCCTCATCCCAGAGGTGCAGCCCAGCCATGGCCACTCACACACAAGGGGGCTGTGCCTGCCACAGCTAACGCTCTAAGCCTCAGTTTATAGGCTTGGAGCAAAGGAGGAGCCAGGATTGTGGGGCCTGTAGGGGGCTTCACGGCCTCAGCCCCTCTCCCTGGGCCTCCCTCTGTCAAGGCCTGGCTAGCCTGGACAGTGGAAAGCCTGGCCAGTCTGCTTAATCCACTGGCCAGCCACTGCTCCCCTCGCAGGCAAGGCCCGGGTGGAGCAAGCCACAGAAGGAGAGCTGGTCAGTCCCATCTTGAAACCACTTCCTGGGCAGCCCAGAGGAAGTGAGCCTCCGGAAACACCTCGGATGGATGGGCCTCTCCCCTGGGCCCAGGCCTTGGAAAGTGCACAGACCACCCAGAAGAAGTACCTTTTCTGCCTTCCAGTCCTCAGAGCCCAGCTACTCCATTTCTACAGGCATGGACACTGTGGGGGGACTAAAGAGCTGATAGGACCCCCCCACTAGCCTGTGAGCACCTTGGCCCCATGACCACAGGCAGCCCACTTCCTCCTCTGTGGCAGCAGCCATAAACAGTGCCAGCACAGCTGACATGGCCCCCTCCCCCTCCCCATGCTCCACCATCTTAATGCCAAGCCCTGGTCAGCCTGGGGGCTGAGGCCACGTGGGCAGGATAACCGGTGAATGCCTGGGCACATCTCCCAGTGTGGTCCAGCCCCCTTGAGCACCTGTGGTCATAGCTACACCTCAAACCTCACCTCGCCCTCAGTACCAGACACAGGCTGGGCTGTGACCCTGTCCAAGGACCCCCTACCCGCTTCCTGACCCAGAACGGCTCAGTGTGGTGTATGTGGGCAGGCATCTGAACACAAGGATGACTGGATGAGCGTCTATGTGCATGTTTGAGCGTGCCTGTGGGTGAGTGCATATGAACACCTGTGTATGGATGTGTGTGCACATGTGCACGTGTAGGCACATGGGTTTGTGATCGTGGGTGCCAGGTACTGCCTCAGTTTCTGTATCCCTGTGAGAGCATAGTACGTATGTCTATGCAGCTAGGTGGGTAAGACGTGAGAGTTGAAAGGGGGCTGGCTCCAAGGCTAATTAATTAAACTTCTTAGGGAATGAGGCTCAGTGCTGGGAGGGGATGGGCCCCTGACCTTGGCCAGCCAAGGGCATGTCACCTCCTCCTCACCAGACTTGCAGTAGGTTGAATAAACAGAAGACCCACTGGAGACCCTGCTTTTGTTCAGCCCCAACTCTCACCGTAGGAGTGAAGGCCTTGCCCTCTTGCATCCCTCTGCCCTAATTAGGCCCACTTGTCTATTTACCCCCAAGACCTTTAGGTGCTTGAGAGTCATTCAGGGTTGAGAGTCGGGGATTGCTCAGGGAGGACTCCTGGAGAAAAGACAACCGCTGCCATCCTTCCCGACCGCTGTCACTATCTAGGTTCCAGGTACCCTCAGCATTCCCTGCCATGCCCCCCCAAATCCTGCTCGCTGGGCTCTGGACATGCAATGGGTAACTCACAGGGCTGTATTCATTGCAATGGGGGCTGAAGAAGGAAAGGCTGGCCCCAAAGGAAGGAATTTCTAGCTTTATGAAGGACCTCAGAGATGGTAGACTTCCCTAACATTCCTTAGTGACAGCCCAGTTCACCCTGAATCTGGGAGCTGGGGAGGGGGATTTAGAGTCCCTCCTTTGGCCCCAGAGAAGCTGGGGAAATGGGGGAACAGGGGTGTGTAAGAGAGCTCAGTAATGTCAAGAGCTGGAAGACTTCGTTCCATTCCTAGCTCGGTGTCCCACCTACTGTGCAGCCCAGGGCAAACCTCAGTTTCCCTGTGTGATGATGAGGACAGCCTGAAGCAGAGACTAGGGACCTGGAAATGCTGAGACATCCACCCTCAACCCTTGGCTCACACACCACCTTCTCTCTAACTGACCAGCAAAGTGTCACGACTCTTCATCCTAAACCACTGGTGAGCCCCCAGGCTTCTAAGCTCCAATGCCAAAGCTTTTCCTGGGGGAGAAGCCAGTTCCAGGCAGGAAGCACTCATACTCAGGGCAAACTTCTGTCCCTTTGGGCACCCGGGCCCCACACCTAGACTGAGGACGCTGTGTGCCGTCCCTTACCCCAACTGAGTCCCAGGGTGGAAAGAAAGGAGCCCAAAGAGGAAGTCCACCCTGTCCATTGTCCATATGTCTAAGAGGACGTAGTCTTACTTGGGACTCCTGGCTCCCCCTTGCCCTTAGTCCTGGCTCCGGCTGCCACCAACACCATACAACAATCACCAGGAGAAGCAGGCCTGCAGCCCTCACCTGAGTCAGTTCCCAGCCGACCTGCAGAACAAGAGAAAACAGCTGAGCAGGGAGGCATCGCCAAACAGGCGCTCATCATCATTCAGCCCCAGCATGACTGACAGAGGTCTGGCTCAGCCTAATCTGACTCTGACCTTAGGCTTCTTTGAACTTGGCTTTCTCTTCTGTGAAATGGGGTGTTGAGCCCAACATTTCCAGAGCACTGGCTATATGTCCGCTCCGTGCTAGGGGCAGGAATACTGTCTCAGCCCTCAGAGCCCTTCGAAGCTAATCCTGTATGCAAGAGGTTGTCCTGTGGGCTTGGGAGGCTTAGGGTGCAATCAGGTACCACTGCGTTATGGCCTGGGGCAATTCCTGAGCCACAGTTTGTCTCATCCTTAAAATGGGGAGAATACATCTCCCCAGGTGGTTCCCAGACTCCAATGATGTGGCATGCCAGTTCCTGTGTTGGACTCATATTGAAGGTGCCAAGTGAATAGTGATATTTGTTTGTTTCTTGTTTTGCACCTTCTAGTAGAGGTGGTTCTCACATTACTGTTGTGCCCATTATACTAAAGCTGAGGCCCAGGGAGCTCCTGGAAGGAAGGAATAGCAAAGGCGGCAAGGTGCCCTGGGTGTCCTGGCTGAAAGACCTGAGTACGTTTTCTGCATGCCAGGCCTCCACAAAAGATGCCCTTCTCCAGATGTGAGCCCCTACTCCAGCTGAAGACCCCTGTCACCATTACCTAGGGACTGAGACATCCTCAGGCTTTATCTTTTTGTCTGTACTTTAAGTTATTTCTAATTTTAATTTAAACTCCAATTAGCTGTGCCAGCTAAACGGTGTCAGTGCCCTGCAGTCACAGCTCCAAATCATCCCTCGCCACTCTCTCCACCACTGCTGCTGAGACTGGGGGGAGGGGTGTCATGTGGAATGAACAGGGCTGGTAGGGTTTCTGTCAGTCTTCTTCCCTTCCACAAGTAGTCTGGTCAAGGGGATGGGAGGGAGACAACAGACAAGATCCCCAGGAGAAAACTGGGTTGGGGGACTATCTGGGCTTTTATTAGCCCCAGCTCCCAGGAGAATAGGGACCATACAGTTGGGGGGAGGTGGTCACCAAATAAGACTTAGCATGTGTTGCTGAGTTCTCACTATGGGCTAAAGGACCTTTGACACAGGATCTCTAGTCCTCACAACTTTCTCCACTCTGCAGATAAGAAAAGAGACTTAGAGAGGCCTAGTTCTCGTCTCTTGCTCGTAATAGGCACAGCAATTTTTAAGTCCAAGTCTTTTCTGGGTTCAGGGTCCAAGGTCTTGGTCACAACACTACAAATCCCAAGACTTGTCCTCTGATGTCTGGCAACTTGGGCGAGTAGAGGAAGGTGAGAAATGAAGGTCTCCCCAGGAGCCCGGGCTAGGCTAGAGCATGATGCGTTCACACCCACACACATTGTGGCTCTCACCTTTCCTCCCAGCACTGTCACCCCAGGGCACAGGCACCACACACCTTGTTTCATCCCCTCTTGCTCCTGACACCCACGCCCAAGCACTCTCAGTTCCCCACAATCACAGTTACTCCCCTAGCACACATACTCACAGTTTCATACAGTCAGACTGTGAGTCTCCCACCAGTCATAGGCCCACACCACATCTTGCCCCCTGCCCCAGTCCTGTCACACACCAGATCCCTTACAACACCCTACAGCCAGGTAAAGCTGTCCAAGCACCTCCATATCACACACACACACACACACACACACACACACACACACACACACTCTCTCTCTCTCACTCCACAGCTGCCCTCTACTGGCCTGTCCACTACACCCCAACTCAGTTCACAGCAGGAACAAGGAAACCCAACGGAACAGTCCCCTCTCTTGGTGACTAGGTCAGCCTGATTACAGCAGCTCAGTGGCAGAGGGAGAGGAAGAACAACATGTGAGTGTGTGCGCACACAAACACACACACGAGCCTGGTGGGCTGGAACCCTAATACCAGGGGTTCCCACAATTAACAACCTTAATATACGCACGAGTCATTGGGTCACCATGACACATCCTGTGCAACATAGGACCTTCCAAACACACATAGTTGCAAAGGGTACACAGAACCTCAGAAAACCCAAACACACACACACACACACACACACACACACACACACACACACACAGGCAAATCATACATGAGAAAAAGGACTCACAGGGGCAAGCTCCAGACACAGTGATAAAGAACACCCAAGCCGACACAGACACACAACATACCTACACGCCTAGATACAAGCCACTCAGCTCAAGACAGGATCCATACATACAGGGCAGGGGCCAGAGGAGAAAGGGGACAACTCTGCACTCACAGCAAATCCTTCTGATCGGGTTTAAGTGGGGGGCTCACTGGTGGAGTTGGGGAAGTGGGGCACTTCTGAAGGTGCCCACCTCCTTCCTCTTCACCCTGCTCTCCTCCACCACCTCCCTCACCAGCCTAGGAGCCCACAGGCGTGGCGTCTGTATTGGGGAGGGGCCTGGGACAGACAAGTTCTTGAGCAGGCCACCAGTGTAGGGGGCTCAGAGGAGCAAAAGGGCGAGACGGGAAGGGGGATGATGGAGACTGGAGCCACGCCCAGCTCGGAGACAGATGGAGAGACCGAGAGACACTGAGACTGAAAGGAGACAGCGCGAGGAGGAGGCACCCCGCGGGCGGGGCTGGGACCCGGGGCCGGGAGGCGAGGCCCGGCTGACTGCCTGGCTTGGGCCCCGCTGCAGAAAAGGAGAGGCGGCTGGACAGGCTAGGGGCGGCGGGAGTGGGCCGGGGGCGCGGCTCCCGGAGGACGAGATCTAGGGGACGGTGGGAGGTTGGGGGTGGGGGCGAAGGGGTATGGGGAGGGTGAAGGACAGATAGGGACTAGGGAGAGGAGGACGGGAGAAGGGGGTGGGTGGGGACAGATGGACCGACAGAGGGCCCCAGAGATTCGGGAGGGACGGGTGGACGCTCAGAAGAGCTGGGGACACAGGCGGGTAGAGGGGCTGGGAGCAGACGGACGAGAGGGCCTAGGCCACTGCCGCTGAACGGAGGGACAGATAGACGGGAGTACGGAGGCACCGGCGGGTCCCGGGGTGCGGCGGCACTTTCGCTGGCGGCGGATCAGTTTCTCAGTTTCGGAAACGGGAACCAGAGAGGGGAGGGGGAAAGGAGGGGCAGCGAGCCCGGGGGGTAGCTCGGGTCCCACGTTCGGACTCGGTCCTCACTCACCTCCAGGCACAGGGCTTAAGCTCCAGGGGTCGCGGCAGCTGGGGTCCGGCTCCCGGCGCAGCTGCTGGGCGTGCGCTCAGACGTGGGTCTTGGTGGGACCAGACCGGACGGGCCCGGCGGCGGGTGAAGTACCGTCCCGGCCTTGGCGCGGCCGGCGGGTGCCGGGGTTAGCTCCGAGGATCCCAGGACCGCCGCCTCCGGCTCCCGCGCCGCTGCACACGGAAGTGCAAGGGGGCGGGGCGGCGCGACCTCACCCAGGTGCCGGCCCCGGCCCGCCCCCGGATCAGGGCCCGCCCCTCGAAGGCCTCGCCTCCGCACGCTGGGAGCCGGGGGTCGAGCATCTCCGCCTCTCTGCTCCAACCACGGTGTCTAGGCCTCTCTGCCCTCCTCTCACACCTCGACCCCCACCCCCCATCAGCTCACTTACCAGCCCTTAGAAAGGGCCCCATTTTACAGAGGACGCTGAGGCCCGACGGAGGGGGGCGTTACCCCCGCCCCCATCCCGAAGCACGCAGGCGGGAGGCGCCGGCGGGGGTTCCCCAGATCCCGGCGCCCACGCCCGGGACTCCCCACCAGCCAGCTGGCCCGCCTCGCCAGGCCTCTCTCTTTCTCTTCCTGTTGGCTGGAGTGCGGACGCGGCGGGGCTCGGTGCCCGCCGCCAGGCCGGCTGGTCCCGGCCCTGCCCCTAGACGAGCTGGGAAGACTCCAGGGCGGGAGGCTCTAACTGGTCTGCCGCTGCTGGTCGGACGCTTCTGAGAGCAACCCCTACCCCGATCCCACAGTCGTCCGCTCTCCTGGCCCGGCTTTCCAGAGCTCTCCATCGCCCCTGGCAGGCGCCTAAGCTTCCTTTCCGGACTTGGAACTGGGCTGTCAGGCATAACTCATTCATTCATTTGTTCATTCATTCGTTCACTGAGTCTTCCCTGCGCTGAAGTCTGGGGACGGAGCGGGGTCCAGGGAGTCCATGCCCCCTGCCTCCAAAGCTCAGAAAGTGAAGCCGTTGGCTCTGTGCTCCAAAAATATGTCACTTTCCAGAGACAAAGAAGAGGGTCCAGGTCCCAGGCCTCCCGGGGCAACACCTAGAGGGGATGAGGAAAAGTCCAGACAGCTCTTCCCAGCTGAACAGCAAGGGATGAAAATCGCAGTGGGGTGGGGTCAATCTTGAGGAGGCCTGAGCTAACTAGTTTTCTCAAGAAGCAGGTGGTGGTGGCAGCTGTTACAACGGATTGGGCTCCTGGGGGCATCAATGGGGCAGAGGGTCAGGAGAAGGGAGGGGCTGGATGGGGCAGAAGGGCTGTCACATTGTTCAGGTGGGAAGACCCTGGGTTGGGTAAGGTGGGTAGGTTACCGGGCCGTGTAAATGGGGGGTGGGGATGTTGAGAGCCCTGGCAGAGATGCGGATCCTGAAATTCTGTTTTATTGTGTGGAGGCGGCGGGAGGAGGAAGTGTCTGGACTGCAAAGAGGAAAACTGTAATGACTCTTCCCGCCACAGAGAGAAGGGGCCCTGGTGCTCTATACCTGAGAAGGATGACCTAGTTGGAAAACGATTAATGTTCAGGTTCCCAGCCCTGATGCCTTGCCCCCCACCCTACTGGGGTAGACTCCACAAAGCTGGACTCCTCTCACCATGCTGAACTATCATTTGGGAAATAGGCATTATGCCTTATCGCACAACCAGACCTTTGAACATGCTGTTCTAGGGGCCAGGATGCCATTTCCCACCCACCCCCATATCGCTACCTGTCTAGGTTGTGCTCACTCAAATGCTACTCCTTCCTGAGCCCAGCTGTAATCTATGGCACTTCCTTGAGGTAAGAAACCATATTTCTATGAATTCATTAGTGTGTTTCGTGTCCTGGTCCTCCCCTCCCCCCCCCCATCTTGTGACTTCCCTGGGGTGGGGCTGGAGAGAAGGGTGAGCCAGAAGTGAGCTTCAGGTGACCTTTGCCCACCTGGGATCAAGTTTCCTTTCTGGCTCCTCCCCTCCAGATCCAGTGGCCAACCCAGCCTCTTCTAGAAGATCAACAATAGGCTGACTCAGTGCCAGGGACCACTGAAGGGAGGGCTGACCCATGGGGAACTCCAGGTTCTGCCATCAGCCTTTTATCCCCACACCTTAAGTTCACGTTGGAAAATGGAAAGTAAGAATAATGGCTGTCACTGATGGAGATCCCTGGCGCCAGGCCCTTTGCTGGGTACTGAATGTGTGAATATGTGTGGTCCTCAAGACCCCTTAAGATGAGGGCCACTATTAGTGTCACTTTTGGTGATGGACAAATTGAGTCTTTCAAAGAAAGATAAAGCCCCTTGGTGAAGGGTACATAGCTAGTAAATGACAGATGCAGGATTCCAACTGAGGTCTGCTGGCTCCAAAGCCCATGTTTTACTTCAGGAGTTTTCAATCTCAGCACTACTGACATTTGGGCCAGATAATTCTATGTTGTAGGAGCTGTCCTGTGCATTGTAGGATGTTTAGCAGCATCCTTGGCCTCTACACTAGATGCCAGTAGCACTCCCTCAAGTTGTAACAGATAAAAATTTCTCCAGATACTGCCAAATATCTCATGGCAGCCCAAAATCACCCCTTGTTCAGAGCCATTGCTTTAGAGTGGGGCTGGTGTTACAGGAGCAAGAACGATTTAGATTAGACAGCAGGCAGCACTTTCCTGGCCCTCAGGATTATGGAGGCCACACTATGATGAGGGCAGAGGAGGGATGCAGGTAGGCTTCCGTCTAGAGACAGACTGTGGGACCAATGGTCCCAAGAAGAATAGGCATTTGTGGGGTTCAGGAATCCAGGACAAGCTCAGCTGGAGCCACTCAGCATGCTGGAACTGCCTCTGGGTGCCATACTGGGTGGGCCAGTGCAAGATCCAGATGAGCTTGCCTTCGTGCCCCCATAACCTACCCGGACCCAGCCTTAGAAAGGCCTTCTGAGGCCTGGGAGCAAGCCTTGGCTGTGTCACATGCTAATTATATGATCTTAAGCAGGTGACCACACCTCTTTGATCCTGAGTCCTCAACTGTGAAAGGGACTGATGACAGACCCGTGTCAGGGGTTGAGTAAAAGGTTAGGTGAGATGATATCTGTGGACATCCAGTAAGGGCTCAGTTCACATTGGCCAGGGGTACAGGTATGGTCACTTTGCTGAGTCACAGGCTGTCAGCCTTGGAAGAGCCCTCGATAGCCTCTTGTGATATGGGGCTTAAGTCTCCAAGCAGGGCTGGGCCCATAGTAGCCACCTGGAAGTGGTACTTTCTTTTCTCCTCCTCCAGGTTTGCTGCCAAAGAAATGGGCCCGTCAGGGATAGCACTGGGTAGTGTTCAGACACCTACCCCAGCATCCGCCCAGCTCTGTTCCTCTGGGAGCTCCCTGGAGGGTTTGTCTAGAGAAGAGCCAACCTGACCCCTGCAACCCCTGCTGTACCCAGAGGCCATGAACCTGGGGGCCTCCCCCAGGCCCCTCTATAGGAAGTCCCAGATTCACTCAAGCAACCTGGAAAAGGCCTGGATGTCCCTCTATCAGTGGGGCCCGCCCAACTATGGGCAGGATAGGGTCCCCCACTTGATCCCTGTGAAGAGCTGGTCCTTGTCCTGGCTTCTTTGCCTCTTACTCTCTGTGCTTCTCTGTATCACCATCCCTGGCCCTGAATCTTTGGCTGCCAGCACCATTCCCATCACACCCAGAGCACTGGCCTGACCAAGAAAGAGTAAGCTCATGTTTCTGGAGCAGGAGGCCCAGGCCAGCAGGGATGGTGTGCCTGAGCAACTGCTGGGAATAGCAGAACCTTGGAGGGTCCCATTGAGGATAGAACAGGTGAGAAGGGTACTTGGGACATGGTCCAACCAGTCAGTTGGCTATGCCTCAGGCCACCAAGATGGTCATGAGCAGGGATTTCTGCTTTGGGCACTGGATAGGGGGCAAGTGAGGGCCTTGGGGGCAATGCCACATGGTAGGAAAGTGCCAGGCCAAGGGGCTGCAGGGTCCAGGTTCACATCCTGGCTCTCCTGGACCTGTGACTTAACTGTGCCTCAGCTTCCTCCTCTGTGGGATGGAGATAATAATAGTAATATTGTCCTGATGGTTTGTTGAGAGGATGGAAGAGATCAAGCTCATATAGCACTGGTGTGAGGCTCAATCTATGTTGTCGTTAACTGCCAAACAAAGGGTTGGTGAGGCCTGGCTAATAGTCTCCAAGTTCTGTCCTTGGTACATTCGTGTTGGAGTGAAACTTGAGAAATACTTGGGGTAGACACAAGGGGAAGGTGCTTTCTGGGAGTGCAGGGCACAGGTCTTTTCTGGGGCTTTCACAGAGGTATGCAGTCCCTACACTGTCCCACCGCACAGCTCCTGCTCATCTGAGTCCCCGCTTCTGGTTCTCCTAGCCCCTGCCCCGCAAAGGAGTTTGGAGGAGAGGCAGTTTGGGCGTCGGTGTTGTGTCAGCGGCAGTCACAACAGACCCTCGCACACAAATCCAGGGGATTCTCCACGCAACAGCACCCCCTCTGCTCTGATCTGCCAGGTCTCAGCTAGGTCTGACACTTGGGAGCCGAGGGGCTCAGTCACCCACAGGGTGGGGAGGGCGGTAGGCCTCACCAGCCCCTTCTCTATCTCGCCTTTGCTCGCCGCAGTCTTCCTTCAGAGCCCGCAGCTCACAGAACCCAGCTTGCTTCACGGAATATGGTGCAGCGGAGCAAGTGGCTGAGCTGGAAGGTGGCCCCTCGAGGCACGGAGGGCGGGGAAGAAGCGGGCTCGCGCTCTCGCTCGCTC
>NW_017731846.1:1236943-1262466 GCF_001890085.2 Hipposideros armiger
CACCCCCCGCCCCGACAGGCCGGTTCCCAGCGCTGCTGTACCGGGGCCTCGCCCCGCCCAGCGACGCCTTCTCAGCTAGGAGCGGAGGCCCCGCCCACCAGCGTGACGCAGGCCCTGCTATAAAAGACCCGGCTCTATTCAAGGGTCCTACAGCCACCTGGAGGCTATGCTGGCGCTGACACCTGGGCAGGGGCGCCAGGCGACGCCTACTCCTCGCCCTTCCTCGCAAACGGCTCCATCCAGGAAAGTCAGGGAAACTTGAGCACGCCGATTTCATGGATGGCGCAACAGAAGTTCTGGGTGTGTGTTGTCCAAGGCACCGCAGCCTATCCCCTAGCTGGGAACCTCTGAGAAGACCGTGAGGACAGGGGCCAAATGAGGGGTGAGAGATAGAGAGAGTCACAGAAACCAAAAAAGTGATGACACACATTGGCTGTTCTGAGGAAAAACAAAACAAATAAAGAAAATAAAGACAAGTTTACAGAGGAAAGTAGAATCTCCCATAATTGCACAGACAATTTCATCTTTCCAGACAGCCCTATCCACACTGTCAAATGTATCTCAGAAATTGTTCTATTGAAGGGCACATTTAGGGCATGCTTTCCGGAGGAGGTGACTGTGAGGAGGTGGCAAAGCAGCCTAGGGTTCAGGACCCCTTAATGATTTTTGTCTTGAGACCAGAATGGGGGGATCCTAGGCTCTTGACCCAGACTTCACCCAGGGTTTGCCAACAACTCTTGGCAGGACTGTGAGCAGAGGCAATGGGCAGTGCCCAGAGAGAAGTGGTTGGGCCAGTTGGACCAGCAGAGCCTGACCAAGGTGCCTGCATAGCCAGCACCCTCCGTCTCAGGTCCTCCATGGGTATGAGAGCCCCTGGGACACCAAGACCTCCCTGCCAACCCACCTCCCAACCCCACACACACTACTCATCAAAGCCCCTGCTTCTGCTCAGGCTGAGATTTGCTCCTGGAATGCCTTTCCATCACGCTCTTAGCCATCTAACAAGGTCCCACGCCAGAGGTCCTCCTCAAGGGAGCCTCCCAGATGCTTGCTCCTAACCAAGGGTCTCTCTGCTTCTTATGAGCCCGCCCCTCAGCTCAAACCCACCTCTACTCACACTGTCCAGGGCCTCTCCTGAGGCACTAATCACATGGTATAGAGGCTCCAGAGTGGGAGGACCTAGCTGGCAGCCTCCACACTAACTGGCTGTGTGACCTTGAGCAAGTGCCAGCCCTCTCTGAGCCTCACTTTCCTCACCTGTAAAATCCCCACCCTGTGGGACTCCTTTGAGGATATATTGAAATGTTGGGTACAGTGGGCCTAGCCCTTAATCCAGCTCTGGAAACAGGCAGCTGAGTTGTTTATGTCCATCTCATCCAGACTATGAGCTGATTTGCCCGAGATACGCCTCCTCCCCAATGCCCAGCAGCCTGCGGTGGGCAGAGGCAGGGGTTGGAAGGGGAGGAGCCTCCCCAGGGAGCCAAGTCTCACCCTCAGGCTACTGCCCACCTCACCACCTTCACACGCCTGGGCCCTGCCTCTGCCCACAGGCTTCTGCAAGCACAGGCTGTGGCCAAGATGGCCACAGTGGCTAGGCAGACAGCCAGGCTTCTGGGCAGATCTGGAGAGTGGGAATAGTGAGCACTTGGGGCCAGAGACACAGCCAGTTCCCAGGCCAGTCCCTCAGGGCCTGTGGGCAGTCATGCCAAGGGAATGGAGGGAGGAGAGGAAGAAGGCTGGAATTAAATAGAGGGTGGCATTTGGGTCAAGGACTGGGGTACACAATCTAAGCCCTCAGTTGGCCACATGTGGGATACTTTACACACCCACTCTAGGCCAGTGGGGTGAGGACTCAGGCCAGCTGAATCTAGCTGCATCAGGCTTCCCCAGGGTAGGCACTGAAACTGATCATAGGAGCTTTCAGGTATGGGGGAGATTTGGGGCCCTGCTTGGGGACTTTGCAAAGATGACCTAGACTTTCAAATCGGCCTCAGGTTTCACAAGCTGGAAAGCCTGGGAAGTTCACGCAATGTCTGCTATTCCATCATGTTGCAGCGCAACCATGCTCTTCCGTCCTCTGGGGTGGGAGGGTAGTTCCCTGTGTGTGGGCCACTCCTAACCTTGGGGGCATCTCTCTGGAGGGAAAGATGGAAGACTTCTTGGGGAAGGTGTGAGTGGGTTTGAGTGCTGGGCTGTAGGGGCTGCAATGGGGGCATTCTGTGGAATCTGACTTTGGGTGCTTGTGTGTATGTATACCTGGGTGTCAGCTGGTATATACACATGTGGGTGTGGAGGGGGACTGGTGGGAGAGAATGGGGTGGTAGAAATGCCCAGTCTTCCCTCCTGTTCCTCAAGCCCCCTCCTTCCACACCACCCACATGAAGCCACTGATATCTAGAGAAGTCCTCCAGGAAGCCTCCACTGCTCCCAGGTTTTCAAGAAGGTGGATAGCAGCCCAACCACAGCCAGTGTGGGGGTTTCTGTGTAGGTATGCAAAGCACAGCCACTGTACAAAGAAAGGAAAATGAACTTTACTTCCCTCAGGCAGAAGCTTTGTTCCAAGGAGTGGAGGGTGGGAGGTGAGAAAGGATTCCCAGCCCCTGGGCTCGTCCAAGTGAGCCTGCACTGGGCAGCCTTCTGCCCCGTCCCCATATTCAACCTCCCACATATATAATGGTCACCATCCCAGCCAGGCCCCAGGTCACTGTGGAAGCTTGTACAGGTCTTTGTCTCCCTGGTGTCTCAGTACCCCCATTCTGACTTCTCCATTCATTTGTCCCCACTGCTACCACCCTGGCCTGGGCCACCGGTGTCTCTTGTCTGGCCATCTGCAGTCTCCTCTACTCAAGACCCCATCTCCTCACCCCTAACAATTTTTTTCTCCTCACAGCAGCCACACAGTCCTCCTTTAGTGTCAAGGACTGGTCACTCCCAGCCCTGAAGCTGGGTGTCTCAGCATAAAGTCCAGACACAGCCATTAGGCCCAGTGTGGCTTAGCTCCTGCCCTGCCAGTCCCCCAGCTCTAGGGAGAGGAAATTTTTTCAGTTCCTTTCAGACAATATCCTGCAATTTCTCACCTCTGGGTCTTTGCCCATGCTGTTCCCTTTGCTTGGAACATCATGCCTAGCTAACTCCTAGCTAATTCCTCATGCCTAGCTAACTTCTCAGTCTTCGGGTAGGTCCTAGCTTAGTTACCGCCTCCTCTAGGAAGTCTTCCCTCACCCCTTATACCAGACCTCAGGGCAGAGTATGTCTTCTATCCCTGGGAAATAATAGCACCCAGGCCCAGGATCTGGGCGATGGTCCTTCTGCCTCCTCACGCATCCCTGTCCAGTTGCCAAGCCCCAGCCCAATACCCCATCTCAGCCCCTAGGTCTCTGAAAAAGAAAAAAACAGGGTGACTAGGGAGAAGTAAGGGCAGGGGACAACCAAGGGGGGCTTCAGGGGATGCCTCCTGGAGCCCTGTTTCACCTGCCTGTATAGCCTAACCTGGGAGCTGGCATCACCAGCTGTCCCCCAAATCTGCCTCCCCTGGGGCTCCCAGGGCTTGAGTTCCTATTCCCTGGACTCCCCCGTTGATCCAGGTCCCCTAGCTGAGCCCCAGCTTGAAAGATACCCTAGCAGCTGAGGATAGGCCCAGCATCCTGGGTCTTGTCTGTTGGGAAGTGGTCATGAGGTGAAGCTTCTGGAGAAGCTCTAACCACTGGGCTAGCGGGTGGGGGACCTACATGCATACCAGTGAATGAGTTTGTGTCAGGATGGGGACAGTGGAAGAGTCAGGTTTACACAGGCCTCTAACAGACATGCCTGAGGAGATGCCTGGGTCAGCACCACGAGGCTGGGATCTCACCCTGCCATGCTTCTGACTTGCTGCAGGATCCTAGCAGGCCCCTGCCTCTCTGGGTTTCAATGGCTCTAGCTTCACAAGGGAGGTCACAGGATGGTACATATTAAGTTATCACTAAGATGATACTGGCTCCTGCCAGGGACAGGCTGAACCTCTCGTTTAATGCTGGGGTCAACCTGCAAAGTAAAGGCAACCTCAATTTATAGGTAAGAAAACCGAGGTTCAGAGATGCAAGGCCACTGCCCAAGCCATTCAGCAGGTCAGGTTGCAGGGCCAGGCCCCCAGGTCTGTGTGAGGTCACAGCCTCTAGGCTTTCAGGAGAAAGACCTCATAGCTTCAGAGGAAGGGCACCTAGTGATTAAGCCTGGGCCCCAGGCTTCAGGGTTTCCCTCCCAACTCAGTCTCACTGGCTGTGTGACCATGTAGCTCAGCTTCTCTGAAACAGGACGGAAGAATGATGAGAGACCCAACTCTCTCTGGTCACAACGATTGACTGAGTAAGGGTGAGGAGGCGAATCACTGCCTTCCCTATCCCATCTCTCCCTCCTTCCCAGGTATGTATGAGGATCTGATGGGAGCATGGACAGGAGTGGGCCGCTCTGAGGGGTGAAGGGATTAGGTCCTACATTGACACCTAGACACACTCTTCTCTTTACCTCTTAACTAGGAGCCTCCCCCCAGGCACCATGTAGAGCCCCCCAAATGCTGTCTAATTGCCTATATCTGGGTAGAACAGGTATTCTGATCTCATCTCACAGATGAAGAAACTGAGGTTCAGGTAGAACCCTAGCTGAGGCCACACAGGTGTTTGGAGACTGAGGCAGGAGCCCAGGGCCTGGCTTGTCTACATGCCCTGCAGAGGGTCCCTGAACCTTTCCCTAGACAAAGGATGGATGCTGTGGTGGGGGTTGGCTTGGCTGCCTGCCACTCACTGTTGACAGGGCTATGGCCAGGATAACTCAGAAAACCAGAGCAGGGGCAGGTGTTTTGCAAGCCCTGTTTGGGCCAGGCCCAGATGGCAGCCTGGACTTTGGCCTGGGTACCCACCAGAGGAGGGGATGGAGCCCAGCATGATTTGGGAGGCCAAGCACCTGTTTTCCTCTACCTGGCAAGGATACTGGGCTGGAACCTCCTGGCTGCCACATGCCTGAGTACCTGCCCTCCCGGGCCCCCTCTTCCCCTCCACATGCCTTTGGGGTTCCCATCCTGCAGGATAGCCTGGGCCCCTGAGCCTGAGCCACCTGAGAGTCAGGAGCAAGCATTAGCGAAAGAGCCTATTTTTTACAGATTGTGTTGGGGGACAGTGGCCAATCTCAGGACACCTTGGCCTGAGGTCAGGGGTCATGGGGGGCTGGCCTTCTTGCAGGGAGCTCACCACTCAGCTGTGTGACCTTGGGCAAGTCATCTCCCCTCTCTGGCTTCAACTCCTTGTCTATAAATAAGGCTATTTGTAGCCTCTCAGAGGCTCAGGGAATGTAGACAAGAGGAATGTTTAGCACAGTGCCTGGATCAGAGTGAGCTCTCAATAAATTACTGCTATTTCTGTATATGATTTAACTTTGTTATTATCAAGTTGTGTTTTGGGATGGGACAAGGAAACGTACATGGCCTGAAGCCCTCTGTGTGAAATCTCAGGTTCAAACCATCTCACCTAATTCCCCATTGTATTGGTGGGAGACTAAGGTCCCAAGAGCCAAAGTGACTTGCCCAGTTACCAGCAACAGACCTCAACAAAGCCAAGAATAGAAATTAATTTACTGTTCTTTCACTCCTGCAATCATTTAACCAGCACCTACTGTGCGCTTGGCCCCGTACTAGAGCTGAGGAAGTACCCTTCTACTGCATAGGTGCTCCTGGCTTGGGCCAGGAAGGACAAGAAGGAATTCCTTTTTGGGCAGCAGTGGGGAGGCAGAGAAGGTATTGTAGGTGGCAGGAACGGCCAGAGCCAAGATTCAGAGCTAATGAACTCACTATGTCCAAGACCAAGTCTAGGGAGCAGGAAGGTAAGCCTGTGGGGCCGAGGCACGGGGTACACAGGGGACCCCAGAGACTAGCGGAGAGTCACATTTTCAGTGGACTTGGATGTCATGCAAAGGCCTGTGCCTGCATTTGGACCTGTGATGATGATCAGAAAGGGAGTTTGAAGACTTGTAAAGGGGGGTTTTCCAGGCAGACTGGAGGGGAAAAGATCAGGAGAACAAGCATTCTAGGAAGAGGAAGCAGCAAGAACAAAGGCCTGGAGGCAGGAATAATGGCAACAAGCGCCTTTATATGAATGGATAAATGAAAGCACGGCCTTTATGATTCATGTAAATGCTGCCTGGGTCTCCTGAGGCCAATGAGGCAGGCAGTGTAGGGGTAGAGATGCAGAGCTAGACATCCCCACCTGCCCACATGACCAGCTTCCTCCTCCAAGGCAGTGGCCAGGGCTGATGACAGCCTGCTCCATGAGCACAGGGCTTGCCCACATTCTCATGGATACACACGGGTGTGATTCCAGGGCAACTTCACCAACCTTTGCCCTTCTGATCTTTGCTCTGCGAGCTTGGTGGTTCAGCCTTTAATGATGGGCTGCAGGGACTCTGACCAGCAGACTCATAGGTGAGAGTGTGGGTATGTGTAGGGGGGCGGGCTTGTGGACCACTTCATAGACCCTTCCTTTCCCTCACTGTAGATCCTGGAACTTATGCCTATGGATCTCTGGGCCCTCTGGTGCCATAGTGCTGGTATGTGATCTTCTTGTGGCCTGTAGGGTTGAGCTTTAGACCCTGTGTGTCTTTGTTTCTTCCCTAGCTGTAGGGTCACCCCTTTAAGGGCCATGTCCTCTCCTTCAGATCAATCCCTGTTCCACCATACACATGGCCCCCACCCTATGAGGGCCAGTTACCTTGTAGGCACTCAGTAAAGACTGGCTTTCCCATGATGGCACCCCTGTGCCCAGAGACAAAGTTCAATAGCATTTGTCAAATACACATGTATTGGCTTCCCCAGCACCTTGGGCCTCCACGTGGCAACAAAGCCCGGGGAGAGCCAGTTCCATGGGGGTCAAGCTGGCTGGGGTTGACCTAGGCCTCTGGGCTCCCTGCACTGCACTGCATTGTGGCACTGGCAGGCACTGCCTTGGAAGCTCATTTGGGGATCCAGAGGCACCTAGCTGTGCCCTGGGGAATCAGGTGCAGTAGGTGGGAATGTGCCCCAAAGAATCAAGAGCAGCAGTGGGGGGCAGACCCACCTGTGCTAGTGCCTGAGAGTGTCATAAGCACACAGAAGCATACAGGATTCTTTCCCCGACGTAGAGTCTGACTCCTGGAGTACCCCCTTCTCACTGCTTCAGAATTGGGGAGGTTGGTGTGGGAAGTAACCATCACTTCCTTCCTCAACACCCTGGCAGTCCCTAGCGTGAATGAGTGAGCAAGAATGTGTGTGTGCATGCATTCCTATGTGTGAGAGGCCTGGAGTTGGGGCAGCAGGGTGGGAGAGCATGAGTGTACAAGTGCACTGAGAGGGTGAGAGGAGGGTCAGGTTTGAGAACGCAAGGCTGCATGGCCTCCACAGATGGCTCAGGCTCAGGCTCAGGCTCCTTGAGGAACACTTGTTCCAAGCCACCCCAATGGAAGTCATGCCAGCACCTTCCCATGTAAGAGCAAGGCCTGGGTAGCTGAGGAGAGGAGGGAAGGGGGACAGAGGGGCAGTAGACAGGGATAGAGAGCCCACTTTGGGTCTCCTGGGTCCTCCTGCCTTCTTCACACTCTGGCTCCACACTGTGTCCGAGAAGCTCTGGAGGGCTCCCCATTGGTTTTCCTGGCTGCCCAGGTTCCCCAGAGGAGCCTCTGGCCCCCGGCCTAGCAGAGGTCAACTTCCTGGGCAAGGCCTCCTTCCTAAAGAATTCAACCTTCATCCATGTCCGACAGTGGCCAGCTGGTGTGGGGCTGCCCAAGGGCACTGTCTGGGTATCAAAATAAAACCTACAATTGCTGCCTCCGCCCAGTGCCACAGAGCTCTGCTGGAAGGTAATTATAGGTGGCCTGAGATGGCCAGCTCTGCCCGCAGCCCAGGGCTCGGCAGGTCCAGGGTCCACAGAGTTGCAGGGAGCCGCTGCTCTCCCCGTCTTGCCCTGCCCCAAGCCTTCAGGATCAGAGCATCTCGAGTCCCCAGCTCCAGGGCCCTCCAGCAGCCTACTTGCCTACCAATCTTGGAAGGTGTCCCTTGGGAGTCTGGGTGAAATCTGGACTCTACAGAGGATGTAGAGAGTATGAACTTGGTCTCAGATTAGAATCATAATGACAGTAATTCTAGCCCCCACATAATCAAGCATTCACTACCTAGCAGGCCCGGAGCTAACACTTGATGTTCATTAACTCACAAGCTTTCTACAAAGCCCTTACAGTGTGGGGTACCATCGGTAGCCCTATTTTACGGGAGGAGAAACTGAGCCCAGGGGGAGCTAAATGACATGCCCATTGTCACATGGTTGGGATATGGACAAATTGAGCCTTATACCTCAGACTACTATGAATTCCAGGCCAGTGTTCATAGCGACGAGGCCAGGCTGTCCCTAAAGCCACAGGAGCAAGGGTGGAAAAATTGGTAACTGGCCTGGGTAGAGTCAGACAAGTGATAGGTAGGAGGTGTCGGCAACTGGCAGGAGAAGGACAGAGCTTCCCTTCTGGACGCTGGTTCCCTAATTGTGAAAGTTTGTGCAGACCCCACCTGTGTGGTCTCACCAGGTGGTTGTCCAAGGGGCAGTGAGAGACTGAGGAGAGATATGAAGGCTGGCTGCTTCACAGTCGGCCCTCTCAGCAACTCCACCCCCCCCACCCCCCCGCCTGCCTAGATTTTCTCAGCCCAGAGGGAGCATCTTGCCTGTGCCTGCCTGCTCTGGCCCCCACAAGATTCTCCCCCCATAGAAGCAGTGTGGGGCAGGGGCTCACACAGGAGTTCCACCCATGACTCCTCTGTGCTGCTCGCACTGTCCTGGGCCCATTGAGGACGTCTGAGTCTGCTGGGCATAGAGGGCTTGGGCCCAGCCTCCCACAGCACAAGGCCCTACAGCCTGGGCCCCTGCCAAGATTTATCGGTGGAATTTGCCTTGGAAAAATCCTGGTTCCTGCTGACTGGTGAGGGCGGAACTGTGACTGCCCTTGTGCCTGGGCGCAGGGTCTCAGTCCACACTGCCAGGCGATTCTTATGGGTATTTCACTTCTCACTTGCTGTCTGTCATTCTCTCCCATTCTCTTCTCCCTACTCCCTTTCTGGCTCTTGTGGATACCATGGTAAAGAGACGATGTGTTCATATTTTTCATCTCCATAAATGGCAACTCCAACTGACTTCGGCACTGACCTTGTTAGCAATGAACAAAGAGCCCACCAGAGAAGAGGTGAAAGGAGGGGGTGGTAAATTCAGAGGTGGGCCATTATGCCCACCTCTGTGCATGTGGCAGATGTTGCTAACTACTCACAGCACTTCCTGCTGAGCCTGGAGTGATACAGCTCAGAATTCTTCTCAACACAGCACCAGGGAGCCACTGGCAACCGACAGGAACCGACACATCAGTTGAAACCCATTTGTGCTCCCTTCAGCAGCCCACCTCCTGCAGAGGAGTGAGACCAGGGTCAGGCCAGGGCTTGTTATGCAAAGCTGTCTTTGTCCTGTCTCACCTCACACTGCCTGTGCCCTGATTTCTTTGTCCTTGTTCTCAGCCCCTGACACAGGATGGGGAGAAGGCAGACAGGATCATCTGTCTTCGTGTCTCAGGTTCCTGGGAGGCTGCGATGGCCTGCTTAGGGACTTGGCCCCAAAGTGGCACAGTGCCTTTGGATGGAAGGAATCTGAGCTGCTGCATTCAAGCACCATAGCCACTTCCACCTGGGACCTGAGACCCTCCCCAAAATGCATGTCTTCTCAGTGTTGCTCTAGGGCCCAAGGATCACAGGTCCCTTCTCCCAGCCTCCTGCTCCCAAGGTGCTCACTGTGCATACCTTCCTGAGCTGAGGACAAGATACTGACCACTGCCTGCCTTTTGCAGCCATTCAAACACATGGATTAGCACCCATTAGGTGCTAGAGCCTATAGCAGGGATCAAGGGCCTCCCCGAGCAGAAACAGAGGGTTCTTGACTCAAAAAGCTTGAGCAGGGGAATGAGGCATGTTCTCAGGTGGGTTATTGAGGAAGCATTAGACTCAGAATCAGACAAGAGAGAGCGTAATCCCAGTACTGCCTCTGGGCCTCAGTTTTCTTGTCTGTAAAATAAGGACAGTGGTTATGACACGAGGACAGCTGCCTCACAGAGGATTAATTAATTATTTAATCCTTAAGTAATGAAGGATTAAACAAGATAATGTATTGCATCCTTCAATATTATTTCTTGAGCACCTACTGTATGCTAAGCTCTGCACTCAGCTCCAGGCATATGCTTGCTCTCTAGGAGCTGACAGTCAAAGGGAGAGCAGACAAGTCACCAGGAAATGGCCACAGAGATTGAGCAGAGAGCCCATATGGGGGAAGCCGAGGCACTGTGAGAGCCAGAAGAACCCCTAACCCCATCCAGGAAGTCGAAGAAGGCTTCTTGGAAAACGTGACTCCTAGAGTACTGAGTAGGATAAATTAGCCAGGCTTAGGGGCAAAGGCGTACCACGCAGAGGAAGCAGCCTGAACAGAGGCTCTGCAGTGAAGATGATGCATATGAAAGTGCCCAGCACTGGGCCTCAGCATTTGTTTAAAAAGTACAAAGCAGAAGAGGGGCCCAGACAGAGTGCCCTAGGTGCTGGATGCAGGACAAATGAACTGGGTCGGGTCTGTCCAGGGAGTTGCATTATTTACTGTCCCAGCTATAAAATATTTACACAGGCTTCCTGATGATTTATGGTGTTTGCTTTCCTACCTCCGGGCTCCTGGCAGGTAAAACATGTGCCCTGCAGCTCACCCCTGGGAGGAGTCCTGGGGCGCTGGCGCCAAGCGTCTAACTGGGCCAGAGGGAGGGTGCTGGTCCAGTAAGCCAGGCCCTTTGGCAGCTCGGAGCTCTTCTAATGCGGCATGAGCCCCGCCCCAGAGTCCAGGACAGAGCTAGGAATCCAGGGTGACAGGTCCAGGCTGTGGGGAGAGGCAGACCCAGCGCTCACTGGTTGTGCGGTCTTAGACAAGGTGCTGAACCTCTTCCACCCCATTTTCTCCCCTGTAAAATGGGGTTAACAGTAGTAATACAGTGTTTTGAGGAGTAGATTGAGATGACACAGCACAGGATATGAGGGAGCTCAGTGACAGGGAGCTTGAAATTCTGACATGTTTCATTAAATGTCTGCAAAGTATAATATTAAGACAACCTGTCAACTGTAGCACACACCTCCGCCCTTACAAAGTGATTCAAAAGTGTTTTATGTGGGAAGTGGGTGCGTTTTAACCTGCTTGGGTTGAGAGCCAAGAACCTGCAGAAACCTTAGAAGGGCCTGACCTCAGTCTCCATGGGAGGGAGACCAGTCATCCTCTCTTGGAGTCTTTCTAGAAATCTTTCTTGTAATCTTTCCAGAAACTGACCTAGTTTCCTGTTTGTTTCTGGAAAGGAAGAAAAGAACAGCCCTGGACAAAGGGAGGGTGTGTGTGTGTGTGGGGGGGGCTCAAGTGGACCTATGATGAGGCGACAAGGCCAGGTGGTGCCTCCTATCCCTCTGAGGAGGAATGACCCTCAGCAAAGCAGAAGGTGGAGGCCCCCACAGCTAAAATCACTCCTGGTCTGGGGATTGGGAAGTCTGGGCCCATGGTTGATGGGCTTTTGGGCTCATGAAGATTAGACTAAAGGGAAAAGTGGACACAGGACTGGGTTCCCCCCAGCCTGGGACAGCAGGATGGACAGGACATTTAATGAGCAGGGATGGTGAGGTTAGCAGATTCCTGAGAGGAGCTTTTGGAGAATTATGGCTTAGATGTGGATGAGAAATCAGCCCATACACCCAGGGTCTTCTTCCAGGACCAGCCTGACCAACCTTGCCATTGAGCAGATGGGCACATTAAGGCCAGAGAGAAGAGACATCATAAAGCCACACAGCATCAGAATTGGGACCAGAACCCAGGGAAATCCCTGCCTTTGCTCTAAGGGCCAACGATCTGTGGACTTTCAGAGAGCAAGTATCCTCAGGGACCATCTGGTCTGACCACCTGTCAAGGTACACGTAAGGGTACCCATCCTGGGCCTGTTTGCCTTGAATCATTCCTCACCCTTTCCCTTGTTCTGATCTTTGACTATAGAACAGAGACCAACCCTTTCAGGCTGCATTCCCCACACTTCTTTGTAGCTTGGTTTAGCCTGTGGGGGAAGGTGGAGGGAGAAAAGAAGAGAGACACCTTAGGCAATGTTCCAGCTGTGGTTGTACCTCCTCTGTGGCCTCAAATCCCCCTGGACAGGCCCAATATTTCTAGCTTCTTCTGGATGACCCAAGTATCAGTCAGTAATACTTTAGTGAGACTCAATGGAAGAGGTTTCTTAAGTACTGTATTCCCAAGAAGCCTTCCACAGCAGAGGGAAGCTGGTACAAAGATAGGGGAAGGAAGACAGATCTCCAAAGGGGGAGGAGACTGAGGGAGTAGAGTATGGTGTCACAGGCAAGCCTTTTGATCCTGGCCAAGTGGCCTCACCTCTCTGGACTTCAGGAAAAGAGAAGAATTTCAAATAGAGAGAAAAAAAAGGTATTTCAAAAAGAAAGGTATTTACAATAGAGGGAATTGAATCTCGGAAATTCATTACACAGGCAATGGAAAAGTGGAAAAGCTATATAGAGAATGGAAAGGCAGCTCGGAGAGCAGCACCAGCAGGAAGCCCACCCCTCTCCCAAGCTAAAGGGACAAAGGAGGAGGGAGTGGTATACATGTGCCACCCCTGGAGATCCCCCTCCCCAGAGCCCAGCAGCCTGGTGGATTTCCCCCACCATATTTCTCAACTGGGTGTTTGCGGCAGCAACTTCCCCATTGAGCATACACTTCCCTCCCTGAGCTGCAGCTATGGGGTGCACAACTGGAAAATGTACTGCTTCCTCTGCTGAGATTATGCACTGAAGATGCTGGGGTGTGCGTATCCACCCTAGAGTGCCCAGAGGGACAGCTGGGACCTGCTGGGCCCAAACACAAGGGACTTGGGAAGAGAACTGAGGACTGAAGCCCTATGAGCAAGTCCCTGAAAACCCAAGAAATTGAAACCTCCACCCCACCATCTAGATTCCAAACAGCACCAGCCCATCAGGGTCTTGAGGCCAATGCTCAACCAATGGACCTACAAATCTTTGCTAAATCAAAACCTTTTTAACCTAACTCCAAACATGTGAGGTGGGTATTATTATATAAACCCATTTTACAGATAGGAAAATCAAGGCTCTGAAGGGTTAAGTCACTTGCCCAGGGTCCCTACACTAAGATGGGGCTGTATTATTTTACATTTCTTCTCTCACAGTTCTGAGGTATGGATGTGGAGAACCCTTGACATTCTCTGTTTCAACATTGTTTCGAGTGTTCGAGTGACCACAGAGATCGGGGATTTTCTGTCATTTGCAGTGTTGCTGAGGCATGAATTTGAACCCTGCATAGGTCAAGGCTGGTGGTGGGAAGGAGTCACTGATCTTGAAGCTTAAATGAAGTGAAGCAGGCTGAGCTCTTCACCAGCACCCTGTGGGAAAGTGTGGGAGCTATCAGGCTCTGGGGTCAGGTTACCCACCCCCCTTCTACAGTTGCCTGATCTTGAGCCAGTTCCTTTATCTTCTCAGCTGTAAGATGAGATACATAATCTTGACCTTGAAGGGTTCTTGTGAAGACTGTGGTCACGAACGTAAAGCTCCCAGTGTTCCTGACACACAGTAGGGGCTGTTAGGACAATGATATTGATCATGGCCTTGCAAAGGATGGTATAACGCAGGGCTACATGTCAGGACATAAGGCTTGAGTCAGTAGGAGCTCCAAGGGCAGGCAGGGTGATCCCTGGGGACCAGGGCCGCTAGTAGCATCCATATCAATGAGATGTGAAGGTCCGGCAGGCAGGAGGGCTGGGATATGTGCTCAGGGGCAGTGGCCTTTGGGGTAAATGGCAGCTCTGTCTCTTCCTGGTGGTATGACCTTGTTCAAGTTACTTCAACAGGGCCTCCCTTTTCTCACCTATAAAATGGGAGTGACATCAGTGCTCATTTCCTAAGGTATTTTGAAGAGGCTAAATACAATTATATATCTGAAGCACCTGGTATGTACCTGGTACATGTTAAGTGCTCAACTAACATCAGGGATTACTGTTATTTAACAGTAACTATTATTTTTGTGAGGTTGGACCAGAGCTCCAGGGCATGAATGGTGGGTGAGGGTTCCTGCAGGCCCAGCAGCTTCCCTGAGAAAGGTTTCCTCTAGTCCCCACTGGAAGGAGGGTTTTCTCCATCACTTCCTGTCAGGATTGGATTAGGACAAAGCTGAGGCTTCCTGACCTGTGGCACTCTGACAGCTCCACCTGCTCCTACCAAGTCGCTTAGGAAACAGGTTTGGATACCCAGCCGTGAGGAGCTGGCTCCCCTTCCCTGGCCTCAGCTCCAGTCACCCTGCAGAGGCCCTCCCTGACCAGGATTTTGAAGTAGGCTTTTGGATCATACCACCTCACCTTCTTGACTTCAAGGCACTTAACAGGATCTGGAATTATATTAGCAACTTGGTTATTGGCTTACAGTCTGCCTCTCCACACTGAGAGGAACGTTCCTTGAGGCAAGGTCCTTGTCTGTGTCTCAGTGCCCAGTTTGGTGCCTAGCACTTAATAGGCACTTGGCAAACATGTGCTGAATGAATGACCAGGGAGGCAGAAGGTATATCTTTGTGAGAGGTACAAGAACAGCACTGGACAGAGATTCAGAAAGCCTGAGTTCCAAACCCAGCATGGCCCCCAATAGTTGTGTGATCCTGGGTCTGAGTCTCCCCATATGTACCCTAAAGTCTTTGGAGGAGAGGACCTCCAAGACTCTTCTAGGTTCCAACATTCTATGCCTCCAAGAGGTCCCTGCCAACCTGCAACAATCAGAAACCTCCTCAGTCACCAGGTAGCAGGAAGTCACCATGACAAATGCAACTAGGTCTATTTTGAAATATAGTCTTGGATTGGCTGTCTGGGCCATGAGTGACTAAGCCCAGAGAATTCTCCCTTCCCTCGGGGCTGCCTTTCATAGCACGTGACTTACAGACCCCTGACACAGGAGCACATGTACACACACATTCATACACACAATCTCACACACTCGTGTGCACTCACACACGCAATCTGCACACACACACACTGTTACAACTTTATGTACACATTCATCTATTCTTGCTCACATGCATACACCACACAATATAGGTGAACACTCACACACATATGAACTCATACATTCCCAGTCAGATACACTCACACTCACGTACCCACTCTCACACAGCTGTTTACTCACAGAGTCACACATATGCACTCAAATGAACAGTCACATATATTTACACTTATATATGCTTACACACTCATTTGCACAGTCATATAGGCACTTACTTGCACCACTCATGCTCACACATGTGTACTACAGTCTCTCATACACATGCTCACACACTCAGCCTGCATACACACACATTCACACATACCCGCTCACACACATGTGCACATTTACTGTCACTCATGCTCACTCGTGCATAAACTCATTTAGTCACACCCATATGCACACACTCACACTCACACACCCATTCATACACACCCTTCTGTTGCACAAGCCTAACCCCTGCCTGTCCAGCAACTTGTCCCTCCAGAACCTCCTAGGGCTGACCTCATCTGATGGCTGTCCCCTGTTCTCTTTTCCCTTTTGGTTCTATTTATTTTTCTTAGCCACGATGAGCATATTTGGAGAAGGATCTATTTTCACCCTATCTGGAAATATATTTCCCCTCAGCCATGAGCTTGGCAGATCAGTGAGAAGGCTCCTGGCCGCTGTGGCATGAGCTGGGAAGGCTGAGGCAAAGCCAGGACGGTGACGGGAGAGCCACAAAGGCCAGAGGGCTTCCTGGGATGGTCTATCTAGTTGGCCAAGCCAGGGATGCTGCCTCTGAAATCCTTTCTGGGTAACTCTAAACTCAGGGTGGCTGCTCCCCAAAGAGGTAGCTGGGGTTGAAGGACTCTGGTGCCCCTTTTTGCTCCCGCCACCTGACCTAAGGGTGCCCCTGGCTCCTATCACCTTTCTTTTCTATAAGGGAGTCAAGCCTTTATAGATCATCTTGTCCCTCTCAGTTTTCAGATGACAAAAAAATAATATGAATTATATTTGGTGAACATTTCCTCTGCCCCAACCTGTGTCAAGTCCTCTGCATGCATCATTCCATTTCAGCTTCATAACCAGCTCAAGACGTTGTACTATTATTTTCCCATTTCACAGATAAAAGAACTGAGGTTCAGAGGGCTCAAGGGACATGCCTAAGACACACAGCAGTTTGGAAAGGCAGGGCCCTTCTGTCTCCCTATTGCTCAGGCCCCAGCAGCCTCACTGTCTCCAGCACTCACCTTGCAGAGCTGCCTGGAGATGACTGGGGACTGTGTGGCTGGCCCTGGTTGGGGGTGGGAGGAGGTTAAGTTGGGACTCTCTGAGGGTGCTTATCCAAGGGGTGCCTGCTTGGTTGGTGGCCTGGGTGGCAGTCATGCCATCAGTTTCTGGCTGCCAGGTATTGATCACACTGGTGTCAGGTGTGGCAAGGCAGCCAATGGGCAGGGCAGACCCCTGAGAGGGTGCATTGTACAGACAGAGCCTCTGAATCCTGAGGCCCTTGTCCAGTCTGTGCCTCGTCCCCTTTGGAGCGGCATCTTTTCCCTCACACACATGCTCTGGTGTGACAGCCCTGGGAGGCAGAGCAGGGTAAGCCTTCATGCCTCAAGCAGAGTCCCTGGCTCTGTGTGCCAACTTCCCATCCCTCCATATGTCAGCACACAGTAGGTGCTCAGTAAATGTTGGCTAAAATAAAAAGAATTTAAAAATGGGCAGGGCCGGCCGAGTGGCGCGTTGGTTAGGAGTTGGCTTGGGACGCCAGCTCTGAGCAGCAGGGCCCCGATTCAAATCCCACATGAGGGCCAGTGGCGCTGAGCCCTCTACAGCTAAGATGGTGAACAACAGCTTGACCTGGAGCTGGGCTGTTGCCGGCGACGTTGTAGGCTGCAGTGGGGCTGGCAGTCAGCGAGCGTGAGCTTTCATGAGCTGCCGTGAGCCACCGTGAGCAGCTGTCCAATGGTCGGTGAGCGACTGCCTCACCCGGGAAAAGCGCAATGATAATACCAACATGGGCCAGTGAAGCGACGTCCTCCACAACTAGACTGAAGAACAAAAGGACAACAACTTGTCTATACCCCTTCCCTGATTCCCCAATGCTGTTCCCCTCCCCCAATTCCCCAATAAAATCTTTTTTTAAAAAATGGGCAAAGGATTTGAATAGATATGCCTACAGAAAAGATATACAAATGGCCAATAAGCACATGAAAAGATGCCCAGCATCATTAGTCATTAAGAAAATGCAAATCAAAACCACAGTGAGATATCATTTCATACCCAGTAGAATGGCAATGTCAATAACATGGACAATAATAAGTATTGGAGAGGATGTGGAGAAATCGGAACCCTCATGCCATGCTGGTGGGAGTGAAAAATGGTGCAGCCACTGTGTAAACTTCTGGCAGTTCCTCAAATGGCTAATCAGAGAGTTACCACAAGGCCCAGCAATCCCATTCCTAGGTACATACCCAAGAGAGTTGAAAATGTATGTCCATACAAAAATCTGTACATAAATGTTCTAGCAGCATTATTCATAATAACCAAAAAGCGGAAACAACTCAAGTGTCCATCAACTGATGAACACAATGTGATATACCCATAAAATGAAACATTCTTTAATCATAAAAAGGAATACATGATACATGCCACAACATGGATGACTCTCAGAAACATTATGCTAAGTGAAAGAATCCAAATGCAAAAGACCTCAGATTCCAAAAGGCATTTGAACTTAGATCAGTCCACCTCCAAATGGTGAGGAAAATAATTCCATGTGACCCATTTTGTTGTTGTTATTGTTATTATCATAATTTGTTTTGACTTTTTTACATGGCACTTGAGCTCTCAATGCAACAAGAAAGACAGGAATGCAAGTTGGTGGTGCTGCAGCAGCTACCAGGCTGTCAGGGCCCAGGGAGGACCTGTTCTGTTCCCGGCTCTACTCTGGTTCCCAGGCTGGGATCAAGAAACTGGCGCAGGAGAGTCTGGGGCTATTCTCCATGCAGGGCTGCTGTTTCAAAGGCCAGGAAGCACCACATGTGCTCAGGCTGGGGCCCTCTGTTGGCTCTGGCCCAGATTCTTTGGGGTTTTGGGTAAACGAGGGCTGCGTCATTTCACCTCTGTGTGACCTTTCCACATGTGTAGCCTTGAATCCTGAGAGCCAAACCCCAGGGACAATCTCTTCCTCTCTAGCATGTGAGAAGCCTTGGGTGTCTGTGCCAGGTCCAGGCCAGCCGTGAGTGTGCCAGGGGCATTTCCTCACCAGGAGCTGTTTGAATTGCTGAGAAGCAGCAGCTTGTAGAAAATGGTAAAGGGGGGCCTCTAAAGTCTAACAGCCTGGGCTCAATCCCAGCTCTGCTACTTACTAACTGGGTAACCTTGAGAAAGTCACTTTACTTTTCTGAGCCTAAGTTTCTTCATCTGTAAAATGGGGATAATAACTCATAAGATTATTATGTAAGTATTGTAAACCCACCTCATAAGACTGAGGAAAGAATTAATTGAGGTGATGCATGAAAAGTGGAGGCCTGACACTACATACCAACCATTATTACACTTATGGGGGCCATGGACCCAGAATCAGAAAGCCTGAAGGCTGACCCCCAGAGCAGCACACATACTGTATGCTTGCATGGATGTACACCTTCAGACCCCTACATGTTCACATGTTGCATGCACTGCATGTGATCTGACATTCACACTTTCCCATTCAGACAAATGAACTCACAAGCACATATCCATTCACATACATGTACACATGCACCCACACATAGGCTTTATAAATCTGAAGAGGCAGATCTGGGAGAATAGGCCTGCACACATGTGCAAATGCACACTCACTTTCCCCACGCATGTGAACACATGTTCCTGAATTTGTATTCACTCACACATGCATGTCCACATCCATGAACTTGTTGTTCTTTTCAGGGCCACTCCACAAGCCTGGCACTGGCCACAGACAGGTGAAAGAACTTCTGCACTTCAGGGCAGTCAGAGCCAATTCCTGGGTCCTCCAACAGGCTTGGCAAGTTCCCGTCTCTGTTCTTTCTGCCCAGCATGTCCTGTTTGACCAAGCTCTCTGCCCTTCAAGATGTGGCTCAAAAACAGCCCCTTCAGGAAAGCTCCCCTAATATCCCAGCCAGAAAGACCTGTCCCCCACCTCTGAATTCCCCTTAACCATTTTTTCCCACCGCAGTCGGCCTGGTGTCACTCTCATGTTCCCTCTGACGCGGAACCTCGAGCTCTGAGGGGGCAATGATTGTGGCTCATTCGCTCCCACACCCCCTCCCTATGCCCAGCACAGGATGGTGGCTCTAGAATAGAGGCTGCAATGAAATGAACAAGGCTGATGCATGGGCATCGCAGCTTACTCTCTCATTTCTGCACAAATTAAGGTCCAGAGGAGCCAGCAAAACCAGGGCCCTGTGGTTGCTCACCTCCAACCCGTGGACAGACCCTGGACCCCAGGGGCTGCACTGTACTCCCTCCCTGGCACAGAATTTCCTCAAGGCCCTCACACACGCACTGTCTCCAGCCCCTGCTGCCCTGACCGCTGATCCATGGCCCAATCCTGAAAACAAGACCCCTTGCAGGCGGGACAAGCCTGGGGGCAGGCCTCAGGACTTGCTTTGCCTGCTTAAACAGACAGACTCTTCCAGCCCACAGAAGGAGGCAGATTTTCCAATGAGCCTGAAGATCTGCCCTCAGGCAGTGCTTCTCACACACAGCCTGGTCCACTTTATTAGAACCACCCAGGGTGTGGGTTAATGTAGATTCCTAGGCCCAGCCCAGCCTTCCTGAATCAGAACTGCTGAGGTGGAGCCAAGGAATCAGCATTACCAATAAACACTCTGGTTCAGTCCTGGTTAAGGGTCTGACAGTCACACTACCCAGTGGAAATTCTGGCACCACCATTTACTAGCCCTTAGGCAAGTCCTTTAACCTCACTGAACCTCAGTTTCCTGGTCTATAAAATGGGGATAATAATAGTGCCTACCATGTGGGCCAGCTCTTGGAGTAAAATGAAGTCAGGTAAGTGCCCAGCACAGTGCCTATGCAAGCTCAACAGATGTGGACTGTTAGTAGCACAGCCATGTTCTCATGCCCAGCAACTTCTGAGGGAGGGGCAGAACCTTGAGGTTCTCTTGCAGGGAGGGACCCTGTTGGAGGTCCTCCAGGTGGGCAGCAGGAAGCCTTGGCAGGGCGGGACCTCGCTCAAGATGCCCTGCCACCTAGTAGCTGGTGTATGGGACTGTGCCCAGCTTTCCTGCCTCCACCCAGCTGAGATCCAAGGCCCTGCTTGCCGTAGCTTCCACACTGCCTCCCGGTCTGCTGGCAGCCTCCTTCCCTGCCCTGCTGCCCTGGGAGCCTAAATGGCTTGGTGTCAGCTCTGGCACTCCCTCCAGCTTTGTAATAAAATAGCCAGCTCAGGTCACCTTTAATTGGCAAGGAGGCCACCTGGCACAGAGGATAGGAGGGAGGGGCGAAGTCTGGAGAAGCAGCTCCTTCAGTGACCACCAGTATGGTCTGCTCTTCTCCAAGAATCACTTGCTCCCCGAACCAGGTGACCCCCAGGAAAGGGCTCTTCTTATTTGTCTTTCTTCCTTCCCTAGTCCTTCATTATTCATTTATCCATGCATTTAGTCATTCAATATTGAAGTGTCTACTGCGTGTCAGGTACTGGGGCTCAATGGTGATCATAATGATTGGAAAACTTTTTCTGTAAAAGGCCATTAATACATATTTTCAGCTTTGGAAGCCAAACTACTCTGATGTTGTAGCAAGACAGTACCTGTAGACAGTATATAAACAAATGGGTGGATGTGGCTATGTTCCAATAAAACTTTATTGTGGTCACTGAAATTTGAATTTCATAGAATTTTCATGTGTCATGAAATAGTCGTCTTTTGATTTCCCCCCCAACCATGTAAACATGTAAAAACTATTCTTAGCTTGCAGGCCATTCACAGCAGGCCACAGCCAGTGGGCCATGGCTCACCAGCCCTGAACGTAGGCCTCCACACAAAAACCATGGAGTGTGCCATGCCCTGTAGGTGCCACTACCGCTAACAGGGGCAAGGTCTTCAGAGAAGCTCAGCGAGGAGGCGGGGAAGCCTCCAAGCCCACTGCCACTCAGCCACTGCAGCCCTCCCAGGGTCCACTCCCTTAAGTGCCACATATGTTCTTTGCGGTATAGATATGGGGACTCTTAGGACTCCTTCAGGACCAGAGGCTTTTTGAGGGCAGGAACATCACTCTTCTATAGCATTTGGAGTCAGAAGGCACCTGGGTTCAAATACCAGCTTGACCACTCCCTAGCTGAATGGCTTTGGGTGAGTTACATAACATCTTTGTGCCCTAGTTTCCTTATCTGTAATACTTACCTCATCGGCTCTTGAGAGGATGAAGGAGAACAGTGCTCAGACAGGTATCTGACATGGAGTCAGTGGTCAGAGCTCATTGACTCTCACAATTCCTCCTCCTCCACCCACCCCAGCACCCAGCATGGCTCTGGACATAAAGTGCATGCTTAGTCTCGCCTTGCTAAATCCTAACTTTCAGAATGAGAGAAAAAGACCCATGACTCCTTGCCTAGGAGTCCCTCAGGGTCTGTACCCTGGACTCCTAGAGGCTGTACCTTTTGTACTTAGCTTGGAGCATTTCCTTTTGGCTTCTTTGCCCGCAGTGAAATGATCCCCTTGTCTCTCCCAGATCAGCTCACCTGAATGCCCAGGGTTAGGAGTGTACGGACATGAAGACCTCTTGGCTGGTTCTGCTCCAGGGATGAGCTGTGGGGTAGGGCAGTTGCTTGGCTGGGGATAAAGGAAGCAAGAGCCTGCCTTACCTGCCAGCCCAAAGTCCATGGCCTTGGGCATCCCAGCCTGTAGGCTGAATGCTTTGCTCTCCTCTCTAGGTACACTCCCCTCCCAGGTGGGTGTCCAGTTCGCTCTGCCTTCCAGAAAAGCACCCCTCTCTCCCCCTCCAAGAGCCCCTGTTACCTTCTCTAGTTTCATTCTTTCATAGCACTTGTCACAATGTGACATTTTATTGTTGGTTAGGATTTTTTTCAGTCTCCCTACCACTAGAATTTAAACTCCTTAAGGACGAGATTTTTGTCCACTTTAATCTTTATGATTATCCTCACAAGACAGATAATATCCCCTATTTAATAGTTAAGCATACTGAAGTTAGTCAGTAGTAGAATGAGGTTTCTGATAGTCAAAAGCTCACATTCTGAGCCTTCACCATAAGATAGAGCTTCATTAATCTGGCAAGATGGGGATGGGGGCGTATCTAAGCCTTGAGCCCCATCATTTGTTTCCAGCAAAAGTAGCAGCAGTAACAGGTCAGGAGGCATTTATGGGAGTCCTAGGAACTTTCTCTGCTACTGTCACACAAGACAAAGCTAGATGGGCTTCACTCCTGCCTTCTTGGAGCTCATAAGCTGTTTAGACGGAGAGGCCTAATTTAGTCTCTTCATTGAAAAGCAGACTGAGCTAAGAGCTATAAAGGGTTACAAAGTACTACACAGATGTTGTCTTAGTCTGTGTGGGCAGCTGTAACAGGATACCATAGACTGGGTGGCTTAAGCAACAGAAACTTATTTCTTGCAGTTCTGGAGGCTGGGAACTCTAAAGTGCTGGCTAATTCAGTTTCTGGTGAGAGGCCTCTTCCTGGTTTGAAGACGGCTGCCTTCTTGTTGCCATCCTCACATGGTGGAGAGAGAGTTCGTCTCTCTTTTGTCTCTTCTTATAAGGGCACTAACCTCAATCATTGAGGGCTCCATTCTCATGATATAATTACCTCCCAAAGGCCCCACCTTCAAATATCATCACACTGGGGAGAGCTTCAACATATGAATTTTGGGAAGATACAAACATTCAGTCCACAGCAGGAGCTGACTGTGGTACTCAGGACAGTGGGGGTGGGTGTATGGGTGGGGGTGCCATCAGGGAAGGCACTTTGAGTAGAGAGGACAGCAGGAGCAAAGGCCAATGAGACAGAGCCTATTTGAGGGATGGTAAGGGCTCTGAATGGCCAGAGCCTAGGGTGTGTTGGGAAAGGGCAGTGATTGTATGAAAAAGGTAGTTGAGAAAGTAGGTTGGGGTCCAATCACGAAAGGCCTAAAAGAGATTCGGGAAGGTTGGGCTTCCTAGAGTCTGCATAGCAGATAATAAAAACACCAATAGAACAATTGTGTGTGTGTTAGGCGCTTTACATTTTACAAAGCACTTCCCGTCCATTCTTCTCCTCTGTCCTCACAACTGGTAGCATGCAGGCAAGAGAAGTTTAGGATCAGGAGCCTGGGATCTATCTGCTCCACTCAGGTACAAGATGTGTAGATGTGAATAAGTCACTTTACATCTCCAAGCCTCATCTTACTCATCTCTGACAACAGGGCCCAATTCTCAGCATTACACAAAACCACACATGTGAAAATGCTGTATTTAACTTCTGGTCCTCAGTTCTTTCTCTGTAAAGTTAGGTCAATACCTGTCAGGTCCAATTCAGGGGGTTGTAGCTGCGATTTTGTAGGCAAAGGCCTAAAGGCAAGAATCTTATGAGGTCAGGGAAGTTAGTGTTTTGGGGGTGGTAGGCTGAGAGTCTCAGAGAAAGAGCTTTGGCTACTTTAACGTTTTTTCGTACCGGTCACTATTTCACTTATTTGGGACAGGTAGGGATACGCACAAGAAAGGGAACAAACTGTTACAAAAACGTAGAGGCAATACGGCGCAGGAACACCTACGTGTCACAACTCGGCCCACTTAAAGGGCCCGAACTTCTGGTGCCCCGCCTTCCGTCCCCAAATCACCAATCAGCGAGCGAGCTGCTCCGTGACACTATCTTCTCGCGACGAAGCCGTGTGGAGGCGGTGTTTCCTGGTGACGGAGCTGGGTCGCCGAGTCAATGGGCAGCCAGGAGGTGCTGGGCCAGGCGGCCCGGCTGGCCTCCTCCGGTCTGCTCCTGCAGGTACTCTCTCCATGGCTCGCCCCAGGCCGTCCCGCAGCCGGGATTCGCGGGAATCCCGCATGGGGCAGACGCTGTCAGTGTGGATACCGCCACGGGGGGCCTCTACAGGAGGAGGAGACAGCGGAGACAGGGCACCTGGGCCCGGAGTTGGGAGCCTGTGTTCAGTTCTGGTTGGGAGATTGCAAACATGCCACTTTCTTTTGAGAATTATCGTTCCTATATGGAAGCAGTAGAGAGTTAGATCAGGTGTCGGGGGGCGCCTGTGGTGCTCTAGAATCTGATTTTTTTTTTAAGGCAAGGGATTCATTTTCTCCATGTCCCACCCCTTACCCTCAAACACCTTCCTCAAATTCTGACTCCCACTGAATTCAGAGAGACAGTATGGCATAGCTAAGAACAGAGACCTGGGCTCAGGCAGGCCTGAATTGAAATCCCGGTCCTGCCATGTACTTGCTGCATGACCCAGGAAAAGTGACTTCACCTGCTAAGCCTCAGGCCCTCATCGGAAAATGGGGGTAATGATACCAATAGTACCTAGCACATAAGGTTGCTGTTAGGCTAGATTGGGGTTATTCAGATAATTGCATTTAACACAGTACCTGGCTCTTAACTAAGTGTACACTTAGTAAATGTTGACTATGTCGCCCTTCTGATTGTGACCTTGGATCAGCCACTCCCCCTTTTTGGCCTTAATTTTCATCATTTGTCAGATATGGTACATGTCAGTTGGTCTAAATGGTATCTAAATATTCTCTTAATGCTAGGAGCTGGTCAGTCTAAATCAAGTGACTCACTTTCTGTATGTCTCACTCTTGAGCCATTCAGCCCTTACAAAAGTCCTGAATACACCTTCCTCTGCATTTTAGAGTGGCAGCGTTTCACATGGAGGCTAGGAGAAAGAACCAGGCGGACTTGGGTTCAAGTTTGGGTCTTGTCAACTTGCTAGATGCCTGTCCTTGGGAAAATCTCTTGACTTCTACAAGCATAATTTTCCTCATCTTAAATGAGAACAATAATGCAACCTCATGGTGTCATTAAGGAGATTAGATGAAATGCCTGTTATGTGCTAGGCACATTATAAGTACTTAGTAAATGTTAACTATTTTTATTATGATCATTAGAATTTTTTAAATGGTCCTTATAGGGATGAAATGAGATAATCTACATAAAGCATGTAGAAGAGTGCCTTGCACAAGATACATGCTTAATAAACATTAGCTATTTATCTAACCCTAAATTAAGTGAACCTTAAATTTACTTAGGTTTTTTTTTTCCCCCTGTTTCTCAACATAAATAACTGTTTTGCATTAAGTGCTCTATCCACAGTGTTGATTGTTCAACTTTTTTTTTTTTTAAGATTTTTTTTTTAATTGGGGAATTGGGGGGATGGGAACAGTGCTGGGGAATTGGGGGAAGGGGAACAGACAAGTTG
>NW_017731846.1:1262771-1264561 GCF_001890085.2 Hipposideros armiger
GCCATCGCTGGCAACCCATGTTAGCCCAGCTCCAGGTTGAGCTGTTGTTCAGCATCTTAGCTGTAGAGGGCAGTGTCACTGGCTCTCATATGTGGGATCCGAACCGGGGCCCTCTGGCATCCCAAACCAGTTCTTAACCATCGCGCCACTCGGCTGGCCCGATTGTTCAACTTTTGATGATACCTTACTACCTAGACTGGCTTCATAAAAAGAAAATTCATAGCAGAAAATGCACTGGACTAACAGTCAGGTGGCCTTCCCGTAAGGTCAAGCTGGGTCATTTGCTTGCTATATGACATTGGGAAACACTTTGCTCTGAGTCTTAACTTGCTTCATGTGCATTTACCCGGTTGCTTTTAAGGGTTAAATAATTAACATGTGAATGAGGTTTTTTTTTTAACTTAATTTCTTTACAAAGTTAAGTGAAGACTTGCTAATAAGGGCCACTACAAGGTCAGACGATTAGGTTCGCAAATTCATCCTAGAAAAAGTGCTACATACCTCATTGCTGAATATCACTATGGTCACCTTCAAAATACTCCCCTTGGGAAGCTATGCACCAACGGCAGCGCTTAGTCCACCCTTCAAAGCAGTTTTGGAACTCTTTTTCTGGAATGGCCATCAGACCTGTTGTCATATTACTCTTGATGTCCTGAATGTCATCTAAATGTCTTCCTTTCAGTATTTCCTTTATCTTCAGGTAAAGAACGAAGTTATTGGGGGCCAGATCAGGTGAGTAGGAAGGGTGTTCCAATACAGTTATTTGATTACTGGCTAAAAACTCCCTCACGGACAGTGCCGTGTGAGCTGGTGCACCGTTGTGATGCAAGAGCCATGAATTGTTGGCGAAAAGTTCAGGTTGTCTAACTTTTTCACGCAGCCTTTTCATCACTTCCAAATAGTAAACTTGGTTAACTGTTTGTCCAATTGGTACAAATTCATAATGAATAATCCCTCTGATATCAGAAAAGGTTAGCAGCATCGTTGCAACAAGTTCTCAAACTTAATTGTCCTCATATGTAGAGCAAACTCTGGCTAGCATGAGCAACCTCAGAGGTTCATTAGCTCAAACTTTCTTTCAAACCTATTAGAAGATAGGGATAAGCCTGAGACATTAAGTTTCATAGACAAGGATAACTTTGACTTTGAAGTTAACATAAGCATATGTATGTGGTTTTTAAAAAATAGCTATAATGTTTAGGTTTTTGAGTGTTTTAATTCAGTCTTGTATGCTTTCTCAAATTACAATGTAGACACTTGAGGTAGCTTTGCAGTTACATTGTAATCCATAAGAAGCTAAGAGTATATTCTCTGTCTTAACTCTGAGCCAGCCATAGTGAAAGCATTAATGCCTTTCATTTGTATGCATTTTAAAAAAATGCTTTCACTGACACAATCTTGTTTGATCCTTGTTATCAACCCTATGAGATAGGCAACCTCACTTGACAGAGGAGGAAATTGAGGCTTATAAACATTAGAGGATGATGGGATTAACATTTAAATGGTGAGTTGTGACTCAGCTGAATGCGTTTTCCATTAACGGCTCTATGAATTGGTTTCAAACCCCTAAAATTGAGTACAGAATTTGGTGTGTATGTATGTATGTACTGTATTTCCCCAGTATAAGATGCACCCTTTTTCGAAAAATTTGGGGTCTAAAAACTGGGTATGTCTTATATAGTGGTTGTAGACTTTTTTTACTTGCATTTCCCGCAAATGATGAGGAGTTGTATGAATTTTATGATGAATAAAACTTGAGTTCAGGGCGTGTTGGTTAAGAGCTGGCTTGG
>NW_017731846.1:1264767-1270350 GCF_001890085.2 Hipposideros armiger
GGCAGCCGGTGTGAGCTGCCAAGAGCCGCTGTGAGTGGCTGTCCAGAGGCTGGCGACTGATCTGCCTCATCTGGGAAAAGCGCAATGATAATACCAACATGGGCTAGTGCAGCGACGTCCTCCACAACTAGACTGAAGAACAAAAAGGACAGCAACTTGTCTGTTCCCCTTCCCCCGATTCCCCATCATTGTTCCCCTCCCCCAATTCCCCAATAAAATCTTAAAAAAAAAAAAGAAAACTTGAGTTCAATAACTTTATGTAATACATTTTTTTCAAATTCCGGGCCCCAAAATTAAGGTGCGGCTTATACATGGGAAATACAGTACCTACATGTTTCTAAGGAAAGCTACAGAGCTTTCACCAGACTCAAAAGGTCACAAGGTCACTTTTGACTCCATAAAGGTGAAGATTGTGATATTTCGGCTGTGGAGAACTTGTTGCTCTGTGACACTTCAGGGACAGTGTTAGATTGCACCCTCTCTGGTCACACCTTTCCCCAGAAAGTTTTCAGACCTTAGTGGTTCATTGGTGTTCTTTGATTAACTCTTCCAGATTGCAGCTGTTTATGGGTAACTCTGAGAGTGCTTAACATAGAAGTGATTTGTCATCTGCTTTTGAGTGCACTTGAGTTACACCTGTGTCGCTGCTGGGATGCAGAGGGAGAGTCACTTTCACTAAGTGAGGCTTGCACTTCAGCCAGCATCCCCATTTAGCAACCCCATTTAATTGCAACCTGTTGTTCTCTGTCTCATGGGAAGCATTCTTTGCTACAGTGGTTTTCTTGAATTGACAGGTTTGAAAGTCTCAGGATATAGTCCTTTCAAATGGCAATAGGTGGACTCTGTCTCCCCTCCTCCCCATTTTATATTATCTTATGGCAGTTCCCATTTAAAAGGCATTTCAACTCTTCTCTGGAAAGTAGCAAATATTCAGTAAATAAATACAGCCTTTCCTGTTTTCTAACTGAGAAAACCAAAGTTCAAAGGGATTAAATGTCATTATCAGAATCTCCAGATTACTAGGCAGAGAAGAGAGAGAAATTAGACCCCATGATTCCTAGTGAGTCTGCAATACCCTGCAGCCTCCCACTTGCTAAGTGTGTGCTATTTCTGAACAGGCTGGAGGGAGGGACAATGTGAAGCACTAATTAAAATTCTCTTTCTGCCTCCCAGAGTGCCTGACTTTGAACCCAAAGAAATTCCCTGAGTGTGTCACTGCCTCCCTCTTCTCATCAGTAAATTATGGTTTACTGATGGATTCTTTGACCACTGCCCAGGCGTGAAAGAGACCCCAAGGAATGACATTTTGGAAGAAATGCAGACAGGTTTAGCATTTTAGATAGGGTGTCTGTGGCAAAGCTGTTGTATGTCATTACATTAGGAAGAGCAGCCACATTATTTTCATTTCAGCAAAGTAAATACTCTCATATAATTTATTCTTATGTATTTTTCTTCTTTTTCTGTAGGTGTTGTTTCGATTGATCACCTTTGTCTTGAATGCGTTTATTCTTCGCTTCCTGTCAAAGGAAATCGTTGGCATAGTGAATGTAAGGTAAGAAAGGGTGTGCCCTGGCATTGTCCACAACTCACCTCCCTAGTAAGGCTTTCTTCAAACTCAGTGCCTGTGTGTAACTCTTGGATTTTAGAAGCATGTACCTTTACTCGAATCAAGAGTCTTTTAGCATTGGGCTGAGGAGGAGCATGCTAGGGTGGGAGAATGAACAGGCAGTGTTGCTTTTAATGGGCCCATGGAGTGTTTTCCATTAGCAGCCTCCAAATGCACTTTTCTCTGCCAGCTATTCCCGTTTACCTGCTCTTAGAACCCAGGAGAGGAGTGGGAGTAAGTCATTGCAAACCCCATCTCAGGTATAATTCTGTGTTCTTGCCCTGCTGACAGCAAAGGAAGCAGGAGTTGCACAGTTTGTGAGGATGTGTGTTGTAGCTGCAGGGCTGGAATAGCCACCTTCCTTCCCTCCTGAGAATTTTCTAATTGGAAAATGGTAGCTGGGATGAGAGCTCGAGTCCTTGTCATTGATTCCTTGGAAGCTCTTAGCTGACTTGCTTTGTCTTTTAGACTCAGTTTGTTTCTTCTTCTCTTCTCTTTTCTGTTTAAGGACACCCACACATAATCTGTATTCACAAGTGACACAAAAGTATATGAAGTGATGTGAGTGCTCAGAATAGCTCAACTGCTCAGGTGTGTCTTTATGTCCTGATAAACAAGACAGTGTGTTCCAGATAGCATTTCACATCTAATACCTACCTCTTGGCTCTGTTCTTATAGCTTAATGAAGGGTCCCAAACATTGATGGGCAAAGGCATCATCTGGGGAGCTTTGCACTAGGTAGGGCTAAGGAGAGACCCAGGAATCTGCATTTTGACAAGATCCTCGGGTGAGTCTGACATAGGGACCATACTTGGAGAAATACTGTTTTAAAAGCAGGAAGGAAGAGGGCCAAATCCTCTTAGGTGCTCAGACTTTAAAGCAGCTTAGGCCCCTCTCCATCTAGTCTCCTTCAGATTGACAAGTCCCTGCTTCGGTAGCCCTAGTCTGGCCCACCCCCTGCTTAGCTTATGGTTCAGTTTCCTAATTTGCAATGTTGGATAGAAGTACTGGGTAGCAGGATGATCCTTGGACAATCTCAGAAAGCTTAGCCCTGGGCCACCCCAACTCTGGCTTCATTTGGGCCTCAGCCTGTTGAGGAAGAGAAACCTCAGCTACTCCCCACTAAGGTGCAGGAGGGTCCACCTAGGTGCTACCCACTTAGGAGGTAGCCAGGCAAGCCTTGCTGACCTGGGTTGCAGCAGCCTCTAATGGCTGCCAGCCTTACTGCCTGTCCTGAGATTCTTTTGGCCATAGCCTCCACTCAGTAGAGCCTCAGCTTCTCTCACAAGGGCCGTTGGGTCACCAGTCTCAGTGTGATCAAGAAGTCCTGCTGTGTGGGGTCATATCTTGTCCTTTTCTCCTCCTTACGGTCAGAGCCTCACCTCTGCCTATAGCCACAAAGCCTGCAGGCTTGGGGGCCACTGTGGCCATTTCTATCCCAGGCATAGCTCTCTGTAGGCACACACTCTGGTGTCCTGTTTGGTCCCTAACTTTGTTGTCCAAATGGATCGGACTAGTGAGAGGTCCTGTAAGAACTCAATGCCCTCCATGTCACCACCAGTGATTTCTGACCAAGACTTTTTCCTCCGTTGCTGGCAAAATCTCAGAAATTCCCTCTATGAAAAAACTAGAGACCTTATTGATTTCTGCTTTTCCCATGCAGGCTAACACTGCTTTACTCAACCACCATCTTCCTGGCCAGAGAAGCCTTCCGTAGAGCGTGCCTGAGTGGGGGCGTCCAGCGAGACTGGAGCCAGACCCTCAACCTCCTGTGGCTAACGTGAGTTGTGCTTTGTCAGGAGACATTTTTACGAAGGCAAGTGTAAAAGGTGTTGTAAGTTAAACAGCAATGCTTGCCTAAAGCTGAGTTATCTCTAGCTTTGGTTTTGCAGTGGGTTTTTGGGCACTTGGCATGGGACGGGAAGAGGAGAGCATCTGTGTGGAAAGAGCTCCTTGGCTGTTTTCTCTCTGGAGGCTGTAGGTGGGGGTTTCTGGGCCAGATTTCTAGCACTGTTTCTACCCTTCTGGGGGGTTGTTTCTACTTCCTGATCCCTACTCTGGGCCGCACTAGGCCTGTACCATCTCTTTTATTTCTAACCTTTCCCCCTGTGGAAATTTCAAAGCTTTTAACAACTACTTAGTCTTAATATTTTTTGAAAGCCTTTTAGGGGTTTTATGACATCTTTCTTTAATTTTATATTGATTTCAGTTCTGAGCCTTTTAGAATATTCTGGAAAACCAAGTACACCAGCTAAAAATTGTAATAGCTTTTCTGCAGTTAGCTCCTGCAGGGAAGCCTGGTGGTTGAGGTTGTTTCCCAGTGCTGTCCTTGCATAACTCCTTATTGCCTCACGGAAATGACTGTCATAAGGCTGGTAGGTTTTCATTTTATTAGAGGAATGACTGTTAACTACCCAGTTGTATTTAAGTGATCTACGGTACACATGTGAAGGGATACTGTGCGCTGGACTGTTGGTCATTTGGGTGTAAGTACCAGCTGTATACCGTCTTTTAGTCATTCTAAGTGCAAAGAGCAGGCACATATTTTCTAGGAATTTTGCTTATCGAGCCAGTGTAACACAGTGGATAGGAGTGTAGGCTGGCATTAGGTAAGAATGGGGTCCTGCTTTTGCTCCTAAGTAGCTGTTCATGACCTTGGTCAAATTACCCAGTGCCTGTCAGCCGCAGTTTCCTCATCATTTAAACTGGGATAATGACAGGATCATTGTGAGGTGTCAGTGAGATAAAGGGGGTGAATCATAGTGCGTGTAGTAAGTGCCTTAATAAGAGTTGGCTATTTTTATGATCATAATTATATTTATTTTCTGTTCAGTGTTACTATTTTAATATACACTTATTTTCATTTTTATATTTTGCATGTCAAACATTATTTTTCCCATTTCTAGAGTCCCCCTGGGTGTGTTTTGGTCCTTGTTCCTGGGCTGGGTCTGGTTACGGTTGCTTGAAGTGCCTGATCCTAAGGTCATCTCCCACTATGGAACTGGAGTGGTGTTGTTTGGTCTCTCAGCTGTCGTGGAACTTCTGGGAGAGCCCTTCTGGGTCTTGGCACAAGCACATATGTTTGTCAAGCTCAAGGTCAGTATGCCTTCTGCTGTGAATGGGAAATGCAAAGAATAAGGGAAAGAGTGTTGTTGTTTTTTTTAAATGCCTTTATAGGAGAGAATGATTTTTTTGCTCTAACACGGTATTTGGAAAAAACGTAACATGATCAGTTTAGTTCATTCACTTGAAATTTGGCAGGTGGGCTGGGCTAAAGTTTACTTCTGCTATTATTAAAAAAGCAGGTTTGCTAACAGGGAAGCTATTGTTTAAATAAGAATTTAAGAGGGTTGTAAAGGTTTTTCAGATTTTTCTAGTGATTCTGTTTTTAGTTGTATACTAATATTAACTTTTCTCTTTATCTTCTAAAATATATAATTTGATATGTACAAAAAAATATACATAACATACCTATAAATCTTAAAGCATAGTAATATATTACTGGAGATCCATGAACCTACCACCCAACCCAAGTAGAACATAACCAATGTTTATGTCCAGCCACATGGCCCCCGACCATTGCCAGAGTAACCACTATCCCAGATCTTTTATTTGTCATTCCTTTCCATCTTTATGTATAGACTTGAATAATGTTTTTGCATAATTTTTTTGAATGTCTATATATTTATTGAGCTCTTAAGTCTTCCAGTAAAGTTTTAGACTTTTCTTATCTTTTGCATAATTTTTGATAATGGTTGTAAAGTGCACCTTTTACCATGTGTTTGCAGGTGATTGCTGAGAGCCTGTCTGTAATTCTCAAGAGTGTCCTGATAGCTTTTCTCGTGCTGTGGTTGCCTCACTGGGGACTGTACATTTTCTCTTTGGCTCAGGTAATAGTTTGCTTTTAACTTTTTTTTTTTTTAAGATTTTTATTGGGGAATTGGGGGAAGGGGAACAGACAAGTTGCTGTCCTTTTG
>NW_017731846.1:1270360-1273096 GCF_001890085.2 Hipposideros armiger
GCTTCACTGGCCCAAGTTGGCACCATCATTTGTGCTCTTCCCGGGTGAGGCAGATCAGTCACCAGCTTCTGGACTGCTGCTCACAGCGGCTGCTGGCTGCTCACGCTGGCTGCTGGCTACACATGGTAGCTTATGGCAACCCACTGCAGCAGGGGCTGCAGCCTATGCTGTCGCTTGCGACTCACAGCAACCCAGCTCCAGGTTGAGCTGTTGTTCAGCATCTTAGCTGTAGAGGGCAGTGTCACTGGCCCTCACATGTGGGATCCGAACCAGGGCCCTTTGGTGTCCCAAGCCAGCTCTTAACCAATGCGTCACTCGGCCAGCCCTTAACTTTTTAAAAAAGATTTTTATTGGGGAATTGGGGAAGGAGAACAGTGTTGGGGAATTGGGGAAGGGGACCAGCCAAGTTGTTGTTCTTCAATCTTCATTGTGGAGGGCGCTGGTTGCTATCTGGCTGCCCGGCAGCAGCTTGTGGCCTCTAAGCTCAAGGTGCTGAGTTCAGTCTTAGTTGCGGGTGGGCATAGCACCATCTCATCCAGGAGTCGAACCCAGCAGCCTTGTTGTTAAGAGCGCATGCTCTATCCACTGAGCCATCCGGGCAGCAGCTCAGCTCAAGGTACCGAGTTCAGTCTTAGTTGCGGGTGGGTGTAGCTCACCATCGAACAGGCAGTCTTGTTGTTACACCAACTGAGCCATCCTGCCACCTGTTGGCAGCTCAATGGCAGCTCAGCTCAGACGCAGTGTCATTGGCCCATTTGGAAATCGAACCGGCGGCCCTGTTGCTCAGAGCTTGTGCTCTTAAGCCAACTCTTAACCAAGTGAGCCACTAGGCCAGCTCTTGGCTTTTAACTTTTGTATAATCTGTTTTTCCATCTGGTTTTTTCCTTCTTGTTCCCATTACTACATAGTTTACATTTGCAGTATTCATGCATGTGAGGAAGTCTGGAAGCTCTAGAAAGATGGTTTTGACACTGCTCCCCTGGCTGCCACGTTCATCCTGCTGCATGAACTGACACCACCAGTGTCCCCAAGGACCTGGTGAAGGCCACACACTAAGCCTCATTGTCAAGCATAAAAACTCCTTTAGACATTCTGTGTGCAAGCCTGTATCAAACTGATCTTTGACTGTCTGACTGTTTTATGGAGGAGAAAGAAAGCAGTAAGGGGTGGGGTGGGAATCAAATTGCATATGTGTTATTTTCCCTGGATTTCAATCAGTTGTTTTCAGAATAGCAGGAAACTCTGCCAAGCCTGTTTTAAACTTTGAAATCTCACATAATTCACAGGGCATGGATCAAGTCTTAGCAGGTACATTTTTCAGTTTTAGCAGTTTGGGCTTCATTTCCATCTTACCATTTTCTAATTCTGGTTCGTATTTGTAGTTCTAATAAAAATATAACTACAGTATAAGTGCTAATTTTAAAAATGAAACCTGAGATCAGATAGTTATCAGAACATCTTATAGTACAAAGCAGTTTGCAGTTTTTTCCTGATGTATAGGAAGATAAGTTAAAATTTTTAGTAATGATTTATGTGAAAATCTTTCCCATGTCCTAGGCAAAAACTAGAGATATTTTTTTGAAACATAGATGACCTAGATTTTAGAATTAATAGAATAAGAATGAGAATTGCCTCCTAAAAGCAATTTGCAAATAGTTGCATATTTTAGAGAAGCTATTTGTGATTATTTTTGCCATGTTTTTATTTATTTATTTTTATTTATTTTTTAAATTTTTTATTGGGGAATTGGGGGATGGGAACAGCGCTGGGGAATCGGGGTAAGGGGAACAGGCAAGTTGCTGTCCTTTTGTTCTTCATTCTAGTTGTGGAGGACGTTGCTTCACTGGCCCATGTTGGTATTATCATTGCGCTCTTCCCGGATGAGGCAGATCGGTTGCCGGCCTCTGGACGGCCGCTCACAGTGGCTCTTGGCAGCTCACACCAGCTGCCAGCTGCTCACGGTAGCTTATGGCAGCCCAGTGCAGCAGGGACTGCAACCTGCGTCATTGCCGGCGACTCACAGCAGCCCAGCTCCAGGTCAAGCTTCTGCTCACCATCTTAGCTGTAGAGGGCAGTGTCACTGGCCCTCTTGTGGGATCCGAACTGGGGCCCTGCTGCTCAGAGCTGGCATCCCAAGCCAGCCCTTAACCAACGCGCCACTCGGCCGGCCCTAACATGTTTTATTAGATATGGATCTACATTTCTCAGCATTTATCATACATTTTGAAGGTGCTTTCCCCAATAGGACAGGAGGGCCACAGAGACACACAGTTATTGGTCAACTCTTCTTAGGAAAGGCACTTGCATTATGAGTTTCTGATTATCATAGCTCCCACAAAGATGTGTCACACATAGGTCATAGGTCAGCAAGGCCAGTTCTGGCATTATTTGTCTCCTTATCATAAGACTTCTGAGAGCTCTTCTCTGTCAGTGTTTGTGTTAGAGGTATAAGAACAAACAGCACCACATATTAGCAGGTGAGCCACACCCAAGGCCCTGAGATTCCCCTTTATCCAGTCCACCTCCAGGTTCCTCCTCAAATAGCCCTTCATCCCATGGCATCAAATGTCAAATAAAGGGGTCACTTCAGAATATATAAAGAATTCTTGGGCCGGCCGAGTGGCGCGATGGCTAAGAGCTCGCTTGGGATGCCAGAGGGCCCCGGTTCGGATCCCACATATGAGGGCCAGTGACACTGCCCTCCACAGCTAAGATGCTGAACGGCAGCTCGACCTG
>NW_017731846.1:1273281-1305111 GCF_001890085.2 Hipposideros armiger
GCGTCCTCCACAACTAGATTGAAGAACAAAAACGACAGCAACTTGTTCCCCTTCCCCTAATTCCCCAGTACTGTTCCCATCCCCCCAATTACCCAATAAAAATCTTTAAAAAAAAAAAAATTCTTACAACTCAGCAACAAAAAGACAAACCAACCCAAAAGTGGGCAAAGGACTTGAATAGACATTTCTCCAAAGAAGATATACAAATAAATGGCCAATAAGCCCATGAGAAGATGCTCGATATCATTAGTCATTAGGCAAGTGTAAATCAAAACCACAGTGAGATATCACTTTACACCCATTAGGATGGCTATTTATCAAAAATCCAGAAAATAACAAGTGTTGGAGAGGATATGAAGAAATTGGAACCCTCATACGTTGCTGGTGGGAATGTAAAATAGTAAAGATGCTGTGGAAAACAGTTTGTCAGATCCTCAAAAAAGTAAATATAGAACTGCCAAATGACCCAGCAATAACACTCCTAGGTATATACCCAAAAGAACTAAAACAGGTGTTCAAACAACTTGTACATGGATGTTCATAGCAACACTCTTCACAATAGCCAGAAGGTGGAAACAACCGAAATGTCCAACTGATGAGTGGATAAGCAAAATGTGATGTATCCATACAATGGAATATTATTCCGCCATAAAAATGAAATAGTGATATATGCTACAGCACGATGAACCTTGAAAACATACTAAGTGGAAAAATCCAGGCACAAGGGATAGGATTATGATTCTTTGATTCCATTAATATGTAAAGTCCAGCGAGACAGAACGCAGATTAGTGGTTGCCAGGGGATGGGGGAATGGAGAGTCACTGCTTAATGGGTGCAGAATTTCCTTTTGGAGTGATGGAAATGTTCTGGAATTAGATAGTGATGGTGGTTGTACAACATTGTGAATGCACTAAAAGCCACTGAATTGTATGTTTTAAAATGGTTGTTACATGAATGTTAATGTTATGTTACATGAATTTTTCCTCAGAAAAGGGGTGGGATCGTGTAGTTAGGCTGTGCTCCATGAAGACTACCCATTAGGTTGTTACTGTTTCTGCAGGCTCTGGTGAGCCAGAAGATGAAGAGGTGTGGAAAGGAGCTGGAAAAAGGGTACTTATCACAGGATGTTGGCAGCAGGTAGTGTGGCTCACAGCTATGCCGCTTGTGTCTTAAAGGGCTTGAGACCCAAAAGAAGGAGTGGGGGAAGGGAAATTGGAGGAAAGTGGTCAAAAGATACAAATTTCTAGTTATCAGATATTAGGGATGTAATGTACAACATGATGACTATTGCCAATGCTGCTGTATGATATATAGGAAAGCTATATATATTTTTAATAGGAAAGTTATTAAGATAGTTAATTCAATGAGTACTCATCACCAAGGAGAAAACTTTTTTCCTTTTTCTTTTTATTGTGTCTATATGAGAAGACGGATGCTAGCTGAGCCTTTTGTGTGACTGTTTTGCAATATGTATAAATCTGACCATCGTGCTGTATGCCTTACACTTGTTCAGTGATGTACGTCAATTATTCTCAATAAAACTGGAAAAAAAAGAAAAATGGTGAATGGTGGGCTCTGTCCTCAGGCACGGATGGGACAGGCATGGAGAGCAGAGGAGCCTAAACCTGCTAAACCGAGATGCCTTTCTCCTTGCTCTGGGCCTTTCCTGCAGGAGCAGCCTTGGTGTTTCCAGATTGAAAGCGGGGCCTGGAGATCTCATTCCTTCTTGAGCTAGTGTGCACTGCTATTCTCAGGGGAGAGTGTAGGAGGGAGCTTGTGAAATGGGGCTCTTTGAATACTCCTCCCCAACCTGCAAACAAATCCCAGGCTGCTGCTCCTGGCTAAAAGCCATCCTTTTGTCCCAGATGGGTGGAGGGAGTGTGGAAAGGGTGGGCCCTCTTATCAGTCCACCTATCCTTCCCCCATCCAGTAGTAGTTCTTGCCCTGCCCATGCACTGGTCAGAGAGGAGAGAGCCAGCAGTTCAGTTCTGTTTTGTAATCATAATGTCACAGATTTCCAGGGTTTATGGAAAATTCCCAGTCCTAGATGATGGCAGGTCCCTGGATATTAGCACAGCCAGGACACATGAGTCCTCAGGGTGCTGTCTAGGCAGGAGAGCCATTCCTTAGGCCAAATGGGAATCTTTTGAGAACATATCTGACATCGCTGTGGAAGTTGCACTTGTGGATGTCTGTCATGGAAATTATGTTCTGCTGGCCCCCAAGAACTTCTGTTCTCCCAACCAGATGCAGTGTTTGGAACACTTTCCCCAAAGATGCTGCAGTGGAGCTGGGTCTTAGTGAATAGTGCTGTTTTCCAGAGGGTTGAGGCACTGCTCAATAGAAGGTGCATTTAATTCGTTAATTAAGTTCTGTTTCTTGATTGGCTTTCAAGGTCACACTTATAGACGTATCTTAATTATGCCTATATTAAAACAATGTAACTTAAATCTATTACTTTCTTTTTCAGCTGTTCTATACTGCAGTTCTGGTGCTCTGCTATGTTATTTATTTCAAAAAGTTACTGGATTCCCCAGAATCAATCAAGCAAGAAACTCTTCCTGTCTCCAGAATGACAGATATGTTACCCAGTATTCCGAGAAGTGGAGTAAGTAATGCATTTTGTCTCTTATCATTTTAATCACAAGGTTCGTCCTTGAGGGAAAGAAACTACAACTTGATTGTTTATTATTATAATAGTAAAGATAATTTGATAGATCATATTTATCGAGTGCTTGCTATGTGCTCAGCCAGGCACTATTGACATTTGGGGCTGGATAATTCTTTGTTGTGGGGACTGTGCTGTGCATTGTGGGATGTTTAACAGCGTTCCTGATTTTTACTGACTAGATGCCAGTAGCTACCACCCCCCAATTATAACAACCAAAATGTCTCCAGACGCTGCCAAATGTCCCCTGGGGGACAAAATTGCCCCCAGTTGAGAACCATTGTGCTAGGCCCTATGCTGAGTACTTTTCGTAGCCCTATGTAATGCTTAGAACAACTCTGTGAGGCTGACATCATTGTTTATATTTTAGGGTTGAAGAACTAAGGCTTAGTGACTACATACCTGCCCAAGGTGAGGGTTAGAGCGAGGACAGGAGCCTGGAGTGGCTTAAATCCTGCAGAGTACAGGCTGAAACTACTGGGCTTCACTCTCTCTGTTCTGCTGTGTGTCTTGGTTTTGCCCAGGACTGACCTCTGGCACAGACATCCCAGAGTGCTGACAAAGCAGGGATGACCCCTGCATCGTTCCTTCATCTAGTGTCAGACCTATCTCTCAGGTGATCCACTTTCCCATGTAGACCGCTGAGGATTCTAGATGCTAATGTGTGGGGGTGCGCATAATCTTTTTCTCCTCAGCCCTTCAGCTCTCAGTCCATTTGGCTTTTATTTCCTGACTCTTGTGAGGTCAGTGCTGCTGTCTGTGGCCCTGGATTCGCACAGGTGATGTCATCCTACATCACCACTGCTCCATGCTGGACTGACCCACTTTCCCTTTTCCCATACTTGTTTGCTTGCTGGATGTGGTGCACTTAGTTGAGGTAAGGCTTTGACTCGTCTCTTTTGTGATTACTTTAAAAAGCAGTAAAATGTGTGGGACTTTAGTCTCAGAATGTATGGGGGATCCTACTCTACAACTTTTCAAGAAAAAACAGATATTATGTAACAAAGCCAGATACGTTCTGAGTTGTTAATTAAGAGTCCTCCATTCTGATCAACTAGATTTTACCTTTAACTTAAATCGACATGATAATTTTGGGATACCACAGTGCCTCATCTGCAGGCTTAGAGGATTAGGAGTCGGGATTGCTTCTCTTGCCTAGAGCTTCTGTCAGCTGCCCACACAGTGGGACTGAGCGTGTGGGAAAGCCCCCTTCCCTGAGTGCTCCCCATGACCCACACCTGTACCACACCTGGCCAGCTTTTCATACTGAGCCAGTCCCTGCGCCCCAGCAGTATTTTAGAAAGGCACATTTGGACCGTTAATGCAGGCAAGGAGAGAGAGGGTATGAAAAAAGTCTGTCAAATGTGTATTTAACCATGTGATGGGCTCAGAACTCTGAGCTTCATTTCCTTATCTGTAAAATGGGAATAATAAGAGTCCCTTCCTTCCTAACATGGTTGTGAGAACCAGATAATATGGGGCATGTAATGTGCTTTGACACTGTGGCCTAGTCCAACTGGGTGTCCACAGAGACAGCTGAGACCATCACCATCATCATGCTGCTGCTCTAGGAGGAGGAATAGCTCCACTGAAACGTCCTAGCAAGGCAAACACTGATGGCATAGGTGTGAGAGCTCAGTGGTTAATCTGGCAGTCTATCCCGAAAGTACCCACGCTCATACTGCCGGGACAGAAGCGTGGACCATGAGAAGGTTGTTGTGTACCTGTCATACACAGTGGCACCACCGTTCCTGCTGACAGAGCACAGCTCCATGTTGGGTGCTGTCTGGGATGTGGACATGTAAAAAAGTGATTGCTGGGCCTCAGGCTTCCTGTGCATTTGGGGGGCAGTAGGTGTGGATGTGAAGCCTGTAGGGTCCTCTCCAGAACTCAGGGTCCTCATGTTTAAGGTGAAGTTGTTGGTCTACACGAGCTGTGAGGCCCCTCTAAGGACTTAAGGAGTTCTGTGAAAGTATTTGAACTTTGGCAAAGAGCTGTTTACAGTAACTACCATTGACTGCATGCTTATTCTCTGTGTGGCACTATGCTAAGCACTTTACATGCACTTTTGTGTTTTAATCCTCATGGTACTCTATGAGATAAATACAATTTTTAAAAATTTTCTTGTCTTTTTTTATTATTAGTTTCAGGTGTACAAAACAATACAATAGTTATACTTTTCACCCCTCACAAAGTGACAATCTCCCTCCCGCAATCCACCGCTCCTCCCACCCTCGATATCATACATATGTATTACAATTCTATTGACTCCACTCCCCACACTATATTCCACATCCAGTAACTATATATATATATTCAATTATAGTTGACATATAATATTATACAGCATCAGCTTCAGTTGTACAGTGCATTGGTCAAGCCACTATACCATCCATGAAGTGGTCTCCCTAATAAGACGTGTCCATCTGACACCCTACAAAATATTTACAACATTATTGATTATATACCCCAAACTGTCTTTTATATCCCTGTGACAATATTGTAGCTACCAATTTATGCTGTCTAATCCCTTCCCCTTCTCCCTCATCCCCACCCCCTCCCAACTAGCAGCCATCTGTTTTTCCTCTATATTTCTGAGACTATTTCTGTTTACATTGCTCGTTCATTCAGTGTTTTAGATTCCACATATAAGTGAGATCATATGGTATTTGTCTTTCTCTGACTGACTTATTTCACTTAGCCTATTGAAATACTATTGTTTTCATTTTACCGATGAGAAAATTGAGGTTCAGAGGCATTAACTAACTAACCAAGAATCACATAGCTGGTTTTGGACAATTTCTCTCTAACTTCTGTCTATGGACTAACCTTATTCTATGTGTTTAGCCTCTATGCTATGTAGTCTTTCAAAAGAAATTGGCATATTGCCCCAAGTAGCTATTTATTTACTTAAAGATGGGAAGTTCCAAGTAGAACAATTCATTATTCAAGTTTACTTTTTTTAAAGAGAAAGGAAATGAGCTGAATCTTGAATGCAGTGAACAACTCTAGCACTGGCAACATGCCTAACTTGACTTTCTGAGCAGCTTTCTGCCCTGGGTGCTGTCTCAGATGAAACTGGTCAAACAGTTACACCCCATGTCAATTTGACCAAATTGGGAGGTTTATTTCCTATTCTTTTTTTTTTAAAGATTTTATTGGGGAATTTGGGGAGGGGAACAGTGTTTGGGAATTGGGGAAGGGGAACAGCCAAGTTGTCCTTCAATCTTAGTTGTGGAGGGCGCAGTTAGCTCAGCTCCAAGTCCAGTCGCGCTGCTCAGCTCAAGGTGCTGTGTTCAATTAGTTGCGGTGGGTGTAGCCACCATCCCATGCAGGAGTTGAACAAGCAGCCTTGTTGTTAAGAGCGCATGCTCTATCCACTGAGCCATCCAGCTGGCAGCTCAGCTCAAGGTGCTGAGTTCAGTCTTAGTTGCGGGTGGACGTAGCCACCATCCCATGTGGGAGTCGAACCAGCAGTCTCGTACTTCCTATTCTGATAGAATTCTATCTTCTTTAAAGATACTTAGCCTTAAAATAAATTAATGGCCCATTAAATAATGATTTCTCTATGTCTTTTATATTCTTGACACTTCTAAGTGATTTACTATGAGAGATCTGCTAATATTTAAGTAACGCTGAGGACTTGAATACAACAAGCATGTATTTAGCAATTTTCTGTGTTCAGCACTATTCCAGGTACCCTGAGTGGGGTCCCTGCCCTCAAAACTTACAGTGTGCTGGGGACATAAGAGGTATACTCAGCTAACTACACTGCAAGACAGTATGTGGGTATCTAGTGTTAACAAAACAGAAGCACAGAGAAAGGACATGCGTTCCATTGGGGAGCATCAAGGAAGGCTTCATGGAGGAAGCTGCTTCTGAGCTGGGCCTTGACACAGGTGTGGGGAAGTGTGCATCTGTGGCTGCAGGAAGGAAGACCTTTTGCTCAAGGCCTATCGCATGCCCATCACTGTGTTGGAGTTGGGATCGCAGGGATGACTGGGGTGTGTACGATGGCTAAGCAGTTGAGGAGGGAAGAGGAGACACATGGTGGAAGGCGGCTACGGCCCGCTGGGTTAGGACCAGGTAGTGGTGGCCGCAACACCTAATGGAAGGTTCTGAGCAGGGCCATGATCTAATCTCCTGTGCGGAGGGTCTTACCATCTGCTTCAGGCTTACTGAGCGTCTTGTTTTCTCTTATTCAGTCCTCATACCAGCTCCAGCAGATAGGACTTCTTATCCCATTTTGCAGATGAGAAAACTGAGGCTTAGCAACGTTAAGTATCTTGCCCATGGCCTATGTACTTAGACGTCGGGAGCTGTAGTTTGAGACCCAGTCTCTGAGATTGACTCTGAAGCCCAGACCCCACCATGAGAAGGATGGGTTAGAGAGAAGTCTGGAAGTGAAAAAGCTCCCAGGAAGGCAGTGGCAGATGAGAAATGATGACAGTGGGAGAGTGTGTGAAAATGGGAGCATGGACAAAGCCAGGGCAGAGTCCATAGCCCTGAAGCAAGAGGGAGAGAAAGGAATGCTGTGTGGGGCTTGGAGGCAGTGGAGGGCAGGGGACGGTACTGTGGCCACAGGCTCCTGGTGACTCTTGTCAGTATGCTAAGGATGCAGCTGGTCGGACCGTGCTGAGTCAGAAGAGTTCGGGTAGTGGAGAGTGACTCAGGTTAAAGCTCAGTGAGCCCCAGTGTTCTGATTCCAGACGTTTCCTGGAGGTACCGCCATCACCTTTCGCCATCCACACATCAGTTTCTCCAGCAGTACAGTGGAATGGCTTGTTGGTCAGGGGATTCCAGAGAAATTCACAACCTGTGGACCAGCCTAGCAGCACCAACCTAGCTCTTGTGGAATAGGCCTCTTTTGACTGTCCTAAGTGACAAATCTATTCTGAACAAAGTGGTAAAAGCCCAAAGAATGTGCTGCTTCTTTTCTACCACTTAGCAGACTCCTCTGAGAAGAAACCCAATCTCTGATCGGACTTCCTGCCTCTGTGTCCTTAATGAGAATTTTGGACATCATAAGTGGTGTGGGCATTCCTTCCGGACCATGGGTCCATTTAAATCAAAGGCATTAGGGAAAAGGAATGCTCAAGGGTGAGGTATCAGATCAGAGACACATGATTTCACTCTTCTAAAGAACTTTTTCTAAAGAGCTCAGTCATCTCCCAAACCCATTCACAATCTACCAGCAAATAGGCTTCAGAAGAGCCTTGTGGTTCAGCTGTAACTGTTTGTTTCCTTTAAAGAGCACAGGTAGTGCTGTGCAGACCTCCAGAGGATGCCCTGGCATGGGCGTGGGGGCAATGTAAGACAGAGGCAGGATCTTACCGGGCAGGATCGGCGTCCCCAACATGATGTGGTCCACAGTGCCCCCTGGTGGTCGCAGGTAGTCTGATGCTCTTTGTTCTGCGGAAAGGAGATGCCCAGTTTCCTTCTCACTGGGGAAGATTTAGCTCCTGGCCTAGAGCTACCCCTGGCATCTGCTCCAGGTCCAGTGATGCCCTGAAGGAGCTGTAGTTTGGGAGGATCCAGGCCTGTCCTCCCAGTGTCTGGAAGAAAGGCTTTGAAACCAGGGGGAGAGGAGATTTGAGGACTTGCTTTCAAGAGTCAGTGTTGCTCTGTCCTAAATGGTAGTCACCAGCCACATGTGGCTATAGAGCATTTGGAATTGAGATGAGCTGTAAGTGCAAAATACACACTGGATTTCAAGGACTTACTATGAAAAAAATAATGCAAAATGCCTCAAATATTTTCTTTACATGTGTAAATGATAAGATTTTGGGTTAAATATATTAAAATTAATTTTACTTGTTTCTTTTCACTGTTCACTGTGGCTGCTAGAAAATTTAAAATTATATTTGTGGCCTGCATTATATTTCTACTGGATAGCATTGCTCTACACACATGGGCTTTGGGCCAAGAACAGGGGCCCATGTGATTGGGACAGGTTCCAGGCCTGCCCTTGGGCCAACTTCCGTAGCTAAAGCTGACCTTTTGGAGAGGTGGAGCGGCCATGGCCTTTGTGATTCACCCCTTTCTTCCCAAAGAGCCCCCCTGAAACCCCACCTTTCAAAAGTCATCACTTTGAGTTAATAAGAACTTTTCAAAATGCAGGTACCCTGAGATTAAGACCCTAACACCACGACTGAACATTTTGGCATCCAGGATGCCTTCCTGATAGAGGAAGGGCCCCCAGAGGGAACTGGGGGGAGGTAGAAAAAAAAGAAGTCATGTCTAGCTAGCTGCCCCAATTCTCCTTCTTGTGGTCAGCTCTCTGGCTTTGAGGCTGCCTGTCTTGCAGGTTGACCTCTGCCCTTTCTAAGAATTTGCTTCCTTCTTAACCTTCTTGTCCTTAGGAAATGGGCAGTTTTGTGCGCCCCCCCCCCCCGGGAGTTTTGGAAAAGCCATGTAGAAGTTCTGTTTTTGTTTTTCTTCTTTCCTCTGTCATCCCAATTCTTAGTGGTTTAACTGACCTGGAAAGCCTGGCTTTCTTTTGAAATATACAAGCAAAACTCATATATTTTGTGTAAAGGGATCCTGCATGGCTAAATATAGCATTAAGATGTGGAGTATATGGAGCAGAATTTGTTCTGCAGCTTGGCATGCTTCAGATAGTTCTTAAGGAAAGAACTGCCTGTGAGCTGTATGTGTTAGATGCAGTCAGCTTAACGTCTGGGCAGCAGCAAGGGGACGGCACAGTTCTTTAGGGGTCTCAGTTAATGGATCTTCGGCAGGCCCCTTATAGGGAGGCTGTTCCACCTAGAAACTTTGTCTTTATGTTTAGGATTGTAAATTATTTGCCAATATTTGTTGGCTGTCTCTGTGTGCTTAGCATTAAATGAAAAAGCAGTGGGGATCATCCAAGTTGGGATTTAGGAACCAAAATCAGTTTGCCTCTCATGGAGCATTATTCTACTCTTAGACTTGCAGTGCCTGGGATTTTGTTTGTTTTGTTTTCTCTTTCAGGCTTTTGTAAATTGGACGGAGGCTAAACTGACTTGGAGTTTTTTCAAACAATCTTTCTTGAAACAGATTTTGACAGAAGGTAAGTAAGTAAAAGGTTACTCTAGCAGTTAGAAAACCATAGTATCAGCTAGGGGATTCCACAGAACTGCTGCTGATCAGCTCCATCCAGACACTTGCTGTCTACAGTACCTGGGAGAGGGACTTCAGAAACGGGAGCTTTTTATATAAGGAGAGGGAAACTAACATTTATTTAGTTGGACATTAAAGTTGTTTAATTTAAATCTCTTCACAGCCTTCTAAGAAAGACACTGTCTTTATTTCTCATGGATGAGGAAACCGAGGGTCCTTGAAGTTATATAACTTCTGTGGGTTCCCACAGTATCGAGGAACAACTTAATTTGAATCAAGTTTAACTCCATACCCCATGTTATATCATTTAAATAAATGTATTATAAAAGTATTATATCAATTACAGAAAAATTGGAAAATAGAGAAAACTATCTGAAATCTCATTATCCTAGCCTAACTTTTTCTCTCTCTCTTTTTTTTTTTTTTTTTAAGCTGAGCCATCCTGCCGTCTTTTGGCAGCTCAGCGGCAGCTCAGCTTGGGCCGGGCATCGAACCGCTGTTGCTCAGAGCTCAAACTCTTGAGTGAGCTCTTAACCAACTGAGCCACTCAGCCGGCCCCTAGCCTAACTTTTTATACACTTCTTTTTTTGAACTTTTTTAAGAACCATGTTTTCATCATGTTGTTTTCTTAAACAGTAAGATTCACCTGTGTGATAGTTTGGTCAGCCTTCCAGCTTCTGAAAGCTTTGCAGTTTAACAGTGACAGAGCTCTTAATGCAGAGGGCCAGCAAGGAGCTAAAAGTAAAACTAATTTTTCTATGGTTGTGTATTGGTTTATTTACACCTAGCTTTAGTTCAAAGAATGAGATTTGAGGCCATTATAAACTGCTGGAGGTAGTAGTTTCTCTATATAAATTTCACATGTCTACACATCTGTATATCTATTACTAAACATTTCTAAATCTTTTCAAAAACTTTCTTTTAATTATAAAATCATATAACCCCATTACAGAAATTTTAGAAAATAAAAAAAACTTCCCTATAATTCTAGCATTTTAATACATTATTATTATCCTATTTTCCTTTTTCCCCATCTATCTTTGTTTTTTACTAATTATACTTCTTAAGGAAAGTGACTCCCCATAAGCCTCACTTTCCTTTTGAGTTAAGGGGCAGGACCAGGAGGCGTCTGAGCTTTGAGAGTGCATGCTTCTAGCCTGAACCTATAATGTCATCATTACAAAAGTGAAACTGTTCGCAGGACTTCTGGGGGAAGTAAGGGTCAGAAGTCTTTGGAGAGCTGAGAGGAGGTGCCTTAACCCCTTGTGTACCAATTTATTTGAAAAAAATTTTGCATATGGAACAGATTTGATTTTTCAGTGCTTGGAGTAATATGTAAAAACAGTAGATTTTATGTAAAAATTTATTTATTTCTAAAAAATCAGTGACATACATAGTATTGAGATGACTTCAGGTAATTAGAATTGCAAAACAAAAATAAATAAATAAACACAAAACTAAAACAAGTAAATTCAAGGTATAACAAAAGCAAATTACTAATAGTTATGAAGTGTATGGTATTTTTCAATGCAAGTAAATGCAGTGGCACTTGGCATTGTTTGCACTGCCAGGTAGTCTCTTTCCTAATCTTATGTTTATAACAATCACGGCACCTTTTTGTAGGGTGTTGCTTGGACTCAGTTGACAGAATATTCTCAGGAAAATGTGCCCATTTTTTCACCTGCAAATGAAAAGGTGTATTCCTATTTGAAGGACATCCACAACAATTATAATTTGGCAATGACACTTGCTCCAATAATTGTTCAGCAATAGCTAGACAAAAGCAAACAATGCCTGTTTTGGCTGTGCAGTTGATTTTAGAGTATAAAACATGTGCGTTATAAAAGGCTATGTGTATTAGATAAAAAAACATTTTCTTATATCCCTTTACACATTTTCTCATAACAGGAAGCACGCTAGCATTTGATCCTGTTTATCAATGCCTCCCATACCTTTATTATACTCAAGCACACATGCTGATTTTATTATATTTTCGATATCACCGCCTTGCTTTTTTCTCTTTTTGCCAAAGTCACTTTCATTAAAACTTTCATTATCACTTTCATAAAATATATTCCTTATTTTGACATTACAGGGCAGTGTATCGCAAACAATCTTCACCAAAATACTGTAATTGTTTCTTCTGTTGCAACTGATACAAACTACTCTAAAATGAACAAGAATGTACATGTTAAATATTGTCTTAAATTGAATAACGAGTTAGACTCATCATTTTGCACTTAGGCAAAGCAAGTGCATGAGGAGCCTCAGTCGTCAAATGTACCCAAGGGGTTAATTATGTTTCTTAAGAGCAGGGAGTGTGCTGTCCACCACTGCCTCCCCAGCACCCTGCTGGGCCTGGCAGAGGATAGGTATTCAGCAAGCATTTGCTAATAAAGGTAACTGTAGTGAAATTGTGTATTGTGATAGTTCACCTTATTGTTAGAGTTTTGGAAAGGGCAGTTGCTTACAGGCACCTTTTCTCCTCCCAGAGTTTTAAGAGCAGTTTAAATGAGTTGAAGAATGGATCCGGTTCACTCCATGGCCCTAAGTAGGTTGTCTGTATCGCAGTGGCTCAACATGTGTTTGCAACAACAGGTGTAAGTTAGCCACACCTTCCAGCCTCCTGAGCGGCCCGAAAGTGGTGCCCATTGCTTGTTGCCCCACAGCTCGACCATCCTGGCCTGACTGCCAGAGGCCATTAGAAATGTCTCAGGGCCTCCATCTCCATGGCTGTGAAATAAGGAAGTCGCTTGACAAGGACCCCGTATTCTTTTTATCTAAAAACTACAGCTTTAAAAACGTTGAAATCATTCATTGTAATAGCAGAAATGTATATGCTGTTACCTTCTGCCCCCGCGTTTCCTGAACACTGTGTGCCAAGTGTGAGAATACACAGATGAAGGAGTAACAGGCCTCAAGGAGCTCATTTCCTCATCAAAGACACAGACATTTGTGTGGTTAGCTCTGATACAGGCTGTGAGCGTTGCGCTAGGAAACGTGAGCTCATTCACCAGACAGCTCTTGCGTGCCTTCTCGTTTCCTGGAGCTCCTCTAGGAAACCAGGGACGTAGAGATGACTGAGACGTGGTTCCTGCCCTCAGGGAGCTTACAGAGTCTAGGAAGGAGAGGCCTATTGTGCCAGAACATGGGAGTTCCCTGTGGAAAAGCCATCCTAGGTGCTGAGAACGCCAAGAACCGAGCCTGACTCAGCACCTGGAGGGGCTAAATCCTGGTGTAGCACAGGGTGACCATGTGACGGTGGGAGGTGGAAATGAGGTTGGGGACCAAAAAGATAGCTTGGGATCAGTTTATAAAAGGCCTCAAGTACAGAATTCAGGAGCCTGGGCTTTTTACAAACACTAAAGAGCCATCTAAAGGTGTGAAAGCAGGAGTTGACTAAGAACTGGATTTACAAAAGCTGGAGCTGTTAGCAGTGCAGAGATGCAGATGGGAGTGAGTGCAGCCACGTGGGCCAGTGCCTGGGAGGACCCACAGAGGTTCCTGCCGCAGATGCAGTGGCTGGGAGATCGTAGGAGGCAAGGACCAGAGAGACTTGAGAGACGATCACTGCTTCTAGTCTCTTAATATTGCTTTCCTTTTTGAGCAAGATGCTAGGAGGTGACAATTTGCTCTTTAGGGCTGTGAGCACTGCTCAGTGCTCTATCTCCCTAGTGGTCAATTCTTTCCATTCACAGATAATAGGAAAGTTCATGGAAGCTGGGTGTAGGAGCTGGGGCCCTGGGCTGGTGTCTTCACCTCAAAGGCATTAGACTGTCTTATATTTGAATCATGAACTTGGGCCCCAGAGCCTTGCCAGCCTCCTTGGAGCTTTCTCCACCTGGAGAGGAAACTTTCGATGAGCTGTGCATATAACCATGGAACTTACATTTCACAGAATTCACGTTCAGATTATCTGACATCCCTTAAAACTTGGGACAGTCATTTTCATTATTAATATTTTAGTTTTCTCCTCATACCTCTTAAAAACTTACTGGACTGGTTTTATTAATTTTGTATTGTTTTGTTTTGTCTTTAACTGGTTTGGAGATTTGCTATCAGTACATCCTACAGCACTTTCCAAATTGTTACTCTTTTGAGATTGCTTGAAATCAACATTAGGACAAGGAACTATCTATTGATTATCTAATTTTTCTCTATTAAGAGTATTTGCCAATTAGAAAATTTGAAAGATGATAAGAGAAAAGGAAACCAGAAAATAAGGTATATTTGAAATGCTAATTATTTTGCTTTTCTATTTGTAGGCGAGCGATATGTGATGACATTTTTGAACGTATTAAATTTTGGCGATCAGGGTAAGGTGAAACTCTAGTGTTTTAATTAAAGGTGAATACTATTAGTAGATATTTTCTAATATTTTTCTCTGCAGTTTGATACATTTAACGAAAAATGAACCTGAACATTAAAAAATGGAGATTGTAAAACAATGAAACCTGAAGATTGAAAATTATAGGCTTTTATAAATATATACAGTGTACTGACTCTCCCCTCTCGTGAGACTTGGGTGGCAGGTTGTCTGTTGAGATCCCCTGCCCTTACACTGCTTTCTGCAGCGTGCTGGTGCTCATTTTGGGGGTGGGGAGGTGCGAAGAGAAAAGGGAGCTCGCCATCACAGTCACAAAGATTCGCCCCACGTTTGTGTGGCTAGATCGGTGTCAGTATTTGTTTCATATTTATTTTTGGATATAACCCGAAAGTAGTGGAAATAAAAATAGAAAAAAATTAGCTTGGCATTAATGACTTTTATAAAAAAGTGCTGGTGATGGAGATGTTCTGTATCTTGATGGCATCAGCCTTGGTATCAGAGTTGTAACATTGAACCAGGGTTTTGCAGGATGTTACTGTTCAGGGAAACTGGGCGAAGGGTGCATGGGTCTCCATTATTTCTTACACAACTACATGTGAGTCTTGTTATCTCAAAAAGTTTCATTTAAAAAGTTAAATTAGGAACAAAATTTAATAATGCTGTGAACATTGAAACAAGAAAACCAATAGGATTGTTGTTTCTTCCTTTTTGTTTTGTAGGTGTATATGATATAGTGAATAATCTTGGCTCCCTTGTGGCCCGATTAATTTTCCAGCCTGTTGAGGAGAGTTTTTATGTATTCTTTGCAAAGGTGCTGGAGAGAGAAAAGGATGCCACACTTCAGAAGCAGGTAGTCTTGGTTCTTATGTCACTGCCTCAAATGGCTCTCTCTCTAATTGCAAGATAGACAGAAATGTGGAACAGTCTATTTCCCTTCTGTCTGACTGAAGTTTTCTTCTGTCACTTTCTGAGTAATGGCAGGACCCTGAGCTCACTTCTTTCATGGCCTCTGTTTCTCACTGGCTGGCCCTTTCTCCTCACCATTTGTCCTACTTTGTGACCTTATTCTTGACCCAGCCCTCTCAGAACTCCCAGTGTTTGCCCCAGTGCCCCACAGACCCCTTCCCATGGTTTGGTCTTATGTGGAAGAACCAAAGATGAGCCAAGAGCTGCAGAGACTGGGGCAAGGCTGACCTAGAGCCCGGGAAGGAAAGGACCGCTCATTCGGTTTCTCTCACCGCACCAGTTGTTTAAGCTTCTTAAGGACTCTGAAGTGCCGTTGGTAAATACAGAAGAGATTTTAATCCAGGAGTATCTGGTTGTAACAACTTCTCTTTTTCTAAAACCATTTAAAGTGCCTGGTTTATTTTAGAATTAAAAGCAAGCTAAGCTGGCCTCTTTTTTTTTTTTAAAGACTTTTATTGGGGAATTAGGGGAGGGGAACAGAAGTTGCTGTCCTTTTTTTTTTTTTTTTTGGTTCTTCAGTCTAGTTGTGGAGGACATCGCTTCACTGGCCCATGTTGGCATCATCACTGTGCTCTTCTGGCCATTGGACTATCGCTTGCCCGTCATTGGACAACTGCTCACGGTGGCTCACAGCAGCTCACACCGGCTGCCGGCTGCTCACGCTGGCTGCCAGCCACTCACGGTAGCTCATGGCAGCCCACTGCAGCAGGGGCTGCAGCTTACCCCATCACCAGCGACTCACGGCAGCCTAGCTCCAGGTTGAGCTGTTGTTCACCACCTTAGCTGTAGAGGGCGGAATGTCACTGGCCCTCATGTGGGATCCGAACCGGGGCCCTGCTGCTCAGAGCTGGTGTCCCAAACCAACTCTTAACCAACACACCACTTGGCCGGCCCTAAGCTGGCCTCTGAGTCATACATGTCTTAGAAGACATTCTGCAAAATATAGTTTATGCACAATATCTCAAAATGAGATAACCTGGTTCTCAGTTTGATTTAGGAATATTTTCCTAAGCATACATTGACAAGAACCTCAGGATTTGGAGATGTTTGTCAGGAGAATCACTGGCCAACCTAGCTAGCAATGTAAAAATGTGCTATCCATTTAAGACTAAATATCAAAGGGGAAAGTGAGTGTTTCCTAAGAAACTTTTAGGAAGTAATTTATCCTAAGTGAGTTAAATAACTGAAACCTCCCCTGCACTACTGAAGGAAGCATACATTGTCTTTTTTCCTTCATTTACTAATTGACAGAAACAAACACAGGCTACAGAAGAGCAGTGATGTCCATTACCAGTTGAAAGACTGATCTGGAAAACAGCAAAGAGGGAAGGCCAGAGTTGAAGTTTTTCTTAAGCTCATGATTCATCCAACTTCCTTCCCTCTCCCGGTACCAGGAGGACGTTGCTGTGGCCGCTGTGGTTTTGGAGTCCCTGCTCAAGCTGGCCCTGCTGTCTGGTTTGACCATCACCATTTTTGGCTTTGCCTATTCTCAGCTGGCTTTGGATATCTATGGAGGAGCCATGCTTAGCTCAGGATCAGGTATGCACAAGAATTTTGCCAGATTTGTTTTAACTTCTAAACAGCAATAGAGTTTTATGAAATTCAAGAACTTATGTGCACACAGTTTATATCTGTGTCTTACAGGGAAAATTGTCAGTGTCTGGGGCTGTGTGTGACTGTTCCCCTCACATGAGGTCAGAACCGGCTCGGGGTGCGGTCGGGGGCTTTGGTACCAGGGCGATCAGTTCCTGAACCTTACTTGGAGAAGTTGTCATGAGTCCTTGGCTTTCCTGTTAGGCCTAAACTGTGTTTTTCCAAGCACTTCTCAGGGCTCCCTCTGGGGTGAGGGAGGAAGGCAGAGAGCAGGCTCTAATGAATCTCCACTTGGTGGTACTGAACACATCTGAAGACAGTAAATACTACATCAATCTCACGGCCTGATGCATAAAAGCCTCTTAAAGATAACCCAGAGCCATTTGCAGAGAATAAAATTGATCTCAGCAAATAAAATGGTACATATAATCCAGTGACACTTGGTTTTGAAGGAGAAAAGTATTGAATGTGTCCAGCTTTGAAACACCTGGTGCCCAGGTCACTAAGCATCTCACAGCACTTGCTTGGCTCCAGAGATGTCACCAATTTCAAAATGCACTGGGCCGTAGGCTGGCGGTCCATTTGCAGTGTTTCATCTTGGGTTTAGCAAAGGTGTTTTTAATTCCTCAGGTCACTAGACTTCTTTCTGCTGCCCCATCTCAATGTAATGAGCTTTGTCAGTGACCATTTTACAAGTTCATTGTCATGCTTTAGTCTCCACCGTAATGGGCCTAAACTTTGGTATTAGGAGAAGGGCCAAGTTTCTACTCTAGAGCCAAGGTCATTAAGTTTGAAGGAACACCTGCTGTGAAATCAGTGCCGTGGTTTGCAGCTCCCTGGGGCTGGTGCTGTGGAGAAGTACATTTCTATCAGGCAACTGCAGGAAGGCCTCAGTAGGAAGCCATTAGTAAGTTAGTGTGCAGAGATTGGGGACTCAACTATTTCACAGCAGCTCTGCCTCTTTAGAAAGGTAATCACCAAAGAACAGCTTTTAATGTAATGCAATCATGCCACACTGCCAGGAGGAGAGGGCTGTCCCATCAATATAATGTTCACCTGCTGGAGTAATTAATCATAGAAGATACATATAAACAAACGACTGTAATTGTATAGTCCTTTTACTCAGGTGAGAGGCTGGTGTCAGTTTTGAGCATTGATAAAGGATTTATCAATTAAAAGTGTCAGTGTTTATTTCTAAAGTGATAAATTCTGTCTCTTGATGGTTTATATCAGAGTCATTAATAACTTTACACTCAAAAAGATATTCTCTCACTATCATCTTCAGACAGAGTAGAATCTTGAGAATGGTCTGGTTTCTTAGTCTGTGAAGAGAACGTGTGGTGTGCCACTGAGGGTCTTCAGGACCATCGTTGTCTCTTGCCTGGCCCAGGGCTGCATCAGTGTCACTGTCCCAGCAGAGTCTTCTGGCATTTGTCTCCTCATTGGAGCTGCCTCTCATTTTGACCAATGTCCAGCTCTCTGTAAAGCCCATCGTGGCTTCTGGTAGGGTCAGTGGGTCTCCCCAGGGTTCCTACTGGCTTTCCTGCCCTCATCTCTGTGCCCCCCTCATCTCCTTGCCCTACTGCTAACTCTTGGAACCAATGCTGCGCATCTGAATGCGTTTTCTGTGCCAGAAAATATTAATACTGCTGGGGATATACTCCCCGCCACAGCCTTTTTTGCTCATTTAAATACCTCACAAAACTTGACTTTTTCCAGAAAGTCTTCCTGAATTAATCAGAAAAGAGTGGCAACTTTCTGTGGCTCAGTCCAACCACCGTAGTTTTGAAAGTGGAACTTGCAACACTGCTGGCTTCAGTTACCCTGGTTGCATATTGACCTTTCCCCTCACCTGTGACATGGACTTATCTGTGACCTGAATTGGCCTCTTAGACCCGCCATCCTCTGTGCTGCCATCTCCAAATGTGGGACTGGAACACAGCACAGACAGGCTTTCATGTAGGGTGCTATGGTTTTGCTTCACAGTATTTGGGGTTAGCACTGTATATAATCAGGGGCTTTGCAGCAGTCTAGAGACTATTCTCAGAAATCTTTCTCATACCTAGCTTTTCCATCCAAGAAAAACACAAACATTTGCCCAACTTCCTTGAGATTTTTCACATTTATCTCTTAGGTGCTTCTCTTTTGCCCTTTCTTTTTAAAATCTGTTTTTTTTTTCTTCTCTATCCCTTTATATTAATTGCCTGGGGCTGCAGTAACAATGTACCACAAACTGGATGCCTTAAAACAACAGAAATTTATTGTCTCACAGTTTGGGAGGTCAGAAGTCCAAAATCAAGGTGTCAGCAGGGCTGTGCTCTCTCTGATGGCTTTAGAGGAAGAATCCTCCCTTGCCTTTTCTTGCGTCTAGTGTTTGTCAACAGTCATTGGCTTAAGGATGCATTACTCCAGTCGCATGGCTGTCTTTTCCTGTATGTGTCTCACACCCTCTTCCCTCTGTGCTCCAATTTCCCCTTTTTATAAGGACACCAGTATAATGGATTAGGGCTCACCCTAATGGCCCCATTTTAACTTGATTCTCTCTCTAAAGACTATTTCCAAATGAGATCATATTCTGAGGTATTGGGGATAGGACTTCAACATACTTTTTTTTTTGAGGGGGGCTATAATTCAACCTATAATACCCCTCAATTTCAATCCATAGTTCCATTCATGAATTCCCCAGTTCAACCCTTTTCCCAAAATTGACTCAAAACCCTTTTACTTGAATGACTTTTTCATGCAAGAGTTTGTGTTCTCCATGAGGCAAAGCAGTTCACTATCTACCTGCAGATGGACCCACACATGCCACTAGCTTTCAGTTACCAAGTGAGAGATGCATGTCACGCGAAGAGCCCCATTTCTGTCTGCCAGAGAGAAGAGGATGGAGAGCAGCAGGAAGCACACTGAGCGTAGCCTTGAGCTGTCCCAGGGCAGAACCAGGTCCCTGCCTCCGCTATTGGAGTTGTCCCTCAGCTGCTGTGGGTGCCAAGCTACTTTCTGCAGCAGCTTGGGGAATGAAATGCAGCATGACATGATAAAATGGGGGAACTCAAGATGTGGCCACAGAAAATAGTTTTTTGTTGGGCATCAGGGCTGCCCTGTATTCCTTGTGTAATTTTTTTCTTTTTTTTTTTCTTTTTTTTTTTTAGCTGAGCCATCCTGCTACCTGTTGGCAGCTCAGCAGCAGCTCAGCCTGGGCCAGGAATCGAACTGCTGTTGCTCAGAGCTCACACTCTTGAGCAAGCTCTTAACCAACTGAGCCACTCGGCTGGCCCATCTTGTGTAATTTTTGACTGCCATAAAACTGTATAGGGTCCCCATGGCACAGGGATTGTTCATATTAAGCAGCTTTTATAAACTATGAATAAGTTTCAGATTCTGAAACTCTGGGACTTCAGTTCCACCCTCTCTCCCACACACACCTTTTCTTTTTCTTCTTTATTGAGGTTTAATTTATATAAAGTAAAATCCTGTACTCTTGAGCATACAACTTGATGAATTTTGACAAATAAATAACACCCATGTAACCACCATTCAGATTAATATACAGAACATTCCGTTACGCTTGAAAGTTCTCTCAGAACCCTTTCCAGTCAACTGTCCCCCTTCACCTCAGAGGTAACCATTGTCCCGATTTCTGTCACCATAGATTAGTATTGCTTTTAGAAAGACTTTCATATAAATGAAATATTACAATGTGGACACATTTGTGTTTGGCTTTTTAAAATTTTAAAAAAATTTTATTTGGTTTCTTCCTCTCAATATAAAGTTTTTGAGATTCATCTGTGTTTTTTTATGAATCAATAGTTTGTTTCTCTTTGATTGCTGAGTATTTCTTTGTATGGATGACCCATAGTTTGTTTCTCCTTTCTCCTCTTGATGTCACTTGGGGCTTTTATGAGTAAAACTGCTATGGACATTTATGTACAAGTGTTTTTGTGAAAATGTGCTTTTATTTCTGTTGGAGGTATACCTAGGAGTAGAATTTCTGGGTCATAGGTTGGGTACATGTTTATTTTATTAGAAGTTGCTTGGCTGCCTCTTAATAATGGCCCTCTTAAAAGAGGGGATCAATCCCATTTTTAAGGCTTCTGATCTTTTGTTAGCAGATTTTCCCAAAGCTTCTTAGTTAGCTATAGAATCACATTACTTTGTTATAGAAGAAAACACTGTGGGCGCCGGTTCTTCCTGCAGATTTGTGGGTGTTCTACTTCTGTAGCTTCCGGCTGCTCCTGAGCTTGGGCTTCTCCCCAAGGTCTTTTCTTCAGGACCTTTTTAACTGAGGTTCTCTTACCATGCAAGAGATCTGTGCATTTATTCATAATTGTCCTTTTGTTCTTAGCTGTTTATTTTAGTGAGTGCTATGGGAATGCTGGGAGTCCTTCCAGATAATTAAGACCACGGGCTTGAGCATGTGTCTGCCCACTGATGATACCAGCAGGGCTCGTGACCCAGTTCAATTCTGGTGTTCTCTGACCACCCAGCCAACCTGTGGGTGGATGTGGGCCTCCCGATAGCGTTCTGGTGTCTCATTGATTGTTTCCTTATAGGTCCTGTTTTACTGCGTACCTATTGTCTGTATGTCCTCCTGCTTGCCATCAATGGAGTCACCGAATGCTTCACATTTGCTGCCATGAGCAAAGAGCAGGTCGACAGGTAGGTAACCTCAAAGACACATCTTTAATCATGGCCTTTAGCCAAAATGAAGTAACTTGCCAATCTTCTTTGCATCCTGGACACGTATTTACAGAAGGCTCTCTTAGTGGTATTATCTAGACCACTGGTGCACTGCCTCCCCCGGGGCTCTCTATGGCACAGGCACCATTCAGTTAGTCCTCCCCACGGCACGGCTAGGGGGCAGCAGCTGCTCTTCACCTCCCTTTGTGGAGGAAGAAATCTGGGCCCTGGAGGGTTGTGTTAGTCCAGGTTTACAGAGACAGGCACGAGACAAGCTCCACTCCTTCACCCCCTAGTGTTCCAGTGGGTTCCCAAGGAGCTTCTTCAATATTCAGTTTCAGAATCCTACCCCTGAGAATTTGATTCTTAGGTCTTTGAAAATCTCAGGGATCTATGACATCTGTCCTCAGAAAAAGGCCCAACTGCACATACACATTTTGTCACAGTGTTTTTCAATCCATTGACCCCAGATCAGGACCTCTGGTTATGAATCAGAATTCCCCATGGACCTTGTTAGAAATGCAGGTTCCTTCCCACTTCCTTCCACCACTCTCTCCTGCCACACCAGCAGAATCAGCAGACCCCTGACGCTGTGTAAGTTTTTTAAAAGCACTTTATTGATTCTGATGTGAACTGCTGGTTAGGAACCTCACACCCAAGATCATTCATCTTCAGTGTCCCTAATACCAAAGATACAAGGCAGTATCTTAAGACATCAACTACAGGATGAGGTTGAGGAGAAGGACAAAAGTGATGGGGAGAAGAGAGAGAAGGAGAGATGGGTGTAGGTAGTGGGGCCAGTGGCCCTCGTTGTCCCTTTCCTCCTTGAGGCCTGGGTCCCTCTGGGGTGTCCATGCTGCCTCTGTAATGCCTTGAATGCTGTTGAAAGCCCTCAGAGGCCCGCTGGTGGGGGTGGGATAGGGAGAGAGTAGTTCAAACAGTTGGGGAACCCTTCCTCTCATTCAGAGCAGCCTCTCTCTTCTTCCCATTTTGGGCTGTCTCACAAAGAAGCTTGGTGACTTTGTTTGCCACACCATAGTTTAGAACTAGAGTGGAGAGCAGCAGTCCCAGCCCAGACTGATCAGATTCCCCCAGGAAGTTCTGGACCCCTCCCAGACCAACTGAATTAGAATTGTAGGGGCTTAGGCCAAAGAAGCTTCTATTACACAGCTCCAGGAGATTTCTTATATAATTGGGTCTTGGGAACCACTGGCCCAAACCAGCTTTCATATTGAGCACTGTGGCCCAGTACATATTGGGTGGATATGACTGAAACCGTCTGCTTTCACAAAGCAGTAAGTACCTCAGTTAAGCTCAGGACACATCGATAGTTTTTAATTCTGGTCTATTTCATGTTTTAAACTGCCGTATCATGACCCACTGAATTGATTTTCCAGCCTACTTTTAGGTCACAACACATAGTTTTCTTTTTTTTTTTTTTTTAGCTGAGCCATCTGCCACCTGTTGGCAGCTCAGCAGCAGCTCAGCTCTGGCCGGGACTCGAACCGCTGTTGCTCAGAGCTCAAACTCTTGAGCGAGCTCTTAACCAAATGAGCCACTCATAGTTTTCAAATAGTGGTCTAGACATTGTGTTTACTTCAGATAGTTAAATTTATAGCTGTAAAACTGCTTTGAATCCATCCTCCCCCTTTTTTTTTTTCATGAATGGAAAGTTCTTTTTAAGTTTAATTTTGAAAACACTATGTTTTTATTTGAAAGGTGCTTCTAATATGAAATAATTTTTAAATGCAATCTAACACATACTAAATGAGGCACTGAGGCATAGTGGAAAGAGCTCTGGACTAGGAATCTATCTCTTTGAAGGGAATTTTTTACAGTAATTTCAGCATTAGTGATGAGGGGAAGAATCAACACTGCTGAAAATGTTAAAAAATATATCTTACAACCAAGTCGTGAGGAAACATTGATCGTGCCTGGTTGCTTCATGTCTTCTTATATTGCATTAAACCAAATGAAACAACTTTTAGGTGAGTTGTAATGGGATTTGGGCAGCATATAAACATCTGGAAAATTATTTTCACGGTATTAGTAGTCAATATAGAGAAAAGATAGAGCAGAGTGCCTTCTAATGTACTTCTCATCTGAAGTAGCTCACTTCCCTTAACAGTAAAATGTGACTTTAGGTGTGGTCTTAAGATATGTATTTAAAAAAAAAGATATGTATTAAACATAGCAGGCCCTGGTCTCAACCCCCAACCCTGGTCTGAGAACACGGAGCATGTGAGCTCTTCACAGACCCCCAGCATTTTTTTCATCTCTGTGAATGTAACCAGACACAAAACTCTAGTAAGGATTTTTATAATAGAATTGGGCAGCTTAAGTGTTATGAGTGATTTACACTGGATTTTTCAGATCCTGAATTTAAAAACATATTGATAAAATCATGGGCTTTTACTTAACCAACTTTAGACTAATCAGTGTTTTTCTAATTAAAAACAGGGCATTTTGTTGGATATGCAATATTGGGACGTCCTTTGAATTGCAAGTTGCTTTTTTGTTAATGACCTCGTGATATATGTAGAATGTGATTGATAGGTTTTTCATTATGCCCTATTGAAGAATTTTTGTCCATTTTTTAAGGATATGTCATTTTCTATTGTTCTTTGACAAATGCTTTTTGAGCATCCAGTCTAACAGGCATTGTTTAAAGCTCAAGGAATATAGCAGTGAATAAGACAGATGAGATCCCTGCTCTCCTGGAGCTGACAGTGGGAGAAACAGATAGCAAGCAAGGAAATAAATAAGAAAATATAGCACTGTGCAGAGAACTAAAACAGGGTTATGTAGTGAGAGTGGGGGTCCTTTTAGTTTGGGAAGCCCCTTTAAGGAGGTTGCATTTAAGCTGAATCCTGGATGACCAAGAAGAGTCTGCCATGCAAAGATGGGACAGAGCCTTCCAGACAGAGGGGACAGATGCAAAGGCCCAGGATCGATAGTTCCTTTGTATGATTTGTTGACCCTGAGTGCCCAAAATAGAGTGGGACTCCATAACTATTGAATGAAGGATGAGTGCAGTCTTTTCATGGTGCACGTAACAGACTGGCACCATCCTTTCCATGGCTGCGGAGGCTGCACTATGCCTGTGCCTTGATGTATTCAACCAGCACCTACTGGGGGACACTTTGGTTGCTGCTGCATTCAACATCTTTGACCATCCATCTTCTTTTTTTTAAAAGATTTTTATTGGGGAATTGGGGGATGGAAACAGCGCTGGGGAATTTGGGGAAGGAGAACAGACAAGTTGCTGTCCTTTTGTTCTTCAGTCTAGTTGTGGAGGACATTGCTCCACTGGCCCAAGTTGGTACCATCATTGCGCTCTTCTTGGGCGAGGCAGATCAGTCGCTGGCTTCTGGACGGCTGCTCACGGCGGCTGCTGGCTGCTCGTGCTGGCTGCTGGCTACACACGGTAGCCCATGGCAACCCACTGCCACAGGGGCTGCTGCCCACGCCGACGCCGGTGACTCACAGCAGCCCAGCTCCAGGTTGAGCTGTTGTTCAGCATCTTAGCTGTAGAGGGCAGTGTCACTGACCCTCATATGTAGGATCCGAATCGGGGCCCTCTGGCGTCCCAAGCCAGTTCTTAACCTTCGCGCCACTCGGCCGGCCCTGACCATCCATCTTCTGATAAGCCTGATACTAAGCCAGTATCTTCTTAGGGCGATGGAAAAATAAGCATTCAAGAATCATTTACTGTTTATGTTAACCAAACCTTATAGTATAGTCATTATTGTCACTGATTAATTTTACATTGATTTAAAAAGAGGTATTTTAATTGCATCTCTAAAATTCTCATTTTTTTTCTTGGATTATGCTTTTAAGACTATAGATGTATGAGTTGTGGAAAGTTCAATAGCTGCAAAGTGCTGTTCTAGTGAAAAACAGTGGACCCCCATCATCAGCTCCTCCCAAATGGCCACACCAAAGAAGCCACACTCGAATTCATCCCTGCTTGAATTAGCTACTGGTTTCATTTATTGTTGCCATTTTACTTGGAGTTGGGTGAGGTTGACTTTGAAAGCTTGTGAACCTATGGCCTAAAGTCAAAGGATTGGTGTAGACCTTTCTGAGATAGTTTCTGGAAAGAAAAAACAAAACACCAGATTATACATCTCTGCTTCTTTTTGGAAAAGAGGTCAGAGTACTGATTTATCATGGGTCCCACCTCAGTGACTCGTTATGATGTTGGCCACACTGATCATTGATTAGTAGTGAAGAAACTTCCCCTGTGAAGGTGCAGGCTCAGGTACTTCCATTGCTCATTAAAAGAGACCTCTCTCAACTAAGAAGCAAACAAACCCCCTCTTTAGAATTCTGGATGAAAAGCACCCCTGTTGGAGTATAGTAATGTGTGTATTGGGGGGTGGTAGTCTTACCACCCATTCTGATAAAGTATATCTCCATAGCACCTCCGGCTTACTTGGACAGCCTGAGGACCAGTACCCGGGCACTTGGAGGACACAGTGGATTTCTTACTACCCCTCATGTGTGGAACCTGACTAGTGGCCTCTGAGGTTTCCTAACCCAGCAGACACAGCTGACGGGGGGGGGGGGGGGAACCTACTGGGTTTGATTCCCTCAACAACTATGTACTTAGAATGCCTGCTGTGTACTAGGTGGAAACCAGATGCTGGAGAATTTTGTTTGTGACCCTACCACAAGCCTTTTGGAGGCGATTTTACCTTTGCTGAGACTCAGTTTCCCTTGCTGAGAACTGAAGATAACTAACTGATGTGCTGCTCTGAAATCAAAGAAGTGAAGAGAGCAGCACAATCCATCCAGTCATGGACTCCAAAGAGCTCTAGAGATGTAGAGAGAGAAGGAAGGATGTGTAGTAAGAATCTGGAAAACACTGGAGGTGATTCAGGCCTCACTCCCTGTTTGCATATCATTTTGGAGACTGGTCATTCATTTGCTTTGAGTGAGGTCCACTGGCCAAGATTACGGGGCTTTTGCATTTCCCAAGGAAAGCAGTGTGAAGTGCGAAAGGTTAGGAGCCAGGGGTCAGGTTGGAGTGTTGGCTCACTCCTTAGGCAAATTACCCAGACTCTCTGTGCCTGGTTTCCTTGTCTGTAAAATGAATGTCAACTACACGGGGCACGGGCCACGGATGATCATTCACAGCACCCCTCACAGTGCCTGCCACAGAGCTCACATTCGTATGTAATTATTACCCATGTCCTGTTCTTGTGCCTCACATTGAAAACATGGGCTGAACAGGATTTTTATGTGTTTTGATCACAAGATTTCACTTAATCTAACCAATTATTATCCTTAAAACCCATAAATATTTTGAGTTGCTCATTTTCTTTTTTTTAATTTATTTTTTATTATTTGTATTTTTTATTTTTGTTTAAGATTTTATTGGGAATTTGGGGAGGGGAACAGCACTGGGGAATCAGGGAAGTTGCTGTCCTTTTCTTCTTCAGTCTAGTTGGGGAGGACGTCGCTTCACTGGCCCATGTTGGTATTATCATTGCGCTCTTCCCGGGTGAGGCAGCCGCTCGCAGGCCACTGGACGTTCATTCACGGCGGCTCATGGCAGCTCATGAAAGCTCATGCCTGCTGCCGGCCAGCCCCACTGCAGCCTACACCATCGCTGGCGACTCACGGCAGCCCAGCTCCAGGTCAAGCTGTCGTTCACCATCTTAGCTGTAGAGGGCACAGCGTCACTGGCCCTCATGTGGGATCTGAACCAGGGACCTGCTGCTCAGAGCGGGCATCTCAAGCCAACTCTTAACCAATGTGCCACTTGGCAGGCCCGAGATGCTCATTTTCTTACTCTTCTATTCAGAGCTGAGAGAGACAGTGACATTTCCATGTTATCTATATAGCATTCAATGTTGTGAAAACCAGCTGTATTATGGGAACTCGGAGGTGCTTTCTGTGACTATATGTTCACGGCCACATTTTTTTCACAGCAGTCTTATCTTGGGACAAGGTGCCCACTGCCCTGCTTTGCTTCTTTCCCTCTCCCCAGGTACAATTTCACAATGCTGGCCTTGTCATCTTCATTCCTGCTGTTATCCTATCTCCTGACCCGTTGGTGTGGCAGCTTGGGCTTCATCTTGGCCAACTGCTTTAACATGGGCATTCGGATCACACAGAGCCTTTACTTCATCCACCGCTACTTTAGAAACAGCCCCTACAGGCCCCTGGCCGGCCTGCACCTGCCACCAGTCCTCCTTGGAGCATTTGCCCTCAGTGGTGGGATTACTGGTGTTTCAGAGGTGAGACCCCCTGCAGTCTTCACACCACATGCTTCAGTGGGCTGTCCACTGTCTCTCACTCTAGGCTCCCCCTCCCCACTCTCCCTGAAGCAGCGGGACTAGTATTTGCCTCCGCTTAGCCCTTCCCCTAAGCCTCTAGGACAGCATCTTATGATAGATATAACCAAACCGTGTTACCAGTGGGGATGGAGTAGACCCCACCGGGTTGTCATGCCTTTTATCTGACTCAAAGCTGGAACAATAGGGCCTCTGCTTTCCCTGGCTTACCCCAGAGGAAGGAAGTACAAATGGGGGCAGTAACAATGGTTTCCTTCCGCAGGTGTTCCTGTGCTGTGAGCAGGGCTGGCCAGCCAAGCTGGCACATGTGGCTGTGGGGGCCTTCTGTTTGGGAGTGACTCTCGGGACAGTGTTCCTCACAGAGACCAAGCTGATCCACTTTCTTAGGACTCAGTTAGGTGTGTCCAGACTTGCTGACAAAATGACGTGACCTTCAGGATTCACTGACACCTGTGTACCTGGACCAGCTTATGGCGGTTTTGTGGGCAGAGCACATTTCCTGTGCAGAAGAGACCTGCAGAGGGCTCTGCAGTTGAATGAGACCTACCCAGCAGGTGAGAAGTCAGAGAAAAACAAAAGACCAAGCACCGTCTATTTGAAGTCTCAACCAGGAAGAAGTTGTTTCATTTTTAAGGGAGCAAAAAGCTCTTTTAAATAGATATGATTATTTTTTCACCATTTTGTTCTAATCAGCATTTTTCCTTTTGATTAATATATTAATTCCTTTTGGATGTGATGCTCCTACAAACTATACCTTGGATGTTAATAGTTAATAATCGTATGGCCCATAAAAAGAGATGTGGCCATTTTACCCTTCACAGGAATATTTGACTTATTCTATAAAAGAAGAAAGGACACCTGGTGTTCGGCACCAGGCAAGAACAAAGGTGGCCCTTGAGTTGTGGCTTTTCCCATATCAACACTGTGGTCTGGGTTTTTAGAGAAGGAAAAATGTTACTCAATAAAAAAAAAATCCAAGAAATGAAAACACGAAGCCTTTGAGATCACATTTCCCAAAGTTAACTAAGAGGAGTCACGTCTCATCTTCACTGCTTTGTCCCCCAGGCCAGCACATGCCTTCCCAGAGTAGGGGCAAGCTGGCTCAAGACCCCTAGCCTGGCCACATGAAAGGGGGGCGATTTTGAAGGAGACTGGGATCCAAAGTGAGCTCTCTTGACTGCTGAAGGCAACACTGTTTTGCAGCTGGCTGTAACTTCTCATGTGGAGATGGCACAGATGACAACTAAAGTTGAATAACTATATCTTTTTTTCCTTAGAATAAAATAGAGTAAATTCCATATGGCAAGTATCACTGAGTCAAGACCCTCCCCACTGACCAATTACTTCCTGAATTCCAGCCCCAGGATGAGAGGCAGGCCTGGGGGTCTGGTCCTCCAGGCTAAGGCTCACCTCCCTGCAGGTGAGATCACTGAGCATTGTTCCTGGGCAGCAAAGCATTTTTCTTCTTTCATTAATGTATTCATTTCATTTGCATATCATTGACTTCTGGAACTGCATCCACAAATGTATCTTGAATGGTGGTAGTTATCATCTGGCCCCAATGTCCCCAAACTTTCTACATTTATATGAAGACAGCAGGTTGTTCACCTGGGCCAGTCAGGACAACTTGTATCAGACAGTGGTTTGGCTAAAATACATGAGTTTAGATCTACTGGCCCAGAGCCAGGGGGCCAAGAATCAAGACCCAGCAGCACACTGGGTCTAGGGCCCAGTCACCTTATCTACTCAAAGGGAGAATGCTTTGCACCAACTGAAAGAAAAGTAGCTAAATGCAAGGTGTCACTGAGCAATCAGAGGCCCTCCAAAAGCATGGCCTTGGTTATGCTTTTAAAAGGCAGGGTCAGGCTAGCTCAAAAGAGCTGGTAAGTGGCACACATGGAAGGCATCCCTCCTTCCCATGTACTTTTTTTCTCTTGAGTGTGCAGAAATGTGCTTTTAGCCCTCACGAGTTCTTTCTCTGCTGCCACTGACCACCCCTCCATTCCCTAGGACCTTGTCACCCAACCCATGCCCACTTGACCGCAGACTCAAAGCATGGTCCCTGAACTACCTCAGAATTCCCTGGATTGCACTGTAATTGTAGGTTCCCAGGACCCACTCCAGACCTTTGGAATCTGTGTCTCTTGGGGCAGGGCTCTGGGATCAGATTTTTTTGGCAAACCAAGGTTGGCACTCGCACTGTCCTCATCAGCGCCAGGGCCCAGGACCAACCATGCACATGTTCACAGTGGCCCTTCTCTGCCCGGGGAAGAGAGCTGCTGTTGCCTGAGCAGATGGCTGGCTTCCAGCTCCTGAGGAGCGGGACCACTGAGGTTTCTGCTCTGCCTTCTAGTGTGACAGCAAGTGCTTGTTCTCTCATCTCTCATCCCCATGTAGTCTGCCTTTACCCAAAAAGGGTTTTTGGAGGGAATCACACTTTTGCCTTGAAGTACCACTTAAAATACAGTGAAGCTACTTCTCCATGGAAACAAGTCTAAAGCACACCCTTCTATGAAACGAAGAAGCCTGTGGTGGTGCAAGTAACAGTAGTTCCTCTTTCTGTGCTGCTCTGGCCACACGTGTGTTGGTGACTTCAGATTTGGCCCGTCAGATTGCTCAGCGAGGGGGTGCTGCTGTGTTGCCTAGACTCCTGACTGCAGGTGCCATATCTCTGTCCCCTCCCAGCCACTTACAGGCCTCATTCTAAAAGAGCATTTCCTCCTCTCTTTTTTCTTTAATCATGTATTCATGTTGCTAATTGCATGCTAATTCCTGACTTTAAAATGAATAAATTATTTTCTTCACATCTTCAGGTCTTTCTTTCATACCCTTCCTCTTTCCACAAATGGGGGAAAATTCTTAAATTTCAAAACGAAGGTGGGCAAGTAGCTTTGAGAGTATGTGAACCGTTTTTTTCCTTATCAGAATATTTCTCCCTACTATGATGTTATGACTGACTGTGATTCCTGACTGAAAGAAGTGACAGTTTCCTGGCCTCTGAGATGGAGACTTCTAGGTCTGGCAGTTGACTCAACTGCTCTTCCTTTCTGTCCCGAAGCACTGTTTCCATTGTTTATTGTACTGCTCTCGCTCCTGTCTTCTCTCTCTGGCCTGGTCCTTGTCTTGGTCGTGTTTTAAAATGAAGCAGCCATTCTTTGATGGATCAGGACTAATATCGAGCAGGAAGGGCAAGTGTGTGATTTTAGCCAGTGAATTTTTAAGGAGTCCAGGGTACCCAATTCACCCTTGATATCTTTTTATATCGGTGCTTGAATTTCCATTCCCCCAGAGAAGGATACTGACTCATTCATACTAAGATATAAAATGACCTTATCAGGATTCTTTCCTGAGAAGCTTTGGATGTTGAGGAGACAGGAGCTGAGAGTGTCCAGGTCCTGAAGGAGAAGGGGTTCAGGTGAGAGGCTGTGCAGGCCCCAGAAGGTAGTTGCTCTGAGTGCTGCTGTGTGGCCTCTGGGATGGATAAAATTCAGTTATGGGGGAACCCAGGGAGAATGTGATCCCTGGCCCAGTCTCGGACAAGCCATGATTGAAAATGGAGTGGGCCTGGGTGAGGACTAGAGAAGGGAAGGAGGCTGGGGAACCCTTTTACATAACTACAAACCCCTGCTGCTGGGGGAGGCCAGGCCAGAGACAGAGGGGGTGAGCCTTTGGCATTGATGGCAAAGTGGAGATCTCCCACCAGGAGCTCGGTCTAGAGAAACTTTGAGAGCTGACCCATGGGTCAGCTCAAGGTTCTCAGTGACCCCAAGGAAGCCTTCTGGAAGGCAAACCCGGAGCCAGGAGGCCTGGAAAGCCTGTTCGAAAGGACCAAATTTGGAAAGAAGGTGAGCTAAGGCCTAATCGTCAGGGATGCAGCAGAAATTTCTTGAAGACAGTAAACAGGGAACTGGACAGAGCAACTGAACAAGAATTCTAATGTGAAATATCACTTTATTTGCTGACTCCAGAAAGGGACTGAAACTCAGGTATTTAATTTAGAAATGAGACTTCTGAGCTAATCAGATGCAGATAGAAAATGATTTGTTTTACTATTACTTACTGTACCTGGGTGAATTAGCCCTTGATGCTGTAAATATTTCATTTGCTCATTAACTTTTAAGGGTAGCAGAAAAGATATTTTATTTGAAGAATTTGGGGGGAAGACTCCTATTGATTTGCATCATCAATC
>NW_017731846.1:1309161-1311406 GCF_001890085.2 Hipposideros armiger
TTCTTAGGCCACTTCCTCACTTTGTCACCAGTGGCAGGAGATCTCATCTCTCTGTGCCTTAGTTTCCTCACCTGTCTCTAGCCCACCTTGCATGGTCCAGGGAGGATGAAAGGAGAACAAAGGTGGGACAAGCAAATGCAGCTCTGAAAGCTTTGGAAAACATATCCTGTTTTCCTCCTCCCTGCCTGCGTTCTCTTCTTTTCCCCGTTCCTCAGCCAGTCCTCTGACATTCTCCACCCCACCTCCATCCCCAGGCTCTGTTCTCCACATCCTCACCCCTGTTGGCCCAATTCAACGGCCTGTTTCTGGCTGAGCTAGTAAAGGAGAGCAGCGAGGATGTTACAAATACTCGTGATTTAACCACTTCTCCTTTAGCTCTGTCACCCACAGAAGGCACTTAGCCCAGAACACATGGCTTTGGTAAACACAGTTCCTCAATTCTTTCTCCTCGGCTTCTGCCTGGGCTGGTTCCAAGGGTGCCCTCACACAGCACCACCTGCTGTCTGCCCTGCAGCTCTCATACCTTGCCCACCACACTCAGTGGTCTGTGTTCTTGACCTCCGTGGCTGCTCTGTCCCCATCAGACTCCTGTCCCTTCTTCCAACAGCCCTACTTGCCTTCTCCCTTGAGAAAAGGCGTGGAGGCAGAACTCAGACCCAACCCCACTTCAAGTTGTGTGACCTTGAGCAAGGTACTCTCTTTGAGCCTCAGTTTACTCATCTAAAAATGGGCATAAGAGCACTTGCCTCATAGAGTGTAGAAAGGAATAAATGAGGGGGTGTAGGTAAAGCACTNAGTTCAGCCTCCTTTAGGGGCCTAATAAAGGAAGTCTTATAAAACTGCTTAATTATCCTCCAGATGAATTAGCGGAAGTTTCTGGGTACCCCTGTTGCAAAGTGCAGTTGATTCTTTGTCTGCAACTTCTCCATCCTTCCTGGGCAGTGTGGCTTGAATGGAAAGTGCTAGAGATGAGATGGAGGGAGTTAGGTCTTTCCCTTCATAAAATAGGTCCTTGGCAGAGTAGGTGCACCCAGAGCTGTCCCAGCCTTCAGGCTCCAGCACACTCACTTGTGGAGACCACCCCCCACAGCTTGTCCAGCCTATTATAGTTCACTGTGTCCCACATTGAACATAGAGCACATGAGTATGCAAGAGATGTGGTTGGCTAGTTGGCATGATGTTATGTTCAATAGACATTTAAAACATCAGCTTTGAAGCTTTGTATTTTGGAGCCAGTAAATTTCGTTTCCATCTCAGTCATTTCTGTGGGTTCCTGAAGTGTTGAAGGGTCCTGGATGCCCCTGGCTTTCTGCTGGGGTGAGTCTCACCTCTCCTGGGGCCCAGACAGCTAGTGGGCAGTGAGAGGGGTTCCCAGATCCAGGTGCTGTTCTCAGAGTAGAGGCCCAGCTTTGCCCATCCATGAGACATTCCTTTGCAGAACCTTTTGTCTTCAGCATTTAATCTCTCCTTCCTCTCAGCTTTAAGCTCTGTTCTGAAGTAAAGCCCCTGAAGGAGAAATGGAACTGGCCCTGGTCATCTTTGTAGGGCAGCTGCTGTGGGTCATGGGTCATAAGTGAGCCAGTGGATGGTCTGCCTTTGGGTCAGGGGGGCCTCCTGGTTCATTCAGCTCCCTCTGGGTAGGGGCTGGGCAGGGTGGCCTGGTTCATCCAGTGCCTGGCCCCGCTGACTCCTCTGTCACAGTGTTGCCCTGTCCTGACAAATGCAGTTGGCAGAGGCCACCTAGGTTCACAGTGCTCAGTGGAAAGGGTCCCCTAAAACTGGCAATTCTAAGTCCTTTAATCTCATCTGCACCACCCTATCACAAATGGGGGTCTCGGAACAGGGCTCTGATTCTGTCAGCGCAGTCAGTGAGCGGTGACTAATTAAGACACAACTACATTAGTCACGTTGGAGGTGACAACTGAGCAGCATGTTTCGAGTTCGTGTCTGGGAGATCCTGACATACTTTTCAATTATGTGGAACTAATAGTATGTGGCTTCCACGTAGCCATGTCGGGTGAGAGAGAAGGAGAAGTCTGAAATGAAAGCATGATTCACTGGGCAGCATGGGTTTTGTTCCCAGCTCACCTACTTCTTTGCAAAATCACAAAGAGTGATAGCAGGGCGAATGGCATAAGGGGTACCAGAGGGCCTCTTTGAGAAGGACTTTTGGTTTCCACCTGTTCCCAGGAGAATTATGAGAACTCTAAGAGGGAGCTCGGTGACTTAGGAGCCTCAGTCCTTT
>NW_017731846.1:1311991-1313787 GCF_001890085.2 Hipposideros armiger
GTAACAGTGAGTGAAATCATGTGGAGCTCTGACTCCCCAGCGGGGCTGATGGCATGATGCCCAGGCACACTGGCGACTTGTCCTTGCTTCCTCGCAGCGCTCCTGCAGCAAACCTGCAAACACAGGTCCGAGAGCCAGGCTCTGAGTGAAAGGGCCCCAGAGGTGTCCTGCCCGCAGTGTTTCTTCTATCTGTACCATCAATGGGAAATCCACTCACGCCTGTGTCTGCCTTTTGAAGTACACGAGCAAAGCTTCGTTTTCTAAGTGGCACATGGTGTTGCAAACGTGCCATTGGTTATACCACAGCCTAGCTGCCCTTTTCTAATGCACTGGGTGACCTTGAACAAGTCTCTCTCACTCTACCAATTATGGAGCACTGAGCATGTGCTACGTCCTGTGTAGTGACACACTTGACATGTGCTAGCTGTTAAATCTTCACAGTAGTCCCATCTATTGTCTACATGTTACAGGTGAGGAAACTGAGGCACAGTGAAATGACTTGATTTGTCCTGGGACATCCAGCTAGGAAGAAAGTGGCAGAACTGGGGTCAACCCCAGGTCTGCCTGATTCCTGATCTTATACCCTTTACTCCGGGCTCCTTCCTTCCTGATTCAACAAGGGGCTGGATTTGATCTGTGGTGTAAAATTAACACGGTGACCCTGAGAGGATGGAAGGGCCACCCTGCTCCTACTCCAATTACAATAGTACCATTTTTATCTGTTTTGAACTTTGGGGGTTACTTTAAGAGTTTGCTTGAAAGAAAGGTTCTTTTTTTTTTTTAATTGGGAAATTGGGGGAGGGGAACAGTGTTGGGGAATTGGGGAAGGGGACCAGCCAAGTTGTTGTTCTTCAGTCTTAGTTGAGGGCGCCTGTCGGCAGCTTGTGGCCTCTGAGCTCAAGGTGCTGTGTTCAGTCTTAATTGCGGGTGGGGGTAGCCACCATCCCACACGGGAGTTGAACCAGCAGCCTCGTTGTTAAGAGTACATAGCTCCTATCCACTGAGCCATCCGGGTGGCAGCTCAGCTCAAGGTGCCGAGTTCAGTCTTAGTTGCCGGTGGTCGTAGCCCACCATCGAACAGGCAACCTTGTTGTTAGGAGCATGTGCTCTCACCAGCTGAGCTATCCAACCACCTGTTGACAGCTCAGTGACAGCTCAGCTCGGGTGTAGCATCACTGGCCCATGTGGGAATTGAACCGGCAGCCCTGTTGCTCAGAGCTCATGCTCTTAAGCTAACTCTTAACCAACTGAGCCACTTGGCCAGCCCCGAAAGAAGGGTTCTTTTTTTTAAAAAAGAGAAGTTTGAAATCCACAGGATTTGAATCTTTTAAATCTTCTCCTTCACCTTCCATGACTCATTTTCTCCTGCAGTTTCTCCCCTGCCTCAATCTTCATTCCAGCTTTTAAAAAGTAACATAATTGTTTTGTACAGGCATTATCACTAGCAAGAATAAGAAATATTTGGGAGAAATAAATCTGGTCAAAAAATTATGTTGCGTCACAAAGAAAAAGTTCTTTGTACTCTGTTGGTGTCCTTGACCCCAAGTGACACCACCAAAGAGTGGGAAGGCGGTTAACTTTGGGTTTCTTAGGCCACTTCCTCACTTTGTCACCAGTGGCAGGAGATCTCATCTCTCTGTGCCTTAGTTTCCTCACCTGTCTCTAGCCCACCTTGCATGGTCCAGGGAGGATGAAAGGAGAACAAAGGTGGGACAAGCAAATGCAGCTCTGAAAGCTTTGGAAAACATATCCTGTTTTCCTCCTCCCTGCCTGCGTTCTCTTCTTTTCCCCGTTCC
>NW_017736069.1:0-2915 GCF_001890085.2 Hipposideros armiger
CTTTGTTTCAGAGCTTCTAGTCTTCACCTTGGCCATGCCCCAGCTGTCTCCACAGAGAATTCATTGGATATCTAATCAAACCAGAGAATAGTTCCTACCCCCTCAGCCTCTCTCCTAACTATTTATGGACCTTAGGAGAGATTTTTTGCCAGCCAAGGTAAAGTTTCTGGAGTTTCCTTTACCCCTCCTGCTGCCCGTCATCACGCGGGCTGCTGGTGGGCCAAGTTGTGAGCCTGCGTCTGCGGATCTGTTGGAAGAAACAGGAGACATGGTCCCACTTCTCGGTGGGCTCATGTGGCATTTTGAGTTTGCTGTAGGACTGGCAAACTTCTTTTCTCTGAGACTTCTGTGACAACCATGTGCTTCAAGTACAAAGTATTATCAGAATGGCCATTATGGGTGCTGATTCAATGATGCAGAAGAATCAGATATGTGCTGTGAGAATTTATTTCCCAAAAACATGACTATGATATGTTGTTGGGGAAGAGGGTAGGTCCATGTTTGCTGGTGTAGCAAATAATTACAAGTTTGGCATCCTAAATTGTCACCAAACTACAAGCCTAATACATCCAAATGAAGTCCAGGTCAAACTGGCTTTACTTCAGCAGACTGGGTCTCCACATTCTCTTTAATTTCTCTGCCATAGCTAATCTATGCTATATGGGTTCCTTTTTTTTTCTTTCAGTTTTGTAGAGTTTTAGAAAATAATTCTCTTTTCTCTCAACAGCATTGAGCAGAAGTGGGGAGGTCAGGGAGCGTCACGTGCACCCGTGAACGGGCTCTCTGATGCATACATCCAGCGAGCTGGGTGACGTGAGGAGCAAGAACTCTGTTCATGGGAGCTGTGTGTCTTTCAGATTGCTGGCATCCTCTCGGCTGGGATTGTGATGATCGCCATTGTTGCCTTGGGGAAGCTGCTGGAACCCTTGCAGAAGGTATAACCCTGCTTCTCGGCACACTGATTACATAATTACCCTGCTCTGCCACCAGAGAAATAACAGAAGATTTATAAATCATCACATGGAAAGCCATTCCCCTGAATAACACAGCCTTCTCTGTCTCTCTTGGCAGTCGGTCTTGGCAGCTGTTGTAATTGCCAACCTGAAAGGGATGTTTATGCAGGTGTGTGACGTGCCTCGTCTGTGGAGGCAGAATAAGATTGATGCTGTAAGTCACCCATTTTTCTCTGAAATGAGATTTGGTCATTATACTCTTCCTGGATATCATTACATTCCCTTATCTCCTAAGTCTTGCTTGCATTTTGGGAGCACCAGGGCAGAAATTAGAATTGTTTGAAGTCTTCCTGATGAACTGCATTTTTGGAGGTCCTATATCTCTGGGAAGGTCTGTTTCCAGCAAGAATCCCATTGGAGCTCAGTCATATACCCTTGGCCTTCTAGAGCCGAAAGCCAAACACGCACATTAAAAAACAAATCAAAAAACAAAAAAACAATTTAGAAGGACAAACAAAACAAAGCAAAACAAAAAACAAAAAACAAAACCCCATGCTGATTATAATCCTGACCAAAGTAACCTTCATAACTGCTCTGAGGAATTATAAAAACTGTAAGTTAATCTTTTAGAGTTATGCTTTAATTTAAACCAGAACAGATAAAAAGAAATGAGAAAACTTCCTATATATTGATATGGAAAGATTTCTAAGACAAATTGTTAAGTGAAAAAAACGACCAATGCAGAATAAACTAGGGTGCATAATTACTAAAAGATGGGAAAATAAAACATGCTTTGTAGTCATATTTGCAAAAAGAAATACTGGCAAAAAATGTGCAAGTTTGTGTATACACACACACACACTCAGAGANGAAATAAGCATTTTAGCAAAAGGTCAGTCACTCACTATTCCTCATCAACCTTAAAAATGATTGAGAGCAGTGAGGCCTCTCTTAGGCTGTAAGGACCCCAAATTTTGACATCTTTCAAGATCCTCAGCCACCTTTCCTGATACAAATTAAATTGGGACTACCAGGAAGGGTGGGTCTGGGAGTTTGCTTTCTTCACGTTCTTCCTTAAACGCTTGATGAAGGTCTTGCAAAGATTATATTTGTAGCATCCTCATCATCCAGACTCTCCCTTAGGAATTTGTTGCCTTTGGGATCAGCAACATCTTCTCGGGGTTCTTCTCCTGTTTCGTGGCCACCACCGCCCTGTCACGCACTGCTGTCCAGGAGAGCACTGGGGGAAAGACACAGGTAAGGAATGGCAGCAAGCTAAAAGCCATCTGCTGCAAAAAGTGAATGGGAAGTGATAGCTCAGAAAGGTTCGCCCAAGAACCGAGCAGGACAGTTAGCCTTTGAGAAGAGAAACATGCTTCCTGAACTGCTTTCCCCCGGGGGACCCCTTGTTTCATTCCCCTCACTGAGAACCTCCTAAATAAAAGTATGGTTTTCTCAAGCAGAAATTCTCCAATCTCTTCATGTCTGTGCTTAGCTGGCAGATAGTTCCACTTCCCTGCTTTTCCAGGGACAATAACAACTGACAAAGAATCAGTATGAAGAATGCTAATTCTTATCAATTTGCTATCTGGGGATAGAGAAGGCCTAATGAAAGCACATCCATGGCTTAGCGAGGTTATTCTATTTTCAGAAAATGAAAAGTGTCTATTTACATTTCCTTTGCAAGGATCAGGAGCTTCTTCCAGAGGCCTTTGGTCCCACAGAACAACAGTTTGCTGGCCAAGAATATTTATGTTGTCACATTTTGACATTTCTTCCTGAGCAAAATTTTTGTTCCTACAGTTCTGAATGTGGCTTGGCTCTTGCCTTTTAAATGTGGTTCTAAGTTGTTGCTTTCACCAGATAACCCCAAAATCTGCATCCCAGTTAATCTCTGGACAATCTCTCTTTTAATTGTCCAGAAGACTCAGGAGCCATTCTCAAAGGCCATCCTCTCAGCCA
>NW_017736070.1:0-1447 GCF_001890085.2 Hipposideros armiger
ACACTGACACTTTTCCTGAGCTGGATCCTTTGTGAGAGAGAGAGAGAGAGAGAGAGAATTACCAGATGTAGCAAAAGTAGCAAGTGAAAGTATGAAATGCCCTTTTAAATTTGAATTTCAGATAAACAATAAAATATTTTTTTTTTAGTATATGAGGTGTGATCAGAAAATATGGTGAATGTTTAAATTTAAGAAATTATTACAGTAAAACACACATTGCTATTAATCCCCCTCAAAACACTCCCCCTCACTTCGAACACATGTATCCCATCATGCCTGCAACTTTCTGAAGAAAGTCTGGAAGCATTCTTTCATGAGTGTCTTTAGTTGTGCTGCCGTGGCTGCCTTGATGTCCTGAATCAATTCAAAACGTTTACCTTTCATGGTCATTTTGACTTTGGGGAAGAGTCAGAAATCACACGATGCCAGATCCAGTAAATAAGGTGGATGAGGACACACCATAATGTTTTTGACAGAAATTGCCAAAGCAATGTGTGACATGGCCGAGTGCCATCCAACAGAAAGACAGGGATCTTTAATATGGGAAGCAGCGCGTCAAACCTTAGTAACAGTGTGTGACAAGTTGCAACTTTGTTTTGTGCAGTCAGTTAGGTGTGAACCATGGTTGAGAGAAGGTGTGTTTTAAAGTGTGCCATAAATCATCCTCCATTATGACAACATTCTGTGTCACACATCGCTTCTGGTATACGGCAATTTCTGTCAAATAAAAACATATGGTGTGGGCCCGCCGGGTGGCGCATTGGTTAAGAGCTGGCTTGGGACGCCAGAGGGCCCTGGTTCGGATTCCACATATGAGGGCCCTCTGCAGCTGGGATGCTGAGCAACAGCTCGACCATGGGTCGCAGGTGATGGCGTAAGCTGCAGCCTCTGCTGCAATGGGTTGCCATGGGCTACTGTGTGTGGCCAGCAGTCAGCGTGAGCGGCCAGCAGCTGCTGTGAGCGGCCATCCAGAAGCCGGCGACTGATCTGCCTCGCCCGGGAAGAGTGCAATGGTGGTGCCAACTTGGGCCAGTGAAGCAACGTCCTCCACAACTAGACTGAAGAACAAAAGGACAGCAACTTGTCTGTTCCCCTTCCCCTAATTCCCCGGCGCTGTTCCCATCCCCCCATTCCGCAATTTAAATGAAGATTTAAATACAAATCTTTAAAACAACAACAAAAAAAAAACAACCTCATAAACACAGACAGTCTAGTTTACTAGAGGGTAAAGGGGATCAAATATATGGTGATGGAAGGGGAACTGACTCTGGGTGGTGAGCACACAATGTGATATATACAATCGTACACTTGAAACCTAGATAATTTTACTAACCACTATCACCCCCAAAATTAAAAAAAAGTTGAGTATTCAATGAGGGCCTCTAGACTTTATCTTTTTTTTAAAAAAACCTCACAATCCTGATTATATATTCTAAAGTTCAGAAAC
>NW_017736071.1:0-1510 GCF_001890085.2 Hipposideros armiger
ACTGGGTGACTGGGATTGTAGATCCCAGGGAACAAACCCAGAAGTAGCCCAGCGTTGACTGGTCAACAAGAGAAAGGGGGACTGACAAGTCAGGGATGTCGGATGGAGGAAAACTAAAGTGATGTTGCACTGAAAGCAAGAACTGAGAGTCTTTCTAGGAGTAAAGAAGAGGGAGCTTTGTCAAGTGTGGCTGAAAGATGAAGTAAAATCAGGACGGAAAAGCATCCACGCCACTTGGCAACAGAACAGGGAGAAGGGGGTCGGAGGTACATCTGGGAAGGGTGGCATTAACTGTTTAGCCTTGAGAAGTTAGCTTTTCTTTTTAATTGAAGTTTATCGGGGTGACAATGGTTAGTAAAGTTACATACGTTTCAGGTGTTCAATTCTGTAATACATCATCTATATATCACATTGTGAGCTCACCACCCAGAGTCAGTTCTCCTTCTGCCACCATATATTTGACCCCTTTACCCTCATCTACCACCCCTCCCCCATTACCCTCTGGTAACCACTCAACTATGTCTATGAGTTTTGTTTCTTTATTTGTTTTTTCTTATTATTTTGTTTTCAGTTTTATATCCCGCATATCAGTGAAATCATATCGTTCTCTACTTTTTCTCTCTGACTTATTTCGCTTAGCATAATAATCTCAAGATCCATTCGTGTTGCTGCAAATGGCACTATTTCATCTTTTCTTATGGTAGAATAGTATTCCATTGTGTATATGTACCACAAATTCTTTATCCAATCATCTATCGAAGGACACTTTGGTTGTTTCCATGTCGTGGCCACCGTAAATAAAGCTGCAATGAACGTTGGAGCACATATATCTTTACAGATAAGTGTTTTCAGATTTTTTGGGTAGATGCCCAGGAGAGGGATTGCTGGGTCATATGGTAATTCTATTTTCAATTTTTAGAGGAATCTTAATACTTAGATGGGAGCAGTTAGCATCTTTTTTCTGAGTTTTATTTTCTCTGTGAAAATAAGTCTTAGCTAAGTCTGGTAAGAAAGTGAAAAGAGCATAGTTTGAAGCTAGAAGTGACAAGCAAGTGTTTGAAATATTTTCGGAGATGGAAATAGAAAACTTATTTAAAAGACTACTTACACGTGCTGGTCAGTACTGTGGAACTAGCTGACGGTTCCGATGGTAAAATTATAACCCCATTGAGCTAGTTGTATTATTGTTTCTTTGTTCATTTGTATAATATTACCTGCATCGCTTGGTTGTAAGCAGGGAGAAAATGCTGGTGTTTATATCTCGGTGATGCTAATGGAATAGGGGAGTTGGAGCTTTAACAAGACAGCGGCTGAAAGAATGGATCAGATAAAGGTGGAGGGGGAGGAAATTAAGGAAAGGGTGTAATTACATTTCGTGGCAGAGACAACTTCTAAACTGCAAAGACAGACAACTTTGAAACTAATGGTAGGGCTTCAAAGTGAAAATGGCCGACCAGGTTCACTTGTTCACCTTCTTTCTCTTAGAGATTCTGTGACAGTGACAGTAACG
>NW_017736072.1:0-1449 GCF_001890085.2 Hipposideros armiger
CATGGAAGGCTGTCAGGCTACCCACCACACCTCTGTGGCTCATGACTGACTCACCAGATTGGCCAGTGAACAGCAGCCATTACCCTCCAGTAGGTGCCCGGTTCACACTCATCCCCTCCCCTATGCTATCTGAACTGTCTTTTCATTGATAGGGATGTGTTTGCTCACCAATCACTACCTCAAATGGCATGGCCCCGTTTTTGGTCCCCAATGACCTCACCTTTACACTGTTACATACCATCACCCTACTTAGCTTTGTTATGGGTGAAATTAAACATACCCAAGAGAGAGCTTTCTTTTCCAGCCAGGGTCTGTCTTCTTCGGCCTATGTTCAGTGAGCTCATGCTCTTTCCAGCTTTGTCTTTATTTATAGTTCTCGGCTATTCCAGTCAGAGGTGTGACTATATTTTGTTGGTTAGGGGTTCTAGATTTGGACCCGCAGGACTTGAAACAAAAGCGCGTTGGTTCTTTCTGAAGGAGCGGTGGGAAGAGCTGCTGTGCATTTGGGCACGTGTGTGGATAACAAAGCTGGTGTGGAATCAGAGGTTTTTGGTTTTGCCGTCTCCCAAAGGCTTCCTCCCGACTAGCAGGAGTCCCCGTCCTGTGTGGTAGACTCATGCAACCAACAGCTGCCAACAGCCGTGCCTCCCCTCCGTCTTCCTGAGACCCGGCTGTATTCAGCTACCTCCTGCCCCGCCACAGCCCCAGGAGGTGAGACCTGCGCAGCCTAAGTCTGCCACTGTGGTTCCATTCTTCTTCCCAGTTATTAGACTGGACATGTTCGTGTAACCCGACTTCCCCAATGAAAAGTGAGGGGACCGATGCTGGTGGGCTTCTGGGAAGCTGCCTTGCTCTTGGGGAACAAAGTGGTGGCCTTCTCAAGTGGTGGCTGTCCTGTCTGACGACTGCGCAGCCAAGTGAATACCCTGAAGGAAGCACGAGGACAAAGCTAACAACACTGCAACTGGCCACGCAGAAAGCTGGAAGCAACGTGGGTCCTTGATGTCTGTGAGCTGCTGTTATTTTTCCACCTGGAACTGCCCAACTTTAGGACCTCTGTGAGATAAAGAAAAATCTCTTCATGTTTAAGTTAGTGGTCTCCGAAGCAAACAAGATCCACAGAGGTGAGGAAAGGAAACACGAGTTACATGGTTTTAAGAGAAAAGAAGCTTTGTCCATACTTAACACGCTGCAGGCCTAAGTGGTCAGGTGGCACATACAAAACGCGAGGTTATCTTGAAAGGAGCGCGAGAGCTCCACAATGCGGAGGGGTCGACCCTGGTACCGTTCCTCTCCCAGAATACGTGGTTTGTGTGCTCCCCATAAGGCAACTGGACTTACGGGTTTTGTCATCCTACATAAGGGCATCTTTACAGTACTTTATGATGGGAAAATTTAAACCCCTAAAGAGGTTTGCTGCTTATCTCATAGCAACATTCTTGGAAGTAC
>NW_017736073.1:0-1485 GCF_001890085.2 Hipposideros armiger
AAAGAAAGAAAGAATACAATAACTGAAATGAAGAACATGTCAGATGGAATTAATTAGTCAGATAAAGCAGAGAATCAAATCAGTGATTTTGAAGACAGGAGAGTGGAAAACACCAAATCAGAACAGCAAAAAGAAAAAAAGAATAATTAAAACAACAACAACAAAAACGAGGATAGTTTAAGGAACCTCTGAAAAAACATCAAATATAACAGCAGTCGCATCAACCCAAGGGATTGAAAAACTGTTTGAAAACGTAATGACTGAAAACTTCCCTAACCTGGCAAAGGAAATAGACATATAAGCCTGCAGAGCGTTCCAAATATGATGAACCCAAAGAGGCCCAAACCAGAACACATCATAATTAAAAGGCCAAATATTAAAGACAAAGAAAGAATCTTAAAAGCAGCAAAAGAAAAGCAGCTACTCACCTACAAGGGAGCCCCCATAAGATTGTCAAGACTGTCAATTGATTTCTCAACGGAAATTTTGCAGGCATAAAGAGACTGGCATAAAATATTCAAAGAGATAAAAACCAAGGACCTACAACCAAGATTACTGTACCCAGCAAAGCTATCATATAAAATTGAAGGGCAGATAAAGAGCTTTGCAGGCAAGTAAAAGCTAAATAAATTTATCACACCAAACCAGTATTACAAGAAATGTTAAAGGTATTTCCTTAATAAGATATATATATACATATATATATATGAAAATGAGATATATAGATATATATGAAAATATTGCAAATAAAAAATTCTCACTAACAAAGGCAAACAGATAATAAAAGTAGTGGATCAACCAACACTAAAGCTAAAAGTACAAAGGTTAAAAGGCAAAAGTAGAAAAATCATATGTAATTATAATACTAAATTAAAGGATAAACACAAACACACAGAGAGAAGAAGTAAAACAAAGACATAAATGTGGAAGGGGTGAGTAAAAATGGTAGTGATTTTAGGATGTGTTTGAATTTAAGCAACCTTAAAATAGACTGCTATAAACATAGCTTGGTATACATGAAGTTTATGGTAACCACAAACCAAAAATCTAAGAGAGGTATACAAGAAACAAAAAGAAAGGAATCCAAACACAAGATTATAGAAAATCATCAATATAGAAGAGAAGAGAGCATGAGAATAAAAAAAGAACAGAGAAGAACTACTAAAACAATTAGCAAACAGTAAAATGGCAATAACTATATACCTATTAATAATTACTTTAAATGTAAATAGATTAAATGCTCCAATCAAAAGACATAGGGTAGGTAAATGGATAAGATGACAAGACCCATACATATGCCACCTACCAGAGATCCACTTCAGATCGAAAGACACACATAGACTGAAACTAAAGAGATAAAAAAAAGATATTTCATACAAATGCAAATGAAAAAAAGCTGAAGTAGCAATACTTACATCACACAAGATAAACTTTAAAACAAAGGCTATAACAAGACACAAAGAAGGGTATTTCATAACAATAAAG
>NW_017736074.1:0-1507 GCF_001890085.2 Hipposideros armiger
ACACACACACACACACACACACACACACACAGCTCAACTTCAGAACCAGATACTCAGAACCAGGCTCCACTGGTGCCTCCTGCTACAGTTTACGACACGCTGTTCTGTCCTTGCGAGAAGCAGCTCTGTGTCGCTCGTATATTTAGCCAACACTAATTGAGCTGCTGTAATGGAGGGGGCATTGGGTCTGGGGCTAGGTATGCAGTGATGAGCAAGACAGAGGGGACCCCTGATCTCTCTGTCCAATAGGAGAGAAGCAAACAAAAATCCGAACAGGTTAAAAGAAAAACAAAAAACTCCTAAGATCATAATTGTAAATTGTGATAAAGATTTCCATTTTTGAAAGAACAGCAGACAAGATATTGTAAAATACACAGCAGTCTTAATACCATAATAATTCTTGATTAAAAAAAACATTTTAAAAACTTTAAAAATGTATAACTGGAGCAAACAAGCAAATAGGGGAAATCCTTCCTCAGAATGCAAAATAGCAAAGAGGTGGAAAATAAGAAAAAGCCATGGAGGACAGTGTGAGTGTCTAAAGCACAGGAATTCCAGAAGGAGATAACAAAGTAATGCAGGAAAGGAGACATATATATGTACTAGTTCTTCAAATTTAACATTTCATATGTATTTATAAAATATATATTATATATATAAATGAATCCTATATGCTCTGTTTCTTTGGAGAACCCTGACTAATACCCCACCATCTTTGTGACTTCAGTCCATCATGACTGCGCCCCCATCTCCCCTGACCCCTCAGGATTCAGCCTCACCCATCCCCATGCTTCCAGAACCTTCTGCCTTGTGAGCTCCCTGAAGGCAAGGGCCAGGCCTGTCTGCTTCACCATGGCACCCAGAGCTGAGCCCAGGGCCTGGCATGACTCAGGCCTCAGTAAACATTTGCCTGACAAATGCATTAATGCACCACTGAGTGAGCTAATTCTGAGAGCCTCTCCTGATGCAGTTCCCTACACCTGAAACCCTCTCTTCTCCTTTGACCTCTTGTCAAAATCCCCCGCTGGCCTGAGGCCTAGCACAGGTGTTCCTCCCCATTCCCACACGACTGACGCTTCCTGAGGGCGGAGGCCATGTGTGCCTTATTCGCGGCTGGGACCCTAGTCCCAGTCTGGGGCCTGGCACATACCATATGCTCAATAAATATTTGTTAAATTCGTGCAGAATAAAAGCCATTGCACGATCATATTTTTAAACACATTAGCCTGTATTTTCCCCGGGGATTTTCTTTCCTCCTTTGCTCTTTCCTTTTCAGACAGCAGGTATTTCTGTACCCAAGCCTTAGCCGAGGATGTGACCACTGAAATCAGAAAAACAAACAAACAAGCCAGATCTCTTGCCTGGATTTGCAGATTCAAAAGCTTAGGCCCTGAGAAGATCAGAAAGAACACACACAGAGGGAAAAGATTTGGAGAAAAATCATGAGGTGTTCCTGCTTGCCAGGCTGAAAAATGATTTTCTGAACTGTCAGAAGGAAGCAAGTTGG
>NW_017736075.1:0-3634 GCF_001890085.2 Hipposideros armiger
ATTCTGTCTCACTATTCAACACCTAAACACAACACATAGGAGGGATAAGTTCCACCAAACTACAGACTAAGGAGTAAAGCAAGGGCATTTTTTTAAGAACCAAAGAAGATACAGAACAGGGTTTGGAAATAGTAAAAGATCTGAATTTAAAAGTTTGGCCTAAGTCCACTTTCAACTTGGACAATTTATTGATTTAGTGCCTCAACACATTAAATCAAAATCACATTTCTCATTTCAAAAAGTCTGTTTCCATTATCTAAACAAGCATGATTTTACCTTAAATACATTTTACCTGATGTAACATAATTTACAGATTGGTCTCAGAGAGGAGGATCAGAGTGGTGGCTATTTTAAGACATTTGAAGATTTCATTTGAGACCAACGATCCTTTTTATATTCATCACTATAGGAACAATTCAGAGTGCCTACTGAACTGGCTTCTCTCTCTCTCATTGTTTTAGGCTTTATTGAAGTATAATTGATAAAAATTGTAAGGTATATACAGTGTACAATGATGTGATGATTTCATATATGTATATACTGAGAAAGGATTTCTCCATCTGATTAATTAGCATACTTATTACCTTTATTTTTTTACCCTTATTTTTTTAATTTGAAATTAAATTCTACTCTCTAAGAGAAGATTTAAATGTACATTTAAATTCTACTCTCTAAGCAAATTACAATTATACAATACAGTGTTATCAACTATAGTCACCATGTTATATATTAGATCCTTATACCTTATTCATTTTATAGCTGAAAGTTTGTATCATTTTACCAAACTCTCCTTATTTCCCATACCCTCCAGCCCCTGGCAAACTCTTTTCTACTCTCTGTTTTATTGAGTTTAACTTTTTTTATTTTGTAGATTCTACATGTAAATAATACAAAGCAGGACTTGTCATTTTCTCTCTGGCATATTTCACTTAGCATAATACCCTCCAGATTCATCCACTTTGTTGCAAATGGAAGGGTTTCCTTTTTTTTAAAAGCTGAATAAAATTCCATTATATATACCACATTTTCTTGATCTACTTTTCTGTTGACAGGTAGGTTGTTTCTATACCTAGGCTATAGTGAATAATGCTGCNTAGTACATGTTGGAACACAACGGGAGCTGGTTAATGGAAAACAGCTTTAAGGCACGTAGCACCCGGATCTTTGAGTCATTCAGTTTCACTTCCTTTGAAGTTTTCTCAATAAAAGCCATGCGAAGACCCGATTCGGGGCTCAGTCTTACAGGCTGATGCCCCTTGGTCTCGCTTTTATCTGATTTTTGTCTCTTGTGTACTTATTCAATCTGTGTCACCCTTCTCGTGTCCCATTTTCCCTTGCCACGCAGGACATGACAATAATATATGATACCTATAGTTGGAGTAATAAAATTAGCTAATAACATTATGGTGAAAATTATGAGTTTTTATTTCAAGTAATTAAAGATGACAGTGAATTTATCTTGTTTATGCATAGAAAACATCAGTATCATAAAATGTCACTTCTTTGAATATCTACCTGTAGATTTAATGCAATTCCAATCAAAATAATGATAAGTTTTTTTTGAAACTTGAGAATATAATCCTAGAACTGATGTGGTAAAGCAAAAAGTGAACACATTAGGGCCAGCTGAGTGGCTCAGTTGGTTAAGAGCATGAGCTCTGAGCAACAGGGTCGCCGGTTTGATTTCCACATGGGCCAGTGAGCTGCACCCGAGCTGAGCTGCAGCTGAGCTGCCAACAGGCAGTAGGATGGTGAGAGCACCTGCTCCTAACAACAATGAAGTATGTAGCATTTTTTCTAGATGAGTTCACATACTTAATTGTCAGAACTCATATGTACACCATAGGTAAATTCCTGAACATCAGTACCAAGGAACATGTACAGGATTGTTTGTTTAATTACTCTGCAATAGCCAGAGATGAGAAACAACCCAAATACACATCAGTAGAATGGATAAATTATGGCACACTATATATAAATAAAAAACAAAAAACAACTCTTACAGTACTCATTAGCATGATTTCAGAATCATAATATTGAGTAAAAAGACCAAGTCATAGACCAGTGCATACAATATGTTATTGTTGATAAGTTCATAAAATGAAACTAAATAATGTGCTGTTAATGTTTTATGCATGCAGGTGTGTTCACCACTTGGCACTATTCCCCACAAATAAAACTGGGAACTGTTTTTAAGAATCTTCTTTTCTATATGGTTCTGTATTTGAGTTGGCCATGTGAAATTTGAAATGAAGAAGTGAAACAGAAGCCATTCTACCAGTAAATTTATCAAAGTGAGATATAGTGACAGACAGATATAGAGAAGCTTAGATCACCATTACTATGTCCCTGCTCTTCTGTTCCATTTCTAGTTATCTTTCTGACTAATGGCCTTACTAATCAACAGCAAGCTCAAGCCCATCACCAAGCGTTTGACTGTGGTCTTGCAGGGTAGCAGTTTCTACTAAGGAAAGAGCTTTTGCAGAGATGGCAGTTTCTAAAAACTCACCACTAAATCTTCTTTCATGGTACAACATTGGCAGACACATGTGCTCAATAGCTCACATTTCCCCATACTCTCTGACTTGTCCACCCTTATTAGTGGTTCAGGTGGTTGCAAGATCTGGTTACTATAATAAATCGTGTATCGCCTTTGTATTAGTCTGTTAGGTCTACAATAACAAACTATCACAGACTGGGTGGCTTAAGCAACATAAATTTATTTTCTTAAAGTTCAGTCCATAACATCCAGAATACTTGTTATGGTCCTGTTTTCCTGATACATCTACACATATAATAACACTATAATATACAATGAAATTATAAATAAGAATAAATTATTACAATCCTGGCTACAGATATATTTTGCTTAGTAAAATTTTTTTGAAATAACTAAACATGTTATGAATTAACTGTAAATATTTTAAAATTGGGAATTTTACATAACAATCTAGATTTCTAACTTCTCTTCAAGTTGGACGATCTAATAATATTGATTGTCCATACCGCTGCAGCAGCAGCTGAGCAGTGGCTGCACTCTATTGGAGGCCTGTCCAAGCTCTCCACAATCTTCACCACACCATGTTGTCTTACACTGAGTCAGCTTTCTTTCACTTGCTTTATCTATTCCTTCATTGTTGGCATTTGAGTTAGTGACTACAATCCCTGGTAAGAAAGCTAAAATATATAACATTTTTCTAATTTTAATTTCCTAGACCCCCAAGACACTCAAAGTATTCATTCTGTCCTGATCCCTACACTCATGAGAAAATACAGTTGATTCTAGTAATTTAAATTAAGGAATAAATAATTCACAACTGATTACTACTCAGCTTTCTAAAAAATATTTTCACTTTTAAAGAGATTACCTGGAGAAATCAGGACATTCTGCCATGTGCTCTGATGCTCCCTGGGCTTTGCTTTTCATAACACTCAACACTTGTCATTATTTACTCAAGGTTATTTTCCACAGTAGATGATAAGTTCTATGAGGGCAGAAACCATGTCTAGTTTTATCACTGATATCTTCCCAGTACTAGCTCAATCTATGTCACTGAGTAAGCCCTGGATAAATAGTTTTGAATGAATAAAGGAATAAATTAGTATTTTATCTCTGCTTTCCTTAGTGATCTTG
>NW_017736075.1:5134-7452 GCF_001890085.2 Hipposideros armiger
GTAATTCTCTTTTTAATTTCTTGAGGATCCTCCATACTGTTTCCCATAACGGCCATTCCCACCAACAGTGCACAAGACAAATTATGGAATGTGAAAAAAATATGTGCAAGCCACATATCCAATAAGAGGTTAATATCCAAAATATAAAAATAATTCATACAACTTAATAGCAAAAAATAAAATAAAATAAAAATGGGAAAAGGACCTGAATAGACTTTTTTTCCAAATAAAAGGTACACATAGCCAAAAGACACATGAAAAGGTGCTCAACATCACTAACTCATCAGGGAAAATGCAAATCAAAACCATGATGAGATATCACATCCTGTTAGGATGGCTATTATCAGAAGGATAAGAGATACAAGTGCTGGCAAAGATGTGGACAAAAGAGAAACCTTGTACACTGAATTGGCTTCTCTTTTAAGAATAGTCACCAATATTAGTTTAGTTACACATTGTCACAGAGAAGGCCCAGTATAGCAGTAAGGATTAACAATGTATGAGCTGGTTCTTTGTATTCATCAGCATAAATAACAAGAAAGCAATGGATTGGCCACCACCCCAAGGACCCCTATCCCCATAACATGTCCACCTGCGCCTGCATCACCAAGAGCTCATCCTCCAAGCCCAGACGCTGGCCCTGCCCCAGGCAGCACTGGAGGAGGATGGGGGAGTCGGACGACTTCAGGGGTAAGCACTCCTGTCGCTGGATCGACTGCAGTGCCTTGTATGACCAGCAGGAGGAACTTGTTAGGCGCATCAAAAATGTTACATAGACCAAAGGCAAAGGGGAAGACTTCACTTGCTTCTGGGCGGGGTATCCTTGAAGGTACAAGCCATTCAATGCCCTCTATAAACTGCTGATCCACGTGACAGTCTACTCTGGAGAGAAGCCCAGCAAGTGTACATTTGAAGGTTGCAAGCAGGTCTTTTCCTCCGCAAGATTCACTTGTGGAGTCACATAGGCAAGAAGCTGTATTTGTACCAGCATCCAGGCTGTCAGAAGACATTTGGTAACTCCAGTGACCACGCCACTCACCAGAGGATGCATCTGGACACTATACCTTATGCTTGTCAAATTTCAGGATGCACCAAATGCTACACAGACCCAAGTTCCCTAAGGAAGCATGTAAAGGCACATTCTTCCAAAGATCAACAAGTGAAGAAAAAGTTGCTGTCCTCTATCATTATTGCAGATCAGCGCTGTGTACTGCTGTCCAAGCCAGCTCTCGTCTGCCTATACTAAAGACTAAAAGCTTCCCTGGCCTCCACTATCACTGGCATCCTGAACCTTTTTGTTACTTTCCACCTTTTGTGTTCATACTCTCATAGAGTGCACAAAAAGGATGTCATCTGAATCAGAGGAACCTGCAAAGTTCCAGATGTGTCTTTGGAAGGCAGGACTGGATGGTCAGAGCTGGGCAAGGCAGGAATGTTTCTAGTTGCTCTTTTTCCTCTCTGGGTTTGCTAGTGATCAGGACTGTCTTTTCTAAGAGAATTTAGACTTTCACTTTAAAGATAACTGTTAATCCCTGGCTGTCAACCCTCAAAGGACACCAATGAAGTGATGTACTTGTGAAAATGTAGTTTGGGGATCATCTTGCTGAAAACTCCAAATAGGAAAGGACAACACAAATTGCCAGTAGCCCAGGGAACTGCCTCACCTAGTGCTCATCCTCAGTGCTGGTCGATGCCAGGCCAGGCATAAGAGAAACCCAGGTCCACAACAGAGCATGGACTCCGCTCTTGGAGAAGCCCCAGGTTTCTGTCACTGACCTGGCCTTGCAGTGACTGGCTGCCTCTCTTTCTCTTCTCTTAAATATCCCTGTGCTAACCAGTTGCTTTTCAGTGTTTCTCCAAAAGCAAAATAAGAAGGTTCGGTCAAGCACAGTCCTTTGAAACGCACTACACCATGTTTTACATTCCGGAAACTTATCTTACTTATTGCATTTTAAAGACTTGTTCTTTACATCTACTTTAAAAGAAGAAACATATTTAAATGTCTGTTCTTTGAATGAAAATAATTATTTTAATCACCCCAACTACATACATTTTGCCATAGCTATAGCTCTGCCTGGCCCCACCTTGCAACACCTGTGAGCACCCCTGAAATGTTAGTTTTGCATTTAGCAAAAGTTACCTGAGGGAAAGGGGGTAAACACACCCCCTTTCCAGTGCTGTAGGAGGAACCCTAGAGGGTTGACTATTTGGTGATTCTACCTCAAAGACCTTGTTCAAAGAAAAAATTCACTTGACTAGTTCACTTATTGCTTCTGCTCTGGTGCTCTGCCCAGAGACATGTTAGAAGATGCGAGCAC